>NC_138343.1:8936118-9463618 GCF_046562875.1 Panthera onca
GCATGGCTCTTTTCTAACTTCTTTTACTCCATAAGGCAAGACGGGAGGACCACACCCAGAGCTAGTTTGGGGAAGGATGGCAGTAGCTGAGTCATGCTAGACCTTCAGAGGTGGCGGATGTTCTAAGGGCCACACCTTGGCCACACTTGTGACACAGAGCAGCAAACGTCAGACGGAAGTCATGGGCTTAGAAAGGCTGATCCTCACACTCTTCAGCAAAGCAGGAAGCAAGAAATGAGTACCGCCTGCTTCATTTTCTCGACCTCTGTAATATCATCAACCGCAAATGGCAAACTTAACTGTCCCGGTCACCAGAAGTTGTTTTGGCTGAAGGTGGACGGAAACGGGGTGGAGTTGCCCACCAGATAGCTAGAGAGACGCTTTTAGAAGAACCACCAAGACGAACCTGGGCCATAATAAAGCCACAGAATCTTCCACATGCGTTTCAGGACACAGCCCTTCTATCACAAGAAACTATCGTTCCGTCCCAAACACTCCTTTTAACATGGTAGTAGTTAATTAGGTTGCTTAGGAGCAGACCAGGGTTTGGGCTGGTGCAGAAGTGAAAAATTTCTGCCATTCTGATTAGGGTCTTTTTTTTTTTTTTTTTTCATTCCTCTTCACGGAAAAAAAGAATCAGGTTAACACCTTTTTTCCCTCCTAGTTTCTAAGTTTAATTACACTTGTAAATAAAAGTCATAACTAATCAGAATTTCTGATTCCGTGATTTTGATTATAATTTACACGATGGTTCTTCATACTCATTCAAACTGTGGGTAGTCACGAGCTTTTCGCACAAAGAAGTGTGGTATCTGTTTAATGCCTTTATTGGGGCTAGGGGACAGGAACCGCATGGACAGTGACCGAGTGGCTGGCCACTCTGTGCCCAGCTCCAGGCTGGACGCTTTCCCGTGGTCTCTCATTTCATCTGCTACTCACAATATCTTTAAATACCCAAATTACCAGACATGTGAGGAGAGTGACCATTTCACTTCCAGATAAGTCTTGTACATCTGGCTGGCAATTTGGTTATAAAGATTTTTAATGGTGCTAGATAAGAGGACCATAAGAGAGAAGGAATTAAAAGGAGGAAAATATTTGTCAGGCAAACATGTCAACAGTCTCTGGAGAAAAGGGAGGGAAGCAGTTTCCCTGTTTGCTGGATGATGAAAAGCCCAAAGAAGGCTAAGAATTTCTGTTACCGAGTTCTGGGCTTTGGCGTGCAGGATCCTCCCGGAGTCCTCTGGTTTCAGGGAGGGATGCCAGGCCCAGGAAGGGATCAAGGGGTTCTGCCAGCTGTGAACTGTCTTGATACACCCAAGACTATCGCTTATAAGCTCTGTTACTAGAATTGCACTTCTAGAAGCAACATTGCAGCACAGCTAAGGCCTTAGCTTTCCCCCAGCCCTTTTACGCTGAGAGGGATCTTTTCTCAAACAGTGCCTCTCAAACTTGGTGCACCAGAATGACCTGGGGGTAGGGGCTGTTTAACCTACTACTGCTGCTCCCCTCCCCTCCCCACCCCCCCCCCCCCCCCCGAGTTTCTGACTCTTGAGGTCTTGGGTGTGACTGGAAATTCTGCATTTCTAACATGCTCCCGAGTGCTGCTGCTGGTCTGGGACCACATACTGAAGAACCACTATTCTAAGAGACCAGACCAGAACCCATCAAAGATAAGACAAGGCTGCATTTTTTTTATGTGGCAAAATCTTTATCAATTGCGACCTGAGCCACACAAAGGCAGGGAATTTTGTCTGTTGCTGGGTGCCCGGCGTCTGGAACGGGGGCTGGCACGTACCTGGGTGTGCTGTACGTATCTACTAGGTACGTCAACTGAATCCGTAGGCTCCGTGGTGGAAACTGGCCCACGTGGGTGGGAGTGGGCAAGAGAGAGTGGTTGCATTCGCACCAGGCTGCTAACAGTTTTTTTTTTCTTTTTCATGGTCACAACAGAATACATTTTTAAGTATTTCACAACCAGATCTTTGGGAGGGGGGGAAAAAAGCCTTAATTTGTTGCATGTGCCATTTTCCTTGGTGTAAATTCTTCCACCAAGGTCGATTACAAGCTATCATCCTGGCGTCACTGATTGCAGACTTAGGGAGAGAGGAGCACAGGTGGTTCTTATGAGCAGGTGGAAGGTCTCCACACACCCCCGGGTGCAGCTAAGTGTTGGGAGTCCACACCAGGGCTGCCCAGCTGCCCTCCTCATGGCATATTCAGGTCTTTCTGGTCCTGCAGCCTAACACTTCTTTATTTTAAAAATGACTTTTTTTAAATGTTTATTTTTGAGAGACAGCGTGAGCAAGAGAGGGCCAGAGAGAGAGGGAGACACAGAATCTGAAGCAGGCTCCAGGCTCTGAGCTGTCAGTACAGTGCCCGACGCGGGGCTCGAACTCACAGACCGTGAGATCACGACCTGAGCTGGTCGGATACTTAACCGTCTGAGTCACCCAGGCACCCTGTCAACACTTCTTTAGAATCCAAGGTAAATGACACACATATTCCTTCCGAAGCATCTAATTCTGAACATTCAAAACTCAGATTTTCCATGTTTTAGTACGCGGGTGTGAATGGAAGTCTGAACTACAGTATTAATTCTGCATCCGTTTTCTTTAGGTTAGTAGAAAGGAACAAATTGTGGCACTTCAAAAGGAGGCAGAACTGATTTATTTCTGTTATCTGCTTCTGTGTGTACCACAGTTAATATCGTCACTTGCAAACGATAATAAACATAGTGCAAAAAAATTTTTTTCCCCTAATTTATAAATTCAATCTAGTCTTCAACAATATATAAATTTCCCGGTTGACTGGTATATTTCAAAATGTTTGGAATGCACAATTACTACATATGATGAATAATGTTTATTATGCATTTCTTCTCTTACCGAGTATTTCGTACCAAGTAATGCTTCTCAGTTGAATTTGATTCATTTCTGCTAGTTTCTTAATAATACACTAACAGATGTTTCTTCAATCTCCACAGACGATTGCCATTATTTTTCTAAAAATTTTCACCTTTTTAATTTGTTTTTTTGATATATACATTTACAATTATTTTCTCCTGCACATTTGTTGTTATTTTTCTTTTTAACGGAAGTGTCGTTGACACGTACGATGTTAGTTTCAGGTGTACAACATAGTGATTCAACAATTATACACCTTATGAAATGCTCACCACAGTAAGTGGGGTGACCATCTGTCACCATATGAAGTGACTACAGTATTATTGACTACATTCCCGGTGACTGACTTGTCTTATAACTGCAAACTTGTACCTCTGAACCCACTTCACCTTATTTGCTAAGAGCTGATGTGCGCTGGAAGGCAAGCTCTACTTAACAATGAAGGTACCACTCGCGACAGTCAGATAGGCAACGACAGCAAACACTTCAGGGTTTAGCGCGTTTAGCACTTCACACACATTATGGCATTCAACCAACCTTCCCAGGGACTGAGGTAGGAACCCCAATTCCGGTGAGGGAAACGGGGGTCGGGGGGGGAGGGCAGTGGTGTGCCCAAATCATCAAAGTACGACGTGGTCCCGCTGGGATCAACAACCATGCCGAGAAGTAGGTCCTGAGCAGGTCTGTCTTAATCACCCAGGTAAGTAAATGATAAATGCCAACACTTCCTAGGCCTTCCCTGAACTGCAGACTTTGATCCTTTCTTCTCCAAGTGACAGGGAAGCTTCGAGTGGCCGATTCACAGCATGCCCGACCATAAACCAGACAGAGCTTCACCAGGCTGTGCACAGCACGTTTTCTCTGTATCATCGACCAAGAGGGTGAGCACAGCTCCGGGGTTCCACCGGGGGTTAGGCATGCCAAAATTAAAGTCCAGCTACGAGAAACCATGTGCTTTGAAAGTCTCTACTGCTATTTCAAAATGTTAATGTACACTTTATATAGAAGACACATCTCCGTGATTCCCCGTTTCTGCTCTTTCTTCAAGGTCTGGTACACTAGTCCACAACGGGGGTGGGGGTCAATTCTGCCCCCAGGAGACATGTGGCAATGTCCAGAGGCAACCTTGATAGTCTTTTTTTTTTTTCTTAATCTCTATTTATTTTTGAGAGAGAGACAGAGTATGAGCCAGGGAGGAACAGAATAAGAGAGGGAGTCTTTCCTCCAGAGGAGTACTCAAAGACTGATTTTTAAAGGCTAATGTGCGAGAGCCTAAGAGAATTCAAGTTTTGTTGTTGTTGCTTTGGTTTTTGTAACCAGCAAAATCAGAGAGCCTAGGAAATCACGGTCCAAAGAGCCATCTTAGTTCAAGACGGAATTATGTGACCTTTCTTTATGCACAGTACTCTCACTCTCTAGCTGGCTCTGGGCTCTGACAGGTTGCAAACCGTTGGCTTTCTCGAAGCAGCCAGAAGCCAGGCCCGGACCTGGTAAAGCATGTAATAAATAACATCTGATGGCTCGTCTCTGCGAGCCCTGGCAGTATCGATCCCCCAAATCAACCTGATGGATCTGTCTCGTTTTCATATTGCACAGTGAGAAGTGAAAACAACACAAAGGTTTTTGTGGCACCACATTAATTTTTTTTTTTTGAAGTTAGGGAGACCAGTTCTTGGTTCGCCATCGTTCACCAAGCCTTGCACTACGACCTCTCTGCCAAAGCCACGTTTCCAGTGCGCGGCCCTAGCCTCTTGGAAGGCTGCACGGCCTCCGGCGTCACTGACAACCAACTCCTACCAAATAACCGTCTCACCGAGGCCGCGCTCCGCCGCAGCCCTCCCGGCAGCCCCAGGACTGAAACCCCCGGACAGTCTGAAGTCTTCCTTCTTTTCGCAGCCCGTCCCTCACTTCCGTGCTGCCTTTCCACACGCTCACCGCTGCTGTCCCGCTTCCCGGCTCGTTCAACCTACGGCGCCCAGAGCCTAGAGGGTGTGAGCCGGTTCCCTTCCCGGGGAGATTCCTTGGCTTTCTGTCCTCTCGGTAACCTGCTCCCGGCAGGCCTCGGCCCCACAGAGCGAAAAGCCTTCCTCGCCGGGCAGAGAAACTCCCTGGAGGGCGGGGCGCCCCGCGTATCAAATCGCGCCCTTCCCAGCCTGTGCGGGGGCCTGGCGTTTGGCATTCGCCCCCACTCGGCGCTCCCGATCGAGGTCCTCCGGCCTCCGGAGCCCCCTCACGCTTCGCCCGCTTTGCGCCGCCGTGGGTGGCCCATCTTCAGGGACATAGGGACGCCGGAAGGGGGCGGGCGTCGGGTACCAGTGCACCTGCCCCACTTCCCCGGGGCCGCCGGGCTAGTCCCTCCGACCGAGGCACGAGTGGAGGCCAGCCTCACGCCAGCGCGCGGATTCTGCGGCCGGCTCCAGCTCGGAGGACCGTGCTTCCCGACCTACAGCGGTGTTTGCCCAACGTCCCGGGAGATCAGATCTCGGTTATTTCTCTCACTGAAGAGGGTAGAGGTAGCGCGTGGGATAAGTGCCACGGGCCATTCTTATTATCAGGGAAGCTCGGGGAAACACTGGGTTTTCTTTCTTTCTGCCGGGTGTCTTGAGTCCCTACTGTAGAATGGATACAGCGTCAGAGACCACGGAGGAGAACATCCAGGAATGAGCGGAGACTTTGTAGCCAGGTTTAGGTGGCCCCACTCATCAGGGGGGCCCTGAGCCAGCCCCCTAACCCCTGGCTGTCGAGTCCTTCCCACGGCAACAAGCATGATGATAATGCCCACTTCATAGGTTGTTATGCGGATAGTGGGCTAATGTGCGTGAAGCACTCAATTTGGTGCCCTCCATACACGCGGGCACTCGATAAACATTAGCTATTATTATCCCATAGACCAGAGACTGCTGAGTGGTAGCCCTTAAGCCAAATCTGTCCTAGAGACCTATTTTGTTTGGCTTGCACATTTTCCTTTTTAATCGAGCCAACATTTTAAAACTGGTAGATTTCTGGCATTTTAAGGTTGAAGGACGGGCAGCAGGCAGGGCCTGCCTTACCCTCTGGCAGACCTCGCCTAGGGCTGGGTCCCACGGCCCCCTCTTGATAGGGCATTTCTTCTTTGTCCAAGCAAAGCCCGCACATCACGATCCCCACCCCACTACCCCGCAGGGAACTCCCTGCCTGACCCTCGTACCAAGGCCAATCTCTATTCTCGACCAATTCTACCAACATATCCAATGTTAGGTTCTATTCTCCGTCAGTCCAAATGGTCTGTCTGTGACCTGTCTTCTACTCCTTGGGATGCTTCCCTAGCCCTGAACAATCTCCTCAATCTTCTGTCTGCACCTAGCACCGGGGCTCTGCCTGAGAATGCACAGGAGAACGATCTGGGACACATACCCATGTGGGGATCCCACCCCCACAGGTTCTAACTAATCTGGGCGGAGCCCGAGTTTGGGTTTTTCTGGGGAAATGCCCAGATGATTCAGGTGTGCACCCTCGTGTGCCCCGAGCCTGCTGACCACGGGAGCCAGGCCTCCCCGCTCTCACGGCCGGTGGGCTCATCCTCTCCCACACCGCACAACCGAGGACTAGAAGAGTCTTGTTTCACTCCTGACTCCTGTTTAGTCTTGCTTGCGAATCACCTTGTGTTTAAAGCCTGTCTCCCCACACAGGTTGTAAACTCGCGAGTGGGCGGGTCACACCTCACACTTCCTTTGCATCCCCAACCGACCCGGGTGGCCGGCACACTGCGGGTGTCTAACGAACGCGCGCCTCGCAAGTATCTGAGTCTCCGGGGTCGAAGGCACTGCGGGGACGTACATGATGAAAACACCACTGACCGACCGAGACCGACTTCTTGGAGCTCGCAGGTTTGGAGGAGGGAGTCAAGGGCACCGATGATGGGGCTACAGGGAGGTGCACTTGATGGGCCGGTGAGGAGGGCGGCAAGAGAGGCCAGGCGGAGTGGGAGGAGAAAGAGCCCACGAGCAAGTGAATGCACCAGAGGGACACCTGCAGCTTCTCACGTGCCAGGTCAGACCCGAGCTGGGAGGAAGGGAAGGCAGAACGGGAAAGGCGAGGTTTCACCGTACCTCGAACGAGGTGGTAATTAATTTAGTACGTCACGGGATCAGCCAGCGAAGGCTGCAATTCTGGCATCCTTCTAGAAGCCAGGCAGAGGGAGAGGTGAGGGACGAGGGGGAAGAAGAGACCTAACACAAAAATCGAGGGTCGAGAGGAAACTGAGAAGGGGAAACGGAGGCCCAGAGGCCCGTTCCCTGACTCTGGAGAGCAACACAGCCCTCCCCTCCTACCCCCTACACTGGGGCCTCGTGCCGCCCAGGCACCCCAATTTCTGCGGTTCAATCTTAAGCCGTGGTTTACTGTGCAAAAGTGAAATCATGTTCACAGTACAACTTTATTAACACATTTAATCACAGAAATAAAGATTTTAGTCACGATGCTGTTACTACTGCTAGTTCTATTGTAATAAGGAGCTTATTTTTCTGTTCCTTCTCCCAAGTCAGTGCACAGCTTATAAAGAGCCACAGATCCGAACAGCTACGTCAGGAGAAAGCAGCCCCGTGCCTCACCCCTCCTGCCCATCGCCGCCAACTGTGGAGGTGGAATTGGGTTTAAACGAACACAGGCTGGTGCTCCACCTTCCAACCCCAGGAGGTAGATGCTACGATCTTCCCATTTTACAGGTGAGGACATTAAGACACAGAGCAGGTGGTTAAGCTCCAGGCCACACAGCCGGCAGGCGGAACCACAGTTAGAACCCAGGCACTCTGGCTCCAGACTCCATCGTCCGACCCTTCACTTTTCATCTTTTAGGTGAGGGTGAGGTCTTGTACGCATGGGCCCCCCTCTCTCCCAAGGCCTGCCAGACCCAGAAGGGCTCAAAAGGGACGGTGTTTGGGGCCATGGAGCTACAGCTCTGGTTTTCTATCTCTAGAGCCTTGGAGTAGAAATGGCAGAGGGCAAAGGAGGGGTGAGCCCAAAAGGCTAGGAGTTCCCTCCGGTGTCGGGAGCCACAGCATTTGGGGTCATGAAAACCAGAGCGTGGAGAAGCCCTTCTCAGCAAGTTCGGGCAGGAGCATGCCGGAGGAGCCAAAAGGATCTCCAGGGGAGCCAGGCAGGAGGAGCTGGCCCGGAGGACCAAGGGCATTCAGCTTCTTGCTCCCTGAAAGACGGGCTCCATTTACCAAAACATTCTTCTGGGAAAAGGAGTCTCACTGATGACAACTGCCAGCATCGTGCTGCCTCCTGCTCGCTGGCTGGGAGACCATCTCTATCCACGGCCCCTCTCTGTTTTGGGGATTACAGACGGGCCACAGATCCGAGCCCCTAATGAGTGGAGGAACCACAGCCACCTCAGATTATGTTTCACTTTTAGGCTTCAGGGCTTGAAGAGATTCTATTTTTAAGCTTTCTCGGTTCCACGCGTAAAAGAAGACATTTTAATGAAATTAGTTCTGGGTTTTAGGGGACGGTGGCTTCCTCTGCCAAGAATTAACGGGCCAGTCACTTTGTTAAACCAGAAGTCTTGCTGCAGGAAGAGCATCTAATCCAGCGTCACCGGCCAAGTACCTGGGGACCTGTGAAAGCCACTCCAAGCCACTGAGGGTGTGGATGGCCCAGGATAAAACTTCCAGTACCAGAGCTCCACGGTGTGCCCCTGTCCTGAACAAAGTTTCAGAAATCCTTTTAGGTTCTATTCTCTGTAAAGTCCATCTTTCACCTTTTAAGTGCCAGAAAATGTCACGTACACAGAGAACAAACTTGTAAATAACAAAACGTTAAAAATATTATGTTTTATGTGAGCCAGTCATCCCTTCCATTAAAAAAAAAAATAATAAAAAATAAAAAACTCCCTTTAACATCTAAAATAGCTTTGCTTATCCTGAATCTTTGAGAATGGGTTGTTACTCCAAGACCCACTGTTCAAGACACTTCCATGGGTGCCCATTAAAAAAAAAATGTCACCACTCCTAAAAGGGAGTTTTCTACACATCCCAATTTCCCCATCTAGAGCACATGAGACGCGGTTAACTTTCTCTTGGTGAATGAGGCTTCCTCTAAGAATTCAAAGTCTCCAGTTTCAGTCCTGGCTTTGCCATTAGCTAGCTTGTGACCTTGGGACAGTAACTGAACTCCGCTGGGGCTTAATTTCTTCACCTGCAAAATGAAGCAGATTGGGTCAGACAGCTCTCAGTGTTATGACTCACACCAAGACCTCAGGAGTTGTCAGTTGTTGCCTATGCTAACCTAAAGCATTATTCTTAGAGACTGTCAAGTTATAAGAATATTGCCTAGACCCTACAGATAGCCCCAGACAGCTGGGCCACAGCAACAGAAAGCAGACTGAAGTAGAGTATAGTTGACCCTTGAACGCAGGTTTGAACTACACGGGTCCACTTGTATGAGGGATTTTTTTTTTGTTTTTCTTTTCTTTTCTTTTTTTTTTTTTTTTTTTTTTTTTTTACAGTACTCTTAAGTGTATTTTCTCTTCCTTGTGATTTTCTTAATAACATTTTCTGTTCTCTGGCTTACTTTATTGTAACACTGTGAACAATATGTATGCAAAAGATGTGTTAACTGTGTTATTTCTGGTCAACAGTAGGCCACTGGTAGTTAAGTTTTTGGGGAGTCAAGAGCTCTACTCAGATTTTTTACTCTGTGTGTGTGTGTGTGTAAGCTGTTCAAGGGTCAACTTTTCTTTTCTTTTTATCCTCTCCTTGTTCCATCAGCTGTCAATTCTCCCATCACCCTCCAGCTGACATAAACCCCTGCCTTAGTTTACAAATCTAAGTAGTAGCTTCTTGCTTTGCTCAGGTTCCCCAGCCAAGAACAGCGCACGGGCCTCATGATAAAATCTGGCAACCAATGGGCGTTATCTCTTGTTGTTCAAAGCGGTCTTGTAGATGACTGTGGCCGCCATGGCCCCAAGACTGCCCCCCGTTAGGGCTCAGGGAAGACTGAGAATGCAATCTTGTAACCTGTACATTCTTCTAGTTCTAAAAACACACTGCTTTGTGGGGGGAGGGGGGAGGAAGGGAAGTGTTTGAAGCAAAAGTGACAACAGAAAATAAACCAATTTCCTTCTTATTGGAGCAAAGCTTTGTGCAGTATCCCTCTATATTCCCCCCCCCCCCCCACACACACGAGCTTCCCGTCCCCATCTCTGCTGTTGCTTTTCCAAGCCCTTCTGTTGTATAACTTTTCTTGGTGTTAAGATACATTTTCCAAGTCACTCTTTGAAGCCCACGAGAGGATCAGAGTAGGAGGAAGGAGATACCGTTAGTGGTTTCCTATATTTACTGCTTTCCCAGTTATTGTCCCTTCCTGGTCCCATGAAAAATGATTAGTAGAAAAAAAGGCTTCTTAGCAGTTGTAACTATGGTCCCTACAACACAATTTTTAAGCTGAGAACAAGCATGAAAATATGCATTAAACCGCATACTTCCTACCTCAAAGAATTCAGGAAAAGTTCCTTTTTAAAAACTGAATGGAAACAGAGAATCTGATTAAGAACCGAAATCTACTTCTGTGCTGTGCACACACTTTGGGGGTGATTTCGTGGGCACCGACATGGGACTGGATATCATGAGCACGAGCCAGTGTTGGTTTTCACTCATCCTGGTTTCAAAACGTTGGTGGGAAAATAGGTGGTTCAAAAAGGAATGGGAGCTGGTTGGCCCGGCCAAGTGGAAGACAAGGAAATCCCATGAAATCAGAAAACCAGCCAGAAAATGAACGCAGACTATCTGAAGCTTTGCCAAATGGATCCCAGTCCTGCGGAAAGGGGTTAAAGGGGTGGGTGGTAGATCTCTAGGGAGGCAATAAAGACAGAAGAGTTAAAAGGAAACTACTGCATTAGACCTCTGAAAAACAAGAATAAAAGCAACTTTCCCCTCACAGCCTCTAAATCTGCAGGTGCTGCTTTTTATTCAGGTCTAAGCTTTGAGTATTATTTTCTGTTTTCAAGGCAGCTTTACACAGAGCAGCATTAATCTCCGAATCTACTCTTCCAAGGTGACGACTTATAGAAAAACAACAACAACGACAAAAAATCCTTCCCTGTTTGCAAGCTTGGGTTCCTTAGCTCACAGGGCCACAGTTGAGGGTGCTTTGTCTCAGAGGATGATTAGAGTGGTGCCCTTGGTACTGATTATAGTGGAGCTATTTGCACTGCCCGCGTCTGGGCACCGCATTATATTAAAACTTCCATTTTGGGGTATGTAGCGACTAAAAATTCTCTCCTAGTTTAAACTTGGCATCAATCATGTATCTCAGCAGAAGCAAGATTATTGAGTATAGAACCACAGGAACCCAGCATTTTTCTTTTATACTTGCACAGGAAAAAAACCAGTCCCAGCTATATACATGGTCTATGGTGCCTCCATTCTTACACAGAAATTTCAAGCATGTGGGTTCTTTCCCAAAGTGTAATCAGCAGGCTGCTGTGACTGGATTAAATTAAATCAGATGTGAAAGGCCACTGTCTCTTGCATTAATATATCCCAAATTTTCTAGTTCTTGGATGAAATCATTTCATCCACGAGGGAGAAAATGATGAAGTCTTTTCTGCTCCAGAAAATAGCTCCTCTATGGTTCTCTACAGTTCTTCCATTTCCAACAGTTCACCATCTGAACATGAATTTACCTAGAGCGTGCCTCTGACCTGGTGACAACGGACAGCTCAGTTCTACAAACACCACCAAACACAGACTGCACCCAAAAGTTAGCAGGTCCGTGGCGTCATGGGAGGCGCGGAGCCCAGGCAAAAAAAAGTGGGGATGAGTTGATCTAAATTTATCACAACCCAAGGCACAAGATCATGCTCAGGCAGTTCAACACCATCTCTATATATTCCTGTCCTACTGACATGCCCCCGTTTTACCCATTGCTGGGACAGCCATGTTTTGTGGATTTAAAAACCCAGACTAATTGGGTATAAGGAATGACATATCCCTTTAGAAAACTCGTAACATTTTACTCCTACATGTAAACAAAGGAGGGCTGTCCACGAGGTCCCATACAATTGCTCTAAGTTATAAAAGAAGTAACATTTCTGGATCCTAGTTTTATTGGGCATCTATACTATTCGCCAGGCACTGTGCTAAGTGTTTCACACGGATTCTCATATTTAACCCTTCAAAAAAACCTTAACGGCAATATTGCTGTTGTTCCTATTTTACAAAAGAGGAAAACTGTTTCGAGAAATTAAGTTATTTGCCTAAGCACGAAACCTGTAAATGATAAGAGGCGACTTGGCCAGTAAGGTAGTACTCCTATTTTCTTCCCCAAAAGGTGAGGATCTGCTCCCGTTAAGTTCTTAGATGTTCTTGAGACCTGGAACCAGCTGGGTCTGCAACTCTGGCCTCCCGAACAGAATTCTCAACCTCTTCTTGGACACAAAGTGTTTAAATGATCTCTTTGCTCAGCCAATCACTTAGCCATCCCCATGCTGTCATTCCCAGTTAGGGAAAGAAGATCAACAAAATTTCAAGACTTGAATCAAAGTCTAATACAATTTTGATAAGAAGAAAATCACACTTCACATTCAATGCTCATGACTTTGGAATAATAATCTCATGGCAAAAAAGATAAAGTTTTGAAAGAACTTGGAAGCCAGTGAGGATAATTTTTACACTTTAAATACAATGAAGTCCAGGGAAGTTTGGCTAGACAAGTTTTGGAGGCTCCACGAGCAGGCTAACAGTCAAAAAAAACAAACAAACAAAAAACACCAGCAATCTGGTGGTGGTCTCATAACTTCCCATCGTCAAAAGTACTCTCCCATAAGTCTGAATCCAATGCAAGAATTACGTCAATAGCTGGCTGCTTCGGGTTAAGTTTATGATATAGTAACACAACTGTGTAAGGGGCCAAAATGCTTAAAATATATCCAAACATGTTTAGGTCAGGTCAAGTAACAGTATTTAACGCCAAAAGCATGGAATATTCTTGTGACTGAGATCCAGCATACTGGAGACAGTGTGTCTAAGTAGGTACTGTACTCTATCTCCCCCCTGCTGGCAGACCCTTGTCACTAAAAACCAGGAGCTTCTTTGAGACTATCACACATCCTCAGCAAGTATCTCTGGGGCTGGAAAGCAGTTAAGACCCAGCCATGGGAGAAACTGGAAAGAGTATGGGAATAAGAAATTTTCGTTATTCCAAGACCCGTCTCATTTCCCCAAGTGCTGCCTATGTGCTGACTTTCTTAAAGACCCCTGCAAAATCTTGATTCTCCAAAAAACAAACCTATTTGCAACTGACACAAGGTGAGGTCAACGACTGGTATTCATCAACCATTTATCTGACTCTCGTTGGTTGCCAGCCTCGTGGGGGCCAAGCCTCACCACGAGGGTGAAGACAGGAGCCATGGAGGAAGGGAATGAAGGAGAAAAAGGAGAAAGGGGAGAGACCTCCGGGCCACACTTCTTTCGAGTATCAACAAAAAGAGAAGCCGCATACTGACCTAAATCATCTCTCAAAGGCGCTTTATAAATTACAGGGACAAAGGGAGGGGGTGGCGGGTGGCCTGGGAATCCTACAGACACCCTACCCTCTGACCCGCCCCCCTCCCCCTCCAGCACAAGGGAAGAAGACAGAAAACAGAGCTCAACTCGGCCATTGGCGAGAAGCCCCCCCCCCCCCCTCCGGTTTTCAATCGCCCATCCATCGGCCCCCTAGAAAAAGATACATGTAAACACCATACCCACCACCCCCCGGGGCGGACACTCCCGGCCCGAGGTTCCTAGAACCGGAGGCCGGGGCATTTACTTACTTAGATTTTTCTTGCTTACTCATTTCCCTCAAGCACCCAACCCCCCGTTCCCACTCCAAAACCCCGCTCAACCGCCTACCCCCACGGCTCCAGCCCCTAACAGAATCCGGTGCCCCCCTTGGCGGCGGCAGCCCCCGAGCCGTCCCGGTCACTAACCTGCTGCTGTAAGGGCATTTCCGAAACCAGCCTGGCTCCGGGGGAGGTGGGGGGGCCGGCTGGAGAGGGGGCCCGGAGGGCCGAGCAGACCGGCGGCGCCGGGCGAGGGCGGGCGCCCGTGGTGGGGGGGGGGGGGGGGTTAGGGAGAGCAGAGGGAGGGTGGCCGCGCCGGGGGCGGGTGCGAGGGCGCCGGGACCGTCCCAGGCCAGGGAGCCGGCGAGCAGGAGGAAGTGGGTGCCCCCCTCTCCCCCTCCAGCGCCCCCTCCCGCCGCCGCCTCCTCCCCAGTCACAGGCGCGTCCTCCGCGCACGTGTGCGAAACGTCACCGGCGGGTCCCGGGGAGAGGGACAGACCCAGCCGGCGGGACGGGAACACGGCTGCCCCCGCCCTCCGTCGCCGGGGGGCGGGGAGGGGGACAGGGCGGGGAAGGAAGGGGCAAGGGGAGAGGCGGGTCAAGGGCAGGCCCGGGGCCCGGCGAGGAAGGCCCGGGCGCTCGGGCCACGCGGGCGCCGCCGCTGCCACCGCCAGGATGCGCCCAGGCCGGGTCGCCTGCCCGCGGGTCCCTCGCCCCCAGACAGCCCACGCCCCAGCTCGCACCCGGCTTCCAGCCCCACCTCCCCCGCCGCCCCTCTCCGCCTCCCCCACCCCTTTGTTGCCGGGAGTTCCAGATCCCAAAATGTGTCAAGCGCAGCCTGGCAGAGCCCCTGCGCCCGGAGCACGCCTCAGGGACCCCCGGCCGCCAGCGGGCCTCTGAGGCCGGCGGAGGGGGTGGGGCGATCACCCCAACTGTCCCCCCGGTTTCCAGCCCCCAGAGTCCCCCACTCCCCAGTTCACTACTCCCTCCCCCCCCCACCCCCTTCTCCATCCGGGGCGTGACCCCTTCCTACGCCCGAGAAAGAGGAAGCTTCGAGTTGGAGGGGAGGGGAGGGTGGGGGTAGGGAAAAGTGCAGGAAAAGAAGGGGGGACCGCGAAAAGTTTCGGAGTGTTTGACGTGGTCCGCGCCAAGGCGATCCCCGCTGCCCCGCGCGCCTGGCGGAGCCCCCCGACCTCCGGGCGCAGGGGGGCAGTGCACGAGGCTAACAATAAAGCCCCGTTGGAGGGGCGGCCGCCGAGGCCCGCGACGCTCGGCCTTGCGCCGTCCCGGGGCGGCCCGCAGCGCGCCCACCACCCCGCGCGGTGCGAGCCCACCTCCCGCCCGGGCTGGGGACGGTGGGAACCGGAGGGCATTACCGGAGGGCCGCCGCCGCCGCCGCCGCCGCGTCCCAGCGCTGGTGGCTGCTGCAGCAGCCCGGCTCTGCTGGAGGGTCCGTGCGGCGTGGTGTAGAGGAGGCTGCCGGCCGTCTGCTCCGCGCCGGGGGCACTGGGGAGGAGGGGGCCGGCGGCGACGGCGCCGCTTTGGAGGGAAGAGGAACAGGAGGTGGTGGAAGTGTTCGTGGTGAGGATCTGGATGTACGCGCCCGGGGCGGCAGCGGCGGCGGCGGCGGGGAAGCCGGGGCTGGCTAGCAGTGCCCTTTTGTCCATGGAGGCTGCTGCGGCGGCGGCGACGACAGCCGCCCCCTCCCCACCCCCGGCGGTCACCAGGTACTGCTCCAGGGCGGGCTGGATCCCCTTTCTCATCTCTCGCTCCTGCTCTTTTTATTGCTATGGTATATTAATGTATTGTTTTCAATTTCTTTTATTATTTGCAGTCGGAGTTTCCAAGTCTCTCCTCCTTCTCTCCTCCCCGCCCGGCGCTTCCGAGCCCCTTCTGTCTCGTTTCTTTTTATTTTTCCGCACCGCACGGGCACCGGGGGCCAAAAATAATCGGGGCTCTGGAGAGAGGAGGGTCCCGGCCGCACGGATATCGGGCCCCGAGGGGGGATGGAGGCGTCGGGGGCGGCCGATGCAACGGATTGCGAGGCGGCGGCGGCAGCCCGGGTGCTGCGGCCGGCAGCTGAAAAATGGCTCCAGGAAGCTGCTGCTGACAATGAATGAAGGGATACGGTTTACGCGCCAAGGTCCTCCCGCGAAACTCAGATTTCCCGCCGGCTTTTCAAACCATATTTGCATATCCCCGCCCTTCAACCCGCCGAGGACCGTTCCCACAGCCCATTGGGCCTCTAGCTCCTTACTTAAGTCCCAATCGTGGCGCAGGGCCGCGGCTGGCTGGTTTCCATTGGCTGTCTTGCATCACGGTTACCGGGGCGACAGGGGCTTCATTTGCATAGACCTCCTTGATTGGCTAAGGGAGAGCAGGGTCTTTAGGAGGTGGGGCAAAAGCCCTTCCTTCTCTCCCACGGAAAGCCACGCCTTGTCCAAGCTCCGCCCGGTCCCCGCCCGCACGCCGGGCGGGGGCTGCTGACCTGGGCAGGCGCTCAGCGCCCCGCAGACTCAGTGTCAATCCGGCCTGGAGCGCAAGTTTCGCTTTTAGAAATTGTCAAGGTGACCAAGGGGACACTTGCGGGAATTCTCTTTCCTTTGGCCAGTCAGTGTAATAGATGAACAAAAGCTGGAGATTCTCCCAAATAATGTTCCAAAGGCAAGTTGGACCATGCGGACGATGCCTGGCAGGTGGGAACTGAGCCCTTTAAATCGTGGGTTTCTCTTTTCCTGAAATCCAACCAATGCCGCGGCGAGAGCTGATCCCGAGGCCCAGGCTGATAGACAGAAGCATGTGGGCAGACAGGGATCGTGGGGGCAGAAGGTTCGACTGACGTGACTGCGGGCACCAGTTTAGTTAGCATTCCAGATGATTCCTGGTAGCCTCATTATTAGCCGGGACTGGGTTTAAGTAAAAATTAAACTCTGAAATGTTTTAAGCGAAAGCTTACCATGAGTATGGGTTTTGAGTCCGGCAGACACCCCCCTTCCCTTCCCCGCCCCCCACTGGCCCAGAAGCACCCAGGGCAGTTAATCAAGGCTAACCTGGGACTGATCTGCGGGTTTCTAATCCGCCAAGCAGTAATCCGAAGAAGTACACGCTTCCCACGATGACATCTTGCTCCCAGCAAACGCTGCACGCCCAGGCACCACCAAGCGCTTTACAATCTCGGTTTCCTACCAAGTTCTCTGACTAAAAGCAAACGCAACGACACAGACCTATTCGGAAACATTTTAAACGATTTTTCTTTTTCTTCTCTTTCTCTTTCTTTTTTTTCTTTTTCTTTTCTTTTTTTCTTTTTTTTTAGTAAACTAGAATTTGTCACCAGAAGTCTATTAAGTTACTGTCAAACGGACTTTTGTACTGATGCCAACTATTCGTGGGTCTTAAAATTGAAGACTGCTTCTGTGAGACAGGACAGGAAAAGGAACGCCTGCAGGGTTGTGGGGAAAGGTGTACCCGTCAGTTAGTCATCGTTTACGATTCCAGTCGCTGAGAATTGTACAAAATAGCTGCTAAGCTGGCGTTCAGGGGGTGATGAGGGCCGAGATTCTTAAAGCCCATATGCAAAACTTTATTATTGTTATTAATAATAAGAATTTACAGAAACTCACATACTCAGTCTTAGGAAAGGCCTGACTAGATCTGTCAGTCCAGGCTAGGACTTTCTCAAAACTTTCAGTCCTGTTACCTAGGTTGAAACAGAATGAGCTAAAAGTACTGTTAAAGCTTGCCCCCCGGCTCAGGTGCGCAAGGAGGCAAGCTAGTGGAGGACACGGCCTAGTACTCAAACATTCATGGATGCTCTTTCAATAAAACTTCATAAAACCTTTAGGGCAGATTAGGTGGTACTCGAAGGGCATCAGTTCCTGGTTGGACGAGAGGCGTAGTGTTATCAGCAGCTTCCTCGACCTTGTTCCATCATTGTAGCTTTTCACTGTGGGTCCCTGCTGAGGAACCCAGTGCTGTAACTACTCAGATAATACCACCTGTAAAACGTCACTGGTGGCACGCATTCAGTGGTGGGAAAGAGGGGGCCCGCAGTTCTAAGATTAGAGACAAGCCCCGGGTTTGGAACTGAGTGCCAAAATCCCTGCCAGAGCTCCCCACGGGTGGTCACGTCAAGAGGAATACGGCACGATCACAAAGGAGCAAGCGTTCCCAATCCAGAGCCACACCTGCGATTCTCATTTAGAAAGCTTTGAAATACTTATTCTACTTTAGCCAAGTTATATTTTTTAATGCAGGGCATTTGGTAGAAAACAAACATTTTGACATGGTAACATGTGGTGAACCCCAGGATGAAGTGGTAGAGAGAAGGGTCCGAAGAGAGAAGAGAAGGTGTTGGAAAACGAGATGCGAAAATTTGAGGTAGGTCTATTGATTGGTGGAGAGGCAGCATGTTTTCATAGAAAGATAATGGGCTTTGGAGCCAGAGTGATGTGGGGTTAAATTATAGCTCTGCCACTTACTGGTTCTATAACTTTAATCTTTAAAAGCCTGTTTTCTCCTATGGTGAGTGGGGACCCCTATTGCAGGGCCCATATTACAAGTCGCGATGAAAAGAGGCGATAATAAATGTGAAGTGCCAGGCATATACTAGGTGCTCAGTAAGTGGTAGCTATTTATGCTTCTACTTAATGGTGCGGTTTGCAGTTCTGTGTCGTCCAGTCTGACTCCCGGCCTCCAATCTTCCTGTTGTCCCTGGACGTCCACATGCTGCGGCAGCGTGGCTTTGTCCCAGAGTGGCAGCACAGTCGTGTCCTGATTAGTAGGGATTACAGCATCCTGACTCAGAAGTTCCGGGTAATAAAATAAAGTGAGCTCCGCCGCTCATCCCACTACCCACTTCATCTGTTAGTGGCTAACTTCTGGCTGGTTCTGAAGTCTGAGCCTTCCTGACCTTCCCTTGAAGGTTAGGCTCATCCAGCACGAGAGCCAGACAGCTCTTGCCTTCCTCTTGCTCTGACGGTCGCCCCAAACAGCTGGTTGTTGCAGAGTTGGCCTGGGTAGCTGGTTGAATGGTGACCCCTCAAAACAAAACCAAAACCAAAAACACGTCTTTATCCTAATCTCTGGAACCTGTATTGTGAGCTTATTTGGAAAAAGGGATCTTTACAGATGTAATTGAGTCAAGAATCTCAAGGTAAGAGCATTCCGAGTGATGTGGGTGAGCCCTAAATCCAATGACCTGTATCCTTACAAGAGACGCCCAGAGGAAAGGTGCAGAGAGGAGGAGAGGCTTTGTGAAGATGGAAGCAGGGGTTGGAATGAAAGTCAAGAAATGCCACCCGCCACCAGCAGCTGGAAGAGGCAAGGGGTAGCATCTCCCACAGAGCCCCTGGAGGGAGCAGCCCCCCACGCCCAACATGTAGATTGTGGACTGCTGGCCTCTAGACCTGGGATAGAATACGTTTCTATTGTTTTGAGCTACCCAGCTTGGGAATTTATTATGGCAGCCCTGGGGAACTAATGCAGGCTGTTAGCCTGCCTACCTGAGTCTCAAACCTCTTAGCTGCTACTCACCTTGTTTCGTGGCGCCACTAAGATACCGTTCCTTGCTGGACACCAGTGACACTAAGTGTCAGCCTGGGCTGTAACCCCCGTTGAAGATCTTTCAAAGTATGACTTGTTCCAGACTTAACCTAAGGAGTTTATAAAAATGCAGATTCCTGAGCTCTACCCAGACCTAAGGAGTCAGAGTCCTTTGAGGCAGAGCCCAAGAATCTTATTTAACAAGACCCTCCAGGTAATTTCTTCAAGCCCTAGACATGGAGAACCAGAGTCAGCTGTATGACTTTGGACTTCTTTCCATTATTTCCTTTTCTAGCTACAGCTGGAGTTGCCATTCTTGTGTCTAAACGCCTTGTTGGGTGTTTGGTATTTTGGTGGCCCTTCTCATCCTGCCAGTTAACATAACGAGCGCTGAATTCCTATTCATTCACGCGTACGTGTGCGCGCGCGCGCACACACACACACACACACACACACACACATGCTCGTACTTTATATATAAAGTTTGATGTTACAATCTTTTCTAAAAGTCTTCGTTTTCTTTTTTATTTAAAAATTTTTGGGGGTGCCTGGGTGGCTCAGTCGGTTAAGCATCTGACTTCAGCTCAGGTCATGATCTCACAGTCCATGAGTTCGATGCCCATGTTGGGCTCTGTGCTGACAGCTCTGAGCCTGGAGCCTGTTTCAGATTCTGTGTCTCCCTCTCTCTGACCTTCCCCTGTTCATGCTCTGTCTCTGTCTCAAAAGTAAATAAACATTGAAAAAAATTTTTTAAAAATTTTAATGTTTATTTTTGAGAGAGAGAGAAAGCACAAGTGGGGGAGGGGCAGAGAGAGGGGGAGACAGAGAATCTGAAGCAGGCTCCAGGCTCCAAGCCATCAGCACAGAGCCTGCCGCAGGGCTCGAACCCATGAACCGTGAGATCATGACCTGAGCCGGTTAGACGCTTAACTGACTGAGCCACCCGGGCGTCCCAAAAGTCTTCATTTTCAATTTCAAAATACAATTTTGCCAACATCCATAAGATCGATATATATAATATCCAGGAAACAGTACTATTAAACAGTTTTGTGGCAATTCACTATTAAGTCTTCAGATAAAAAATTGTAGGTTCAGGAAATTAAAGAAACTGATCGTAAGCCCAGAAAATCTTTGGAACATCTAACATTTAAAATTGTGCCTCCTTGGGGTGCCTGGGTGGCTCATTTGGTTAAGCGTCCAACTTCAGCTCAGGTCATGATCTTGTGGCTGGTGGGTTTGAGCCCCACGTTGGGCTCTATGCTGATGGCTCAGAGCCTGCAGCCTGTTTTGGATTCTGTCTCCCTCTCTCTCTCTGCTCCTCTCCCCCTCACACACTCTCTCAGAAATAAACATTAAAAAAAATTAAAAAGAAAAAAATAAATGAAATTGTGCCTCTAATTCCAGTTCAAACAAGTCTGGTTACCACATTGGATTTAGAGTGTATGGCTTTAAATTTTAGGGTCTGGAGAAGATTAGTTTAAGAATTTAAGGTTCTCGTAGTGCAATTCAGGTAGTTGCCCATAGAGAAATAAGCTTCTCTGTTTTTATCTTCCTGGTTAGGAAGAGGAACATGTCCTTAAGCCATTACCACATCAAACACTAATAACAAAATTTCTAGGTGCTTATCCTAGAAAATTGACCATTATAGTTATTATAGATTGTGGCTTAGATACCTGTGTAGTTTCTTGTCTTCAGCTCTTTGTGCAGGAAGGTACTGTTTGGATAGAATTTTTGCATTTTTAAATAAATCTAGGATGAACTTCAGGCACAGACCATGGTTGTCAATCCCATCTACTGAATCTGTATCTCTGATTGGAGTCCAGGGATGTGCCTTATAAACAGGACCATTGTGATGCAGGTGGTCCACTGAACACACTTGGAGAAAGCCACACGGGCATCCATCCATGACCTAGCAATCTCTGCCCTATAAACTGGCTTCTAGGCAACTGTGGCATAGAAAATTCCCTTGTAGGTAGTATCTTTTGAGTAGCTAATGTTACCATTGTTAGCATAAGCATTTATTTAGACTGTACTGTGATTGCAAGTTGCCTCTTACAAAAGCTCTTCCTGGTCACTTAACAAGTAATGCTATGGAGACAAATTAGATGAGCGGAAAAGAAAGGTATGATCTCAAAGGTGTGTGTTTCCTTGCCTTTTCAATACAGATTTTTATTGAAATAAAAAGTACAGACACAGAAACCAGACAACACAAATGTGTGGATTAATGAATTACTATCAGGTGAACACCCTTGTAACCACCACCCAGGTCACGAACTGGAACTTGATCTGAAGTCCCATTCATATCACAGCCCCTTGCCTCCCACCAAAAGTAACCATTAGCTTGATGTTTTTAGTCTTCACTTCCCTGGTTTTTTTTTTTCAAAGTTTTGTCACCCAAATATGCATCTTTAGGAACTGTAGTTTCATCTTGTCCATTTAAAAAAATGTTGATATGTATTTAAAGTCTCTCTTGTTATTATTGTTTAAAGGTTATTTATTTATTTTTGAGAGAGACAGTGCGAGTGGGGGAGAGGCAGAGAGAGAGAGAGAGAGAGAGAGAGAGAGAAGCCCAAGCAGGCCCCACACTGTCAGCACAGAGCCTGACACGGGGCTTGCACTCACGAAACTGTGAGATCATGACCTGAGCTGAAACCAAGAGTCAGACGCTTAGCTAACTGAGCCATCCAGGCACCCTAAGTTTCTTTTAATCTATGGTTCGTCTTCTATCCTTTTATTTTCCTTACAGTTTATCTTGAAGCATGTAGTGAGTTGAATGGGGGCCCCTCCCTATGTCCACTGGAACCTTCGAGTTAGACCTCTGACCTTGTTTAGAAAAACGGCCTTCACAGAATAATTAAGGTAAAGATCTCAAGATGAGATGACCTTGGGTTAGGATGAGCCCTAAATCCAATGTCCGTTATTTTACAAGAGGAGAGGAGAAATGGAAGCAGGAGGCAGAGAATGAAGTGACGGGCCCACAAACAAGGCACACCAAGGGTTGCCTGCAGTCACCAGAAGCTAGGAGAGGGACATGAAGCAGATTCTGCCTCAGGAACTTTTAGAAGGAAACAGCCCTGCTGGCATCTTGATTTTAGCTTTCTGGGCTCCAGAACTAGCAGAGAATAGATTCCTGTTGTTTTAAGCCACCTAGCGTGTGGTCATTTGTTGTACAGCAGCTTCAGGAACTCTTTCAAAGAGTTTGGGCCGTTAGACGTCAGGACCTGAATTTGGCAGAATGCACACTCCTGGTGCCGTTAACCGTGTTCCTCTGTTTCCTGCATTTCCTGCAGATTTGCGGCTGGATCCGCAGTACGGGCCAGACTCAGGTTTGATTCCTCGGGCAAACCCGAGGCACACGATGTCATTTTGTCCCTTGCTCTGTGATCTTGGCGATCATCCGTGCTCCTTATTTTCTTTCACTCCCGCGATATTTGTCTTCAATGCTTTTCTGTATGTGAAAATCACTTTCTCTGTCTTGAAGAATGAGAAGGGCTCAGATACGCTTGTCCCTCTTCACAGTGCTCGTCTTCGATGGTTGTCGTGAGGATGGCAGCTCACTTCCCGAGATTTCCTCCATCCCTAGCCTAGAGCTTCCCTTTCCTTCTTCTGCCTTGTCCCTGTCCTGGTCGGTTTTGATCTGATCCCAGCACCCCCGGCTCGGGGTCTCCTATCTTCAGAGGGGAGCCCTGAGGGTCAGCCCTGAGACGGGGAGGCCAGCCGGCTCCGGTCCCTCCGGACCTTCCTACCAGCGTTCTTGCTCTCAGCTGCTCCTGGGGTGGGGGGGGGGGGGTAGCTGCCATTCCCATGTCACCCCGCCCGCAGCCCCGTGAAGGTCTCGTGGCTCTTTGGGGGCTTCTCCTGGTTTGGGGCCTCAGGCACTACTCTGTTCTCTCCTTCTCTCTCAGACGCAGGTGCTGGTACCACGCAGCTCCTAACGGCTGTTGGGGGTTTGTTCCCACTCGTTTGTATTTTGAGACTCATGGGGTTGCTCCGTCACCAAATTTTGTCATCGGCATCGCTCGTGGGTTTCTAGTTTTCCCATCTAGGTGTCCTTTCTGTTTTCATGCGAGGGTAAAGAGAGATTGAAGAGTAATGCTGCTGCATCACCAACTTCAGGTTTACCTTTCCTTTTTTTCTAGGGTTTAATTTTAATTTTGCTGGGTTAACACGTAGCGTCATAGGAGTTTCAGGCGTACAATACGGTAACGCAACCATCCCCATCACCTACCTCGCCCATCCCCCCCCCCCCCATCCCCTCCCTTCTGGTAAGCAGTCAGTTTGTTCTGTATCGTTAACAGTCTGTTTCTTGTTTGTCTCTCGCTTTCACTTTTTTGCACTTTGGCTCCTTTGTTTCTTCAAGTCCACGTATGAGTGAAATCACGTGGTATTTGTCTTTCTTTCACTGATTTATTTTGCTTAGCATAATACTGTCTAGTTCCATCCGTGTTGTTGCAAAAGGCAAGATTTCATTTTTTATGGCTGACTAATATTCCATTGTGTGTAATAACACCCCTTCTTTATCCGTTCATTTACTGATGGACACTTGGACTGCTTCTATAGTTTGGCTGTTGTAAATAATACTGCGATAAACATAAAAGTGTATGTGTCCCTTTTTTTTTTTAATTTTTTTTAATGTTTATTTATTTTTGAGACAGAGAGAGACACAGCATGAGCAGGGAAGGGGCAGAGAGAGAGGGAGACACAGAATTGGAAGCAGGCTCCAGGCTCTGAGCTGTCAGCACAGAGCCCGACGTGGGGTTCGAACTCACGAACTGTGAGATCATGACCTGAGCCGAAGTCGGACGCTTAACCGACTGAGCCACCCAGTTGCCCCTGTATGTGTCCCTTTGAATTAGGTTTGTTTTTTTTTTTTGTATTCTTTGGGTAAACACCCTTACTCCCCCCCCCTTTTTTTTATTATTGTTACTTGAGGAAAAACAGAGAGAGAGAGCAAGCAGGGGAGGGGGCAGAGGGAGAGAGAGAATCTTACGCTCCATGCTCAGCGTAGAGCCCGACACAGGGATTGATCCCACGACCCTGGGATCATGACCTGAGCCAAAAACAAGAGTTGGATGTTCAACCGACTGAGCCACCCAGGTGCCCTGTGCCCCCCTCTTACCTTTCCTTTTAATCAAATTTATTTTCAGTCCACCACATTGGATTGTCACGAAAACAATGCCATGCAAGCACACATTTCCGTAAGCGTTAAGGGTAAGGAAAGTTATGAGCTGTTTTCTTTCCAGGTTATCAGCTAGAACTTGAAAACGTGAGCTGAGAGGGAGAAGTGGAGTCAAGATACTTAATTTTACTTAGGCATTGACTCCTGTGAGATCTAGAACAGGAGGAAGCAGAGGAACACAAGCTGCCTCTCCATACGTGGTAGTCTGGTTGTACCTCTTTCTTGTGGGGGTTTAGATAGGGAATGTTGTTTGTAGCACATCACAAATGGGTACGTGGGTAGAAAATTGCTTTTTCTTTTCCGCCTTGGTTTCCTGGACAGCATTCCCTCTGGTTTCCCATTCAACCCTCCTGACTTTGTGGGACTCTTTGATGGTTTCATTTTCTTATTTATTCTCTTAAAAATCTCTTTTCAGCTTTCTCCTCCTCCTGTTCTATACATTCTCCCTGGATGATACTTTTAAAATAATTATTATAGTAAAATAGATATAACACAGTATTTATTATTTTAACCACTTGTAAGTGGACAATTCAGTGGCATCAAATACATACGATGTTGTGTCACCATTGTGACTATATATACCCGAAAGTTTTTAATTATCCCCAACAGAAACTCTGTACCCATTAAATAATCATCCCCATCCCCCACCCTTCCCTCAGTCCCTGGTAATCACCATGCTACTTTCGGTCTTTGCGAATTTGACTAATCTAGGTACCACGTACAAGTAATATATACAATGTTTGTCCTGTGTCTTGTTTATTTCCCTTCACATGTTTCGAAGTCCATCTGTGTTGTAAGAGATATCAAAGTTTTGTTCCTTTTCATGGATGAATGATATTCCATTGAATGTATATACCACATTTTGTTCATCCATTCATCTATTGATGGACTCCGGGGTCACTTCTACCTCTTAGATATGGTAAATAATGTTGCTTTGATGTTAGCCTACACATATCTGTTCAAGTCCATGCTTTCAGTTCTTTGGGGTACATAACCAGTAGTGGAATTTCTAGGTACTAGGGTTGTTCTATGGTTAACTTTTTGTGGAACTTCCTGGACAGTCTTGACTTTAACTGTAATTTCAACACAGTCTAGATGGTGTTGTTCAATAGAACCTTCTGCAATAAAGGGAATGTTCTATAATTCTGTACTGTCAGATACAGTAGCCATTAGCTACATGTGGCTAATGATTGTAGGAAATGTAGCTTAGTATGATTAATAAATTGAATTTTTAACCAAAGAGGTGAAAAGTCTGTATACTGAAAACTATAGAAAGCTTATGAAAGGAATTGAAGAAGACACACAAAAAAAGGAAAAATATTCCATGCTCCTGGATAGGAAGAACAAATATTGTTAAAATGTGAATACTACCCAAAGCAATATACATATTCAATGCAATCCCTATCAAAATAACACCAGCATTCCTCACAGAGCTAGAGCAAACAATCCTAAAATTTGTATGGAACCATAAAAGACGCCGAATAGCCAAGCAATCTTGAAAAAGAAAACCAAAGCAGGAGGCATCACAATCCTAGACTTCAAGCTGTATTACAAAGCTGTAATCATCAAGACAGTATGGTACTGGCATAAAAACAGACACTCAGATCAATGGAACAGAATAGAGATCCCAGAAATGGACCCACAAACATTTGACCAACTAATCTTTGACAAAGCAGGAAAGAATATCCAATGGAATAAAGACAGTCTCTTCAGCAAGTGGTGCTGGGAAAACTGGACAGCAATATGCAGAAGAATGAACCTGGACCACTTTCTTACACCAGACACAAAAATAAACTCAAAATGGATGAAAGACCTAAATGTAAGACAGGAAGCCATCAAAATACTGGAGGAGAAAGCAGGCAAAAATCTCTTTGACCTTGGCTGCAGCAACTTCTTACTCAACACGTCTCCAGAGGCAAGGGAAACAAAAGCAAAAATGAACTACTGGGACCTCATCAAAATAAAAAGCTTCTGCACAGTGAAGGAAACGGTCAGCAAAACTAAAAGGCAACCAATGTAATGGGAGAAGATATTTGCAAATGACATATCAGATAAAGGGTTAGTATCCAAAATCTACAAAGAGCTTATCAAACTCAACACCCAAAAAACAAATAATCCAGTGAAGAAATGGGCAAAAGACATGAATAGACACTTCTCCAAGGAAGACATCCAGATAGCCAACCGGCACATGAAAAAATGCTCAGCATTACTCAGCATCACATAAATCCAAATCAAAACCACAATGAGATACCACCTGACACCTGTCAGAATGACTAACATTAACAACTCAGGCAACAGCAGATGTTGAGGATTCAGAGAAAGAGGATCTCTTTTGCATTGTTGGTGGGAATGCAAACTGGTGCAGCCACTCTGGAAAATAGTATGGAGGTTCCTCAAAAAATTAAAAATAGAACTACCCTACGACCCCAAAATTGCACTACTAGGAATTTATCCAAGGGATATAGGTGTGTTGTTTCGAAGGGACACATGCATCCCCATGTTTGTAGCAGCACTATCAACAATAGCCAAAGTATGGAAAGAGCCCAAATGTCCATTGATGGATGAATGGATAAAGAAGATGTGGTGTATATATACAATGGAGTATCACTCGGCAATCAAAAAGAATGAAATCTTGCCATTTGCAACTACATGGATGGAACTGGAGGGTATTATGCTAAGTGAAATTAGCCAGAGAAAGACAAACATCATATGACTTCACTCATATGAGGACTTTAAGACACAGAACAGATGAACATAAGGGAAGGGAAGCAAAAATAATATAAAAACGGAGGAGGACAAAACATAAGAGACTCTTAAGTATGGAGAACAAACAGAGGGTTACTGGAGGGAGTGGGGGGGGGGGATGGGCTAAACAGGAAAGGGGCATTAAGGAATCTACTCCTGAAATCATTGTTGCACTATATGGTAACTAGCATGTAAATTTAGAAAATATATTAATTAAGTTGAATTTTTAAGATTGATCTATTTTTTGCAACACAATGCTATTAACCATAGCCACCATGCCGTAGATTACATCCCCATGGCTTATTTATTTTATACCTGGAAATGTTTACCTTCTGACCCCCTTCATCCATTTAGTAAATTTAAATTCAAATTTAAATAGGCACATGTGGGGATGCCAGGGTGGCTCAGTCAGTTAAGTGTCCGACTTGGGCTCTAGTCATGATCTCATGGTTCGTGAGTTCAAGCCCCGTGTCAGGCTCTGGGCTGACAGCTTGCTCAGAGCCTGGAGCCTGCTTCAGATTCTGGGTCTCCCTGTCTCTCTGCCCGCCCCTGCTTGCACTCTGTCTCTCTCTGTTTCTTAAAAATAAATAAATGTTAAAAAATTAAAAAAAAAAAAAAGGCACATGTGGGCTAGTGAACCAGATGACATATACTTAGAGGCTGTGACTTTTTCTAATTCTGTATTTCCGACTTGGGCCATTTTTCCTGAGTTTCAAGTATGAAACTTCCCCTGTGTTTTCATGAACATATCCTTGATTTGCGTGTCTTTATTTCTTTTGTGAACTGTTGCTGCAGAATCTGAATTTATTTCGTAATGTGAAATTGGCATCAAACTCCAGCCAGGTCTGCTGCCAAAATGATCTTGTCTACTTTCTCTCAGACACTTTAATTGGATCTAGACTATCTACTGGGCAATGAGATCTAAGTGAAGTTGCTAAAATGTCAATCTGACAAACTTTGTCTTTTTGAGACCCCTCATGACCTGAGGAATTAAGACTGAATTCCTGATCTTAGCCTACAGTTTCTCAGGTTCTCTGTCCCGTCTCACTTCCCATCATTTTCCAACAGGCGACAAGGCTCCAGCCATACCAAACTGCCTGAAGTTCCTCAGATGGTCTCTCCCACTTCCGTTACTGCTACAGCTGTTACTCTGCTTGAAAATGCCCATCACTGTCTGTCAAAATGCTACACTGTTACTCATCTTTTAAGGCTCAGCTCAGGGAACACCTCCTCCGTGTAGATTCCTCAGATCACATCCCCCGCCCCCTGCAATATTTTTCATTCATCCGGAGAGTGTTTACTGAGCATGTACTTTGTGTCAGACTCCAATTTAGAAACTGTGGCTGTAAGTGAGAAGCAGATAAACTTAGAGGTTGTCTTCATCAAGCTTAAGACAGAGACTCACAAGTAGGGAATAATAATAATGACATAGTGATAGCTATATTTAATAATCATACATAATAAGTGCCGTGACGTGAGGCAATATCTGAGGCTCTTAAAGCACTGCAGAAGGACACCTCACCTGGGCTTAGCGAGAATTTAGGGAAGGCTTCCTGGAGGAGGAAATAGAGGAATGAATAGGAATTGCTCAGGTAATATAGCATGGGAGCAGGGAACATGAATGCATGGCCTCTTGAAAAAAATCAAAGTGGTTCAGCAGGGGATTGTGGAGTATCTTATAAACCAGTATGGAGACATTTGGAATTTATCCTAAAGGCAACGAGAAGTCATTGAGGCAATGTATGACGTGATAAGATCTGGTCTAAGAAGGACTCCTCTGGCCACAGAATGAGGAATGTGTTGGAGGGGCCGGGACTATGGCAATAATCTAGGTCAGCGCACCATGTTCCAGGTCAAATCTGGCGCATGGTCTGTTTTTATACACCCTGTGATCTAAGAATGATCTTTATCCTTGTTACACTTTTGAATGGTTGAAGAAACATCCAAAGAAGAGTGTATCCCACGACACATGAAAAAGTAAATCAAATTCAAAGCTTGGTTTTTGTTAATAAAGTTTTATTAGAGCATAGTCAAGCCCATTGGTTTACATATCGTCTATGGCTGCTTTCGGGCTACAAGGGCAGAGTTGAGTCATTGCAACACAGTTGAACCCATGAAGCTGAACATGTGTATCTGGCCCTTCACAGGATAAGTTGGCCAACCTCTGATCTGAGTAAGATATCATAGTGAATTAGACCAGGCTACCCAGGCAGATGTAGATGTCTCCTCTTTTCCACAGTATGTGAATTATGATGGTAATCTATTGCTTTCTTATTGTTTTTTTTTTTTCTCTTCCATGAAACTGTGGACGTCTTCAGAGCAGATATTTTTTCTTTAGTTAACCTTGTCTCTCGGTACTTAGCACGCTGTACTTGCTCAGTAAATGTCTGCTGGATAAATGATGTATGTGGGTTTATATGTGTGTGACACTCACGTATAGATATACAGAAAGCATCTGCTGTTTGCCTGCTGCCAGGAACCTTGTGATTTAGTTGCAGCTGAGCCCCTTTACCCCCACTCGAGGGGTGGCACTGTGACTCAGGCCTGTCCAGCAAGCCTTTTTTAATTAAGTCTTTGCTTTTAATACTTGGAAACTCATAGGGTCATCTTTCCCTTCATTTAGTATTGCCTAAAGTTGACCTTGCTTTCATCCTGCCCCAAACTGGAGGGATATCCATGATGGAAAGTGAAAGTTTATCCCCCTAGGTGCTCACTAGTCCTGTTCTTGTACGGTACATGTTCTTGTATGTGGGCAGGTGGATTAGAGCATCCTGGTGCTTTTGGGAATGCCCTTGGGTGGAGAAGAAGCCCTCAGAGAAACAAACAGGAGAAGTAAAAGAACAGCAAATGTAAAAGGTGGAAGGCAAGAGGAAGAAAAGAAAGAGGTAGAATGTGGAACCACAGCAGTGTGATGGACAGTTGCCTGAAATGCCACTAATTTGCACAAACGGAATCTAAGATGAGTGGTAGGCACTTTGGATGGAATATTAAAGATTTTAAGACATTGGATATAATTTATCAAATGTAAAAACATCTGAATTTGTGAGTACTTCATAGATTATGAAGCCTTATGCTTTTACATTATTTTAACTTTACAAGTAATATATGGGTACATACTTTGTTTAAGAAATTTTAAAATATATGTATTTACAGTACACAGCTAGACTAGGTGCTTTTGCCCTCTGTAATACATTGGCGTCTTTAATCTTCTGAAAAACCTAGGTATTTTTACCCTCTCTAACACAGAGGATTACAGAGACATAATTTCAAGCATAGTCTCATACATGCTAGATGGCAAAGCTGAGTTTCTGACTCAGATATTCACACTCTTGATTCAAGGATCCTTCTGCAACCCATGCCACTCTAAAGGGGAGCCCAGTGGCCTATCCACACAGCTCTGAAAGTGGGCCACTTTCAAAGTAGCCAGTTTCCCCAGAAAACAATGAAACCCCCAGAATGACCAGGTTTCCAAGTCATTCTCAAACAAAATTACAGATTCCAAGTGTTGTGGGTTAAATTGTGTCCCCCTAAAAAAGAAACATCAAAATTCTAACCCCTACCACATCAGAATGTGACTCCATTTGAAAATAGGGTCATTGCAGATACAATTAATTAAGTTAAATGAGGTCATACAGGAGTAGAGTGGGTCCTTGATTCAATATGACTGGTGGTCATGTAAGTAGATGGTCATATGAAAACACAGAGACACAGGGAAAATGTCATCTGACGATGAACGCAGAGATTGGACTATGTAGCTACAAGCGAAGAAATGCCAAAGATTGCCAAGAAACTACCAGAAGCTAGAAGAGATAAGGAAGGATTTCCCTACTGTTTTAAGAAAGATCACGGTCCCAACAATACCTTGATCCCAGACCTTTAGCATCTGTGAGACAATAAATTTCTGTTGTTTTTAAGCCACGAAGATACAGCAGTCCCAGGACACCAATATACCAGGTAAATTCTACATACCAGAGGTATATGCCTTTGCTAACAACTGCTTCATAAAAAAATGATCATAGGCTTTTGGTCAGGATGACATTTTCTGTTTATATCTTAAGTTGCTCAAAACAAAACAGAAGCTTTTCTGAAATGCCAGAAATACTACGATTTTTATCTTTTGGTTACTCAATGAGGATTTAAGAGGTCAAAGAAAAACAATATGTCCTTGGTTTAAGAGCAAATAGTCAATATTTAATCCCTGAAGTTATATCCCTCAAGATTTTATTATAAATTTTTTTTAACTCTGAAGTTATTTTGTTGGAAACATACAGAGAAATAGTTACACATTATTGTTGTATGAGAACCTTTCCAACTGAAACTCTGGTAGAAAATTTATAAAACATGAATGCTGCTCGAAGCATTTTTTTTCTCTCCTTGCAGAAGAAACCTGCAAGAAGGTGGCTGAATTTTTTTCATTGAGCTAGTTTTGTGCTGGGGATGACCTATATGTAATAGTATGAGGTGAAGATCCTTCTAATTTTAATATATCTCCTATCCTTACTACCCTAACCTAAAACTCCTCCCCTTAGAGTCATTTCTTAGGGCTACAGAACAAAGGAGGGGAGATTGTCTTTAGAGACTGTAATACTTCAGACACCTGAGAAAGACAAAAGATGAGTGTTTAAATTCGGTGTGACTCTTGTCCCATTGGCTGGTTTGCATGGAATAATTTACTTGATCTGCTAAAATTTACCAGCAATGTCAAAGAATCTGGACTGGAGAGGCTAAATTTGGTGGTAAAGAAAGTACAATAATAAGAGCTTGGAATGTTGTTGGGGAAACCAGTAGACTTGTTATGTGGACAATGTCCTTCTGTGGATAATGTCCTTAGATGGACAGCATTCTTACCTGGACCACATTCTTACTTGGACAGTGGTCCTCCTCTCTATAGGAAGGTCATCTTCTCCCTTGGGCTAGCCAGCTTTAGGAGTGATGCTCTGGAACAAGTAGGAATAAAGGTCCATCCACCAAGGAGTAAGTAGAACCACCCTATAGATGAGTGGAGGGGGGGTGGTGGATACAAATACTACCTTCATATCCTGGTAAGGAGGGAGGATGCACAGTGGGGCCTTGAGTAACAGTGTTCTGGGAGCAGGAAGATGGGAGTCAGTGCTAATGAGAAAGCCCAGCTGAGAGGGAGCAGGAAAAACAAAGGTGAAAAGGACAGAGGACCGCCTTCTCTTTCATTGATTTTATCTAGAGCTAACCACTTTCATCCTGCCCAAAGCTGGTGAGATATCCACCAGGAACAGTGAAAAGTTTATCCCTCTAGGAACCCACTAGTTCTGTTCTTGCAACACACACACACACACACACACACACACACACACACACACTAATGTCGAACTATTCACTATGCTGCAGTCATCATTTTGGCTTTGGGCTACAAGAGGAGATAATTTGCCCTTCACCTTTAAAATCCTTCCTTCTTTTTTCAGATGACTGCAGGGAGAGGGTAGGTCTCTGTTATAATTTCAGAGTTGCCCCTCACAGGAAGCTCGATAGGCTTCTTGGGAATGAGGACATTGTTTTATACATTCAGGAATGTCTCCGTAAATATTTGTCGATTGATTGATTACGTCCACATCGCCCATCAAATCATATCTACTTAAGGTATGTACATATAAACATCCTGCTCTGAGACATATTTCTGACCTGTCATATTGAATATAAAACAGAAGGAAATAAAGCCAGGGAACAAGCACATGTTATGCAGACGTACTTGCTTTATGCACTGCCTGGTTCAGAACCAATGGCAGAGATATGCAGGGACTAATATACTTCAGATGAGCAGACGTTAAAATCTGTGTTTGCAAATAAATAGAAATGACTTTCTGGAGGGAAGAAAGGGTGGTGGAAAGGGGGTGGAGTAAGAAAGAATGTGTAGAATTATGAGAAGAACATCTGGTTCAGCTAAAGAATAAAACCTAGAAAAACAACCTGCGGGCCTGGATATTCAGTTTATGTTGATGATAGCTTCAGAAGAACTGGGACTTTGCCCTTTTCTTTATAATGAGAAATATCTATTTGGTCTTCGTCCCCATTTCTGGTGCAGAGCTCCTATTCAGTCTCACCCCCTGACCTTGGGGTGGGGAGAAGGGTTGGAGGTTGAATCAGTCACCGATGGCCAATGATTTCATCAGTTATGACTAAGTAGTGAAGCATTCATAGAAAACCAAAGAGCTTCTGGGTTGGTGAGCCCATGGAGATGTGATGTGGGGAAATGCTGGGTCTGGAGATGGCATGGACGCTCTGTGCCCTTTCCCCACACCTTCCCCTAAGTATCTCTTCTGTTTGGCTGTTTCTGAGTTACACCCTTTTATACTAAACCAGTATTCTAGAAGTAAAATGTTTCCTTGAGTTTGTCAGGTACTCTAACAAATTAATGAGACCCGAGGAGGGTGTCATTGGAACTTCCAATGTATATATAAGCCGGTTGGTCAGAAGCACAGGTAACAAGCTGGGCTCGCGATGGGCATCTGAAGTAGGGACGGGGTGGGGGCTGAACTCCTTTCCCCGCACGTTGGAAATGGGTGTAGACTGTTATGAGACCCTAGGGCCACAACGGGCGTGCAATAAATATTTGTTGAATGGACGAAAGAAACTCTGGAAATAATTTCCTGCTTCTGAGGAAACACATCAGACCTATGGTTTTTTAAATCAAAGGGTTTTTTTGTTTTGTTTTGCTTTGCTTTGCTTTAGAAGTTGAATTCTCCGTTCAAGCAACATCTTGCTGAACATAAATAATGGAAGAGCCACCCTTGAATCAAGTTCAAATGGGAAGCCCAGCGATGTCTTCCAATCACCTCTACCAGTCTGCCATCTCCAGAGGCTTTAATTCACTAGACTGGGGAGAGGCAGATCTGGGTGTTTTGGGGGAAGCTCCCTAGGTGATCCTGATGCAGAGGCAGGTTTGGAAAGCGCAGTTCCAGGGCTCCCTTGGGCACTAGACTGCATGCTTCACAAGAACAGGGAGTCTACACACCCCCTATCCCTCACAACTGGAGGGCCACCTTCACCTTAGGCACCAACACTATTTTCCGTGCTTCTGCTATTGCAGCCGCTTGTCTGCAGCCCTCCAGGTTCCCCTCAGAGATGATTTTGGATTGCAAAGACCGTTAGACTCACACTATTTAGTCTAGCATTCTCAGAAAATTTGGGGATAGGGCAGAAAAGAATTGCTTTTCTTCCCTTCATCTGAGACAGAGATTTCCCCCTTTGAAATGTCTCTTTCTGACATTTGTTTTCACAGCATCCCAGTGGGTGGGGACAGACGAGCATTTCCCACCCCACCCCCCCCCGCCTTATTTTGTAGATGGGGAAACCGAGAACTAGAAAAACGTATTTGTTTACTCCTTGCCAAAAAGGCAACTCAAGGCAGAGCTGGGACTGGCTTCCATGGACATATTGACAGTGATGGTCTCTCCTTAAGCAACAAAAAGGAAGATCTTTTCTCCTGAGAGTACATCAGAACAAGCCCCAATATAAATGTCTTCTACTCCGCAGATAACTGGGAATGTATGATTATGGTACAATCTCATGATTTTGTTCAGCGACAAACACAATCTTAGATCTTATTTCAGAGATGATAAACTTTACAATCAGATAATGTTATTTTATACACTTTGGGTCCCTCAGCCCCTTTCAAAATACTACTTAGACTTTTCCTATCAGCAGTATTTGTGCACTGCATTTCCCATTTATTTTCATCAAGCCTGTTCTCTCAAAGATTCTAATAAGCTTCCTTTGTAACTGAATTCCTCTATTTCCTCTCCAGTACCTATCAAAGAACAGCCCTCCTCTGAAAGGCACAACATTTAATGCATTAGCCTTCACTCTGAGTCTCAGACTTTTCGAGATAACCTTGAAAGGGCATCAGTTCTATGGCGTTCTCTAATGACTATCATGAGGACGTGCACGTTCTGACCCAAACCACGAGAGGAGCTCCTCTGGAAGTTATCCCAGATTTGGGTCTGCAGGATCATAAGAATGAGTTTATTTATGGACAATGATTATGTGAAATCTTCTGTAAAAATACAGAAAATTCTAATCATTGCCTTACTCTCGAGTGTCTCTCCTCAATCTGAGCATAATTTCTTTCAGTTTTGATCGGGATGTGTGATGCATACCTAATGGGCTCCCCACTGCCATCTGGCACACTGTGCAAGTTCACAGCTCACACTACGGCTGCAGCAACACCACAAGCCAAATTTAAAGTAAAAGTGGGCTACGGGACAGTTGGATCTGTAAGAATGAATTCTCTTTTAGCTCCAGAAATTCCTTTTGGCGGGGCAACCGTCTTTAATAGTTTGTAAATTTCCGTAGCCTTCAGAGAGGACCTTTTTTACCTGCACTGACGAAGGTAAATCTGAGTTTCCAAACTGTTTTGTTACCAAAGAAGAGTTTGCTTATTTGTGGAGTTTCAAAGCTTTCTTCAGTTTGAATCACTCATTCATCACTAGTTGTTACGAAACAATTTGATTCTATTAGAAGGATGGGTTCTGAGGACTTTCTAAGTTTTACCTTGAGAAGATGCTCACGTATACTAACCAATATTCAAAATTGTATCTATGAATAATAATTATAGGAAAACACCTTCATTGACTTGCTTGAAAGTGTTGTTACTGTCAGTCATTCTTCACCTCAAGATGGGTCACTACGGTGCTTCTAAGTAACACGGGAGGAGCAAATGAGGACATCGAAGACACTGGCGATCGCAATTACTTCCAGGGTAATTTATGCTCTTTATAACTCTTGCATGAAATAAGTTTTCCCTTAAGAAATACTTACTTCCATATCCTTTTCATGTTCCCGGGTCAGAACTTATCTTTGCCTTACACTCACTTAATGTAAGTCCATAATATATTAGTTGTGATTGTAACTCAAGCAAGCCAACTTGAATTTGCTTAGACTCCAAGGAAGAGTTGAATAACTATTTCATTGATTCTAAAATTTGCATTACAACTTTTAAAAATATCTCTGAAATAAGATGAGTCTAACACTTGATAGCACATTATGGTTTGATTGCAAGTGTATTTACATAAAATACATGCGAACAAGGTGGTGCATCTCTTAACCGATGGTGTCTTAAACTTGGTCAGATATGGGAAGTCACCAGAAGGCCGTAATGCAGTTGAGTCTCAGGAAGCACTTGAACCAGAAGCTCAAACCCTCCTGGAACTCTCTGTCTGACCATCTTTCCTCATTTGGGTTGGCTTCATTTCTTTCAGTGCAGACTGGCTTCCTCCTCTACATGCAAGAGACAGGTCTGCCAACGGCACTTCAGTTACATATCTTCTGGGTTCCACAAACTGAGTCACAAATTCAAAGCTACCAGTCAAGGCACTCATTGTCTTAGTTTGGGTCAGGTGCCCATCCCTAGATCAGTCCCATTTGGTGGGGGAAATGTAGTTGTGAAAGACTCCTACGGAGAATGCATGAATCAGAAAGGTCCTGTGGTAGCCGTGCAGACAGGAGGGATGGTGGAGAGTGCACAGAAGTCAGTTCTGGGGGAGGGGGGGATGAATGCCACTAACAGCCACCATTGTTACATCTATATTAATAGGTGATCGATGATCTTCCTTTGAGGATGTTAAGTCTTCACTGGTCCATTTCCGCTCTTTGTTCTCTTCCCATCTGGAGCCACTAGTTCTCACTCATGGCCTTGCCCTCATGTTCAGGACAAATTGCAAGAGGGAAAATACAGGAAAAATAAAGATATTTATAGATCACCTCCCCCAGCCCTTATCCACAGAGGGCAAAACTTCATTGAATGCTCAGGGAGAAAAAGTACGTGTGCTCATAGCAGGATCTGCCATTTGTGTAGGACTCCAAACCCTTCTGGATTATACCTCAGAAGCTAGCAAGCTAACAATCCATTCCCAGGCTCCTCTGCAAGTAGCTTCCACGAGAGACTCGGAAGGTGGGGTGAACAAGATGAGCCGGCAGCCCACGGGGAGCTAGGGTCCCACGGTGGAGATTGATTTTTCAGGACTTGCCAACACACCTGCGTCCTGCCCCTTGCTCCAGGCAGCAGAAAAGAGGTTTCCTGGCATCAGACAGGCGCCTAGTGTGGTTGGGTATCTCTCGCAGTGGCGTTGTTCCTGGCCGTGTGGCCACCAAACTTGGTTCTGGCCTTCTTGGAAATTCTGTAAGCCCAGATAGCAAATGATAAACCCATTTCTGTAGAAATAAGCTAGCGTGGATTCTGCTGTCTGCTGCTCAGATCCCTCTCTGATACTCTCACGCTGTCAGCAAGGACATTAGAACTTTTTGTTTAGCCACAAAAATAGTAAAAATTGGGTCTACTACTACATGGAATCAACTCTCTAATCTTTTATCCTTTACATCCACGTTTGAGCTCATCCCGTATGTTCACCCACATTATCTCATAAGAGATGGACAGAGTGCATAATCCCCTATTATCACTGAGGATGTGGGAAAACAGATACCCTTCCCGAGAGAGGCACATGGTTAAGGACATATGCTCTGGAGTCCAGTCCACTAATCCATGGCTTCGGTCAAGTTGCTTGGCTTCTCTATGCTTCCATTTCTAACTAAAATGTGAAATGATGACAAAAAATACCTATCTTAAAGGGCTGTTTTAAAGAATAACCTAAGCAACCCATGCAGAATATTTGGGAAATTGCCTTGGGTAATGTAAACTCTCAGTCAACATTTGCTATCATATCTTTTAACTTTGCTGAGTATAAATTGGTATATCCTTACTGGAGGACAGTTTGGCAATATCTATCAAAAAATCTATGTACTTGGCTCAGCAGTTGTACTTTGTGTCTAACCTACAGAAATACTTTCCAGAATGTTTTTCAGTGGGGAAATAGTTAAATAGATTGCCTCATATCGTAGAGTACTGTGCAGCCATTTAAAAAGCGTAATGGAAGTCTGTACCTTCTACATGGAAAGATCACTCCTAGATTGCCCATTTATTCAACAAATATTTATTGGGGACTTACTTTGCCCAAACTGGTCCAGGTGCTGAAAGTTAAAACTGTTAAGTCATGGAATAGTCTACATAGTATGACCAATGGGTGTTGAACAATAATCTGCACCTGTGTACAAATGTCTACTGGGCTGTGGTCACCTCTGCCAGGCGGTAAAGAGGTCTCGAGCTGGCTGTCTTCAGGCCACCCAGTGTGGATGCAGAGGATTGCTTTACCACATCAACACTTCTTACGTATCCTGGCTCCATCTTGGGGGTCTATAAATGACCTGAACCTTTGGAAAGAGCAAGGCTCTAAGGCGTGAACAGCCCCCATATCCGCTGGACAGTTGATGGCTGTCCAACTGGCTGCTGTTTATAGACAGTCCCTGCCGGAGGACAACCCGAAGAGCAACTAAAGTGTTCCTTGGCTCTGCTTACTCAAATGGCCCTCTGCAGACTTTGCCTTGGTCCCCGGTGGCTCTGCTGCTCACTAGGGAGGAGGGTGGACTCTCCTCTTGTATGAGGCGTTGCTTCTTGTTCTGCCCTCATGTTGACTCACACAGACCCTCTGTCATGTCACGTCCCTTCCGTTACTCCACTTCCTAGCTATCTCTGGTGGTGAAGAAGTTGGCTTCCTCATGCGTTCGATTTCCAGGCTGCTGTTTATGCTGCAAATATGCCAGGGCTTCGATTTTGATACATAGCATCAAGAATTGGGATTCCCAAGCATACTTTTAGTACAGGTCTTTGGATTCACAGCTTGGGCCATGTGCCATCTTGATTCCTGTAATGCCCCTGCCTCATGGTCTTGCTTTAATGGTGTGTGTATGTCGGGAGTATGACTAAAAGAGTGAAAACAAAATTGAAAAAAAAAAACATCAGAAATATCAACAACGAGTACTGAGGACAGAACCACACTGATTAATATACCAAAATGTTATTCTACACGCTAGTGGGATTTACCTCTGAAGAACAGGGGGGTTGATAGCAAGACAAAAGCAGACTATTTTCACTCTGGAAGCTTCTTTTGGTTTCTTCGGATTATTTATAAAGTGTTTTAATGCTATCTTTTGTAATGAAAACTATGGTGAAACACAACAGTTTCCAAAGAGGCCGTAGTGTTTGAATCTCAGGCTTGGTGTCGGTGTGTGTGTCCTGAGCTTCTCACCCCTTTGACATTGTCATCTGCTGACTGTAATTACACCCTAATCTAGGCTGCCCTTCTTCACCTGGCTGTCTTTCAGGACGCCTCTCAGAGCTCACCTCCTCAGGAAGTCTTTCTGGATTTCTTTCACATTGTCTCCTCCAGACTGGGTTGGGTAACCCTTCCTGTGTCTGTCTGCACTCTCCACAGACTATAATGCTTCCCAGGTGGCCTTAAAGACCTGGTTGTGTGTTCATCTTCCTCTCTCTGCAAGGATAGACATCGTGTCTCAATCATTCCTAGGACTCCAGATCCTACCACAATGCCTGACAGGTGGGAAGTCTCAGTACAATGCTTATTTGAATTCCATTCGTGCATCCAAGTCAGAGAATTATTGCCCTGACATAAATATGTGAAGATGCAAAAAAAAAAAAAAAAACTGACACCCAAAAAACAAACAAAAAAAACCCTAACATCAACTCCGGTTTCCTTGTTAATTGACAGTTTTTTCTTTTTAAAAGTTTATTTATTTATTTTGAGAGACAGAGAGCGAGAGCATGAACAGGGAAGGGGCAGAGAGAGAGGGGGGGAGAGAGAGAGAATCCCAAGCAGGCTCCGTGCTGTCTGCACAGAGCCTGCAGGGCTCAATCTCACGGCCTCTTGAGATCATGACCTGAGCAGAGATCAAGAGTCTGATGGTTAACTGACGGAGCCACCCAGGCGCCCCCCTGACAATTCTTTTTGTATCTTCCATATCTTATCTTTCACATCAATTGTTTCTTCTTCACATTCCAAAGGCAAACTTCCGTTCTAGATTCACCAGGAAGATTCAGACCCTATTCTCTTTTCTCTAGTCCTAATCAATTATGTATGAGTCAGTCTGATGAGACTCTTCCCTACCTGTGCTTTTGGAAGCACCTCCTTCTCTCTCCCCGTGAGCCTAGGTTCAGCTAATTACCACCACATTCTGTTATCTCAGACGTAGCTGGGCCTGACCTGGCACACTGCCAAGATGACACATTCATGCATTTAACCATTATTGGGCACCTTCTGTATGCCAAGCATTGTGCTGGATGTGAGGCTCCAGAGACACGTAAGAATCTGTCCTCGTAGCAGTTAGGACCCCAGCAGAAGATAGACGGAGCTTCAAATTGAGTCATTTGAGGAGAACGTAGTCAGAGTTTAGGGAAACCACATGGGATAGCGTAGACCCCTGAGGCTGGTGATAGTGGGAATGACTATCCTTAGCCCTGACATGGGTGAGGCTGGGAGGTATGGCTGCTGGAACATGGGAGAACAAGAAGGACTAGCAAGCTATGTAGAGATGCTTCCTGACGTTGTGGTCTTCAGTCAAGGGCTGAAGTCAGTCCTGAAGCCATTAGTCAGCTGATGGCAATCTAGCAAGGAGGGAGCTGGGGAATCAATACCTTGACCTCACTCTCCTTACCCTACGGCACCCTTTTCCAATCACTCGGAAGCCAGTCGGGGAGGAAGCCACTTGGTGAAGTGTATATGCCAGCCTCCTTGAGCCGAGCGGGAAGGAGAAAGGTAGAGTGGACCCAGATGGGCAAATAAAAGGTATCCTGTGAGTCTTCAAGGAGATCAGTAGCTAACAGAAATAAAAACAGGTGCTTCTGATACAGTATGGGATGTGATGGGGTAGCTGCATAGCATACACTGGTGTGATTACTATATGCCAGGCCCTATTCTGAGCATTTTACCTGCGTGCTTTAAAAATCCCTACAGTGTACAAGGTACTGGGGTGGGGGAAAACTAGTCTGGAAGGATCAGATAAGTTTTTGGGGGGGAAAGCAAGGTGGAGATGAGTCCTAAAGTTTGGGTTTGAGATAGTTGGGCGAGGCTGGGCTTAGGGACGGGGCAAGAGCAGAGATACAGAGAAATAAAATAGTGTGATCGGAACCTCATGAAGTTCATTGTTGAGTTTGGGGAAGTCGGCGCTAAGGCCGTATTGAAGAGGAAGGCAGAGGTTGGATGATGGAGGGCCCATATAAATTGTATCTAATGGATGATGGGCAGCAAATAGGCCATTTTTTTCACCGAGATGTAATTGACCTATAACATATTAGTTTCAGGTGTAAAACAGAAGTGATTGCCACGTAAGCCTCGTTAACATCGGTCACCGTACATAGTTACACTTTTTTTCTTGTGATGTAACTTTTATGATCTACACTCTCAGCACCTTTCAAAAGTGCAATGCGGTAACTATGGTCACCACACTGTACTACATCCTCATGACTTATTTACGTTATAATTGGAAGTTTCTACCTTTTCACCTGTTTCACCATTTTGTCTCCACCCCCCACCCCCGCCCCTGCTTTCTGTTCTCTGTATCACCGTGCTTGTGTTTTGGTTTTGTTCTTGTTTTTTTGGATTCCACATGTAAGTGAGATCAATGGTCTTTATCTGTCTCTGACACTGCACTTAACATAACGCCCTCTAGATCCATCCATGTTGTCACAAATGGCAAGATTTCCTTCTCTTTCATGGCTAAGTAATACTCCATCGTGTGTACGTATCACATCTTCTTTACCCATTTCTCCATCGCTGGGCACTTAGGGTCCCATAGTGTCCCTGGATGATGGGCAGCAGTTGTACAGTTTTAAACAAGATAGTGAAATGGTGAGTTTGGCAATCGGGTGTACCTCCATCTTCTGTCCCCTAAACACGTGCACACCTAACGTGTTTATAGACCCATCATGTTTCTAAATAGTAGTAGTTCTTACTGACTTGCTCTAAATTAAATCTAAACACTCAAGACTGCCTCAGGGATGGCCCCAGAGGCTCCCAGGACGGGAGATCGTTTCTTGCACCAAGCCTACATGCTTTGGGGAGGGAGTTCTACCTGTACCCATATAGCTTGCAGCCACTACCTTCCCTATGAGGGCACTTGGACTCCCCACCTTTTTATCTTCATACTTAACACCTTTACATGAACCAGCAGGTGGGTGTGCCATGGATAAGGCAATAATGTTAATAATACATAATAATAATCAATACATATTTATACGTCGTAAGTCATTGGTGGTAGGACCATAATCAACTTCTACCCTTCCTCTTCTTACAAGTTTTCTGTACATGCTTCCATTAAAAATTTAGAAAAGGATCAAGAAGCAAATAAGATAGAGGGCCTAAATAGGAAGAAGAATGTCACATTTGGGCCAAATGCTTTTGCTGCCCTGCATGCTGTAGATGGTTCATGTTTCCTTCCAGTTCCTGAGCTGAACGTCCTGTCTTTGCCTTTCTTTCCGGAGTTGGATACAACTTAGGCACTTTCTTGGAACTATCAAAAAAAAAAAAAAAAAATCCATCATCCTTCACATGTGTGAATTATTTAAGGGTAGCCAGCTCTAGAACACAAGACACTGAGTCCAGATAGAAAGCTTCTAAATCACTGGTTTGTAGACCAGGTGGCTCTCTGGAAGCAATATTTGGGCTTATTTTTGAGCTTATTGTTAATTGGTGGAATATTACACTCCCCACAGTAAACTAGTGATTACAAGACGGATCCCCCCTTCAGGAATTCATTACAATAAATGGCCTATTCTGCCTTCTGTTAATTGAATCTCCAGTCCATGATGCATCATGTTACTGTGCTCTAATAGAATGACATCTAATGACATCCATGCTTATGTAACTTCTGGTTGAGTGCTTTATGCTCCAGCCATGCTTATTTGTGAGTCATAATTGTATCTGTGTTAAAACACTGCTGCAAGCTGTGTGTGCCCGTGTGGGTGTTTTATGTATGGGTGTAGTCTACAGCCTAGGAAGCCAAACCTGTTGGTGAAGGGATTTTCACTTACCTAAGACACGGATCTGAACATTTAATAGAAATCAGGTTAATTTCAACTGGTTATTTACATGTCAAGTAAGGTTAGCCCAAAAAAAAAAAAAAAAAAATGTAACCACACGGCAGGCCCCTTGTTCCTTCCCAGCTACTCTGGGAATGGAGAGGAAAATCAAAGAATTCTTCTTCCAGGCAGGGCAGCCTGTGGTTAGTTCTCCGGTCTACCTGGTAAACAAAATGGGCTTCTCCAGCTCTAGAGGAAGAGTAAAACTTTTTTTTTCTTTCTTTGAGTAAACGATGGTGAGTAGTACGATAGATAAGAGGACAGAATCTGGATCCCGACCATCTTGCTAGCTGTGTGCCTTTGGGCGAAGTTTCCCTATCTGTAAAATGGGGTGATAATAGTGTCTATCTCATAGGGTTGCTCTAAGGATTAAATGATTTAATACATTAAAAGAACCTGGTACCTATTTACAGTGGCACTCAAATAGCTGCCTTCTCTTGGAAGGGTTCAGCCAGGTTCCTAAGGCTGGAGCTCGAACCACACAAAGGAATGTGGTCTCAGCCTTCCTGAGCTGAGCCTTAAGAGGATGTCTCACATGGGTATCCTATCACTTGCTCTTTTCTTTCTATCCCTGTTGTCTGTGGTCTTCTCTTGTGGATCGCTGGGCAGTTCTGTCTTGTCCTTGAGACTTTGGTAAGGGAGATTCTTTCTTTTCCTGGAGTTAAGTGTTCATGCAGGCTGTGGTGTGTGTCTTTTATCAGATTCTGTTGTTTTCCACCCCCAGCCCCGCAGGCACTGGTGCCTCCTTGCCAGGGCTGATTCTTTTCATCTTGCTCAAGTTCGGGCAGCTCCGTCAAACCCCCTATTTGCTCTGACGGAGTGTGGGTGACTTCGTGACTGCCTTCCCACCTTATCTGAGACCAGTTTGTTTTCCCCAAAGTGCTATAATTGGCAGGCTGGGTGTTTCCTGTTTTTCTGCGCCCTGTGGGCATGGTAGGGGGGCTCAGCTGCGGCTTTGGGCCCTCTTCATCAGAAACCCCGAGCTCTGTGCGTGTTGCTATTTCAGAGTTCATTCCACCTGCTGGACTCCATTTCCACAGGCCTGGGATCCCTTCTGCAATTCAGAAGGCGGCCCTTGAAGCTTTCCCATCCGTGGCTTTCCAGTGGAATGTCTCACCCAATTTCTCCCCAGCAGCGAGTTTCTTTCCCTGCAATCAGAAAAGATAAAGATAACCACACAGACCGGCTCTTTGCAGATTTCAGTGTTGATGCCAGTGCTTAGCATTTCGTGACCCCTGCGAGAAGGAGCTGGGGGGGTGCGGTCAGCAAGCCTCCCAAGATGCCGGCCTGCTTGGCTCCCATGTCTTGTGTCCTTCCTGGACCACCTTTTTGAGGCTTATAGTATTGGAACGTGCTTCTTTCCTCACTTGACTGCTGCTCGTGAATTTCTGTTATTTTTTTTCGATGATTTCCTGAGGAATGATCTCTGAGGCAGCTTCACGCTCAGGGTAATCCAGAAGTTGTATTTCTCCCTTTTAATATGAACAAGACCTGCTCCATATGCAGTAGGAACCTTGACTTGTTAGGCTATGCCACATTTGTCTCTTCTTTGGCCTGGCTTTTTCTTTCTGGGGCTCTACAGGTAAACCAGCAACCCGTCTGGTCTGAGCCATCTGGTCAAATGGCAGCACGTATTATCTCCAGCTTTCAAATCTCTCCCCGGTAACCAGAGTAATGGTGGAGCAGAGAATCATTTTTATGCCATATGACCTGACTGCCTCTAATCAGTCACAGAAGTTAGTCTCTCTCAAGAGCAGTGACGCCGTAGAGTGATGAGAGCCTGCTTTGGAGAAGCGCTGCCCGGGTTCCACTTCTGTCTCTCCCCCTTTGTAGCTAGCTGTGCAGACTGGAGCAAGTCATTGAATTTCCTGTGCCTCTGTTTCCTCATCTGTAAGATAGGATGATGATAATTCCTCTTACCTGTTAGAGTTTCTGTGAAGCTTAAATGAGTGATTATAGGTGGTGGGTTTTAAAACAGTGCCCAACTCTGGCGCCTGGCTGGCTCAGTGGGTAGAGCATGTGGCTCTTGATGTCAGGGTCGTTGAGTTTGAGCCCCGTGTTCGGCATGGAGATTATTTAAAGAAATAAATAAACTTTAAAAAAAAGGGAATTCAACGAAATGGTGCCTTGCTCATGGTAACTCTTCGGTATATGCAGTAGCTCTGATCTTTTCTACTCTGTCGTTGATTGTCTCACCGAGCTATTTCCAGCAATGGTCTTCAGTGACCAAGGGAGCAAATATACTTTAATTGAGGAAGAGTAAGTAGAAATATAACTTCTCTGCTGGTAGAGATAGGAGTGGGAAGGGTAAGAGTTGAAATAAAAGTGGGAAGCACTGAAGCTGTGTGATGGGCACATGGGCGTTTGGTTTGTATACCGTTTTCTCACTATTGTGCATATTCATTTTCCATAGCAAAAACTTTGGCTCAGGTCATGATCTCACGGTTTGTGGGTTCAAGCCCCGCGTCGGGCTCTGTGCTGACAGCTCGGGGCCCGGAGTCTGCTTCAGATTCTGTGTCTCCCTCTCTCTCTGCCTCTCGCCCACTCACACTCTGTGTCTCTCTCTCTCAAAAATGAATAAGCATTTCAAAAATTAAAAGACAAAACAAGAGGTGAACGGTCAGTGTGGATAATGTGCGGTGAGCTGGGAGCTCTCGTAAGATCTGGGTGGGAGGCCACGGTGTGCCAAGAGGCCCGGAAAACAGTCTGACAGGATAGATCAAGAACCCTGAAAATGTTTGTTCTAGTTACTATTGCTGCATGAAAACTTACCCAGAAACTTGGCTTAAAACACCATTTTATTATTAAAACAAAACGGGTCTCCTGGGTGGCTCAGTCGGTGAAGCAGCCGACTTCGGCTCAGGTCATGATCTCGTCGTTCGTGAGTTCAAGCCCCGCGTCGGGCTCTGTGCTGACAACTCAGAGCCTGGAGCCTCTTCAGATTCTGTGACTCCCTCTCTCTGCCCTCCCTGGCTCACACTCTGTCTCTCTGTCTGTCTCTCTCTCTCAAAAATAAACATTTAAAAAAAAAAAAAAAGCCCACACCGTTTTATTAAGCTCACAGATTCTGTGCATCAGGAATCAAACGGTAGTGGGGGGCCAGAAGATGGCGGCGTAGGAGGACGCGGGGCTCACAGCGCGTCCTGCATATCACTTAGATTCCACCTACACCTGCCTAAAGAACCCAGAAAACCGCCAGAGGATTAGCAGAACGGAGTCTCCGGAGTCAAGCGCAGACTAGAGGCCCACGGAAGAGGGTAGGAAGGGCGGCGAGGCGGTGCGCGCTCCACGGACTGGCGGGAGGGAGCCGGGGCGGAGGGGCGGCTCGCCGGCCAAGCAGAGCCCCCGAGTCTGGCTGGCAAAAGCGGAGGGGCCGGACAGACTGTGTTCCGACAGCAAGCGCGACTTAGCGTCTGGGAGGTCATAAGTTAACAGCTCTGCTCGGAAAGCGGGAAGGCTGGAGGACAAAGGGAGGGAGAGCTGCTGAGCCCCCGGACGGCAGAGCTCAGCTTGGCGGGGAACAAAGGCGCACGCCAGCGCCATCTACCCCGCCCATCCCCCAGCCAAAATCCCAAAGGGAACCAGTTCCTGCCAGGGAACTTGCTCGCTCCGCGCAAACACCCAACTCTGTGCTTCTGCGGAGCCAAACCTCCGGCAGCGGATCTGACTCCCTCCCGCTGCCACAGGGCTCCTCCTGAAGTGGATCACCTAAGGAGAAGCGAGCTAAGCCTGCCCCTCCAGCCCCTGTGCACCTTGCCTACCCACCCCAGCTAATACGCCAGATCCCCAGCAACACAAGCCTGGCAGTGTGCAAGTAGCCCAGACGGGACACGCCACCCCACAGTGAATCCCGCCCCTAGGAGAGGGGAAGAGAAGGCACACACCAGTCTGACTGTGGCCCCAGCAGTGGGCTGGGGGCAGACATCGGGTCGGACTGCGGCCCCGCCCACTAACTCCAGTTATACACCACAGCACAGGGGAAGTGCACTGCAGGTCCTCACCACGCCAGGGACTCTCCAAAATGACCAAACGGAAGAATTCCCCTCAGAAGAATCTCCAGGAAATAACAACAGCTAATGAACTGATCAAAAAGGATTTAAATAATATAACAGAAAGTGAATTTAGAATAATAGTCATAAAATTAATCGCTGGGCTTGAAAACAGTATACAGGACAGCAGAGAATCTCTTGCCACAAAGATCGAGGGACTAAGGACCAGTCACGAGGAGCTGAAAAACGCTTTAAACGAAATGCAAAATAAAATGGAAACCGCGATAGCTCGGCTTGAAGAGGCAGAGGAGAGAATAGGTGAACTAGAAGATAAAGTTATGGAGAAAGAGGAAGCTGAAAGAAAGAGAGATAAAAAAATCCAGGAGTATGAGGGGAAAATTAGAGAACTAAGTGATACACTAAAAAAAAATAATATACGCATAATTGGTATCCCAGAGGAGGAAGAGAGAGGGAAGGGTGCTGAAGGGGTACTTGAACAAATTATAGCTGAGAACTTCCCTGAACTGGGGAAGGAAAAAGGCATTGAAATCCAAGAGGCACAGAGAACTCCCTTCAGACGTAACTTGAATCGATCTTCTGCACGACATATCATAGTGAAACTGGCAAAATACAAGGATAAAGAGAAAATTCTGAAAGCAGCAAGGGATAAACGTGCCCTCACATATAAAGGGAGACCTATAAGACTCGTGACTGATCTCTCCTTTGAAACTTGGCAGGCCAGAAAGGCTTGGCACGATATCTACAGTGTGCTAAACAGAAAAAATATGCAGCCGAGAATCCTTTATCCGGCAAGTCTGTCATTTAGAATAGAAGGAGAGATAAAGGTCTTCCCAAACAAACAAAAACTGAAGGAATTTGCCACCACGAAACCAGCCCTACAAGAGATCCTAAGGGGGATCCTGTGAGACAAAGTACCAGAGACATCACTACAAGCATAAAACATACAGACATCACAATGACTCTAAACCCATATCTTTCTATAATAACACTGAATGTAAATGGATTAAATGCGCCAACTAAAAGACATAGGGTATCAGAATGGATAAAAAAACAAGACCCATCTATTTGCTGTCTACAAGAGACTCATTTTAGATCTGAGGACACCTTTAGATTGAGAGTGAGGGGATGGAGAACTATTTATCATGCTCCTGGAAGCCAAAAGAAAGCTGGAGTAGCCATACTTATATCAGACAAACTAGACTTTAAATTAAAGGCTGTAACAAGAGATGAAGAAGGGCATTATATAATAATCACAGGGTCTATCCACCAGGAAGAGCTAACTATTATAAATGTCTATGCGCCAAATACCCGAGCCCCCAGATATATAAAACAATTACTCATAAACATAAGCAACCTTATTGATAAGAATGTGGTCATTGCAGGGGACTTTAACACCCCACTTACAGAAATGGATAGATCATCTAGACACACAGTCAATAAAGAAACAAGGGCCCTGAATGATACATTGAATCAGATGGACTTGACAGATATATTTAGAACTCTGCATCCCAAAGCAACAGAATATACTTTCTTCTCGAGTGCACATGGAACATTCTCCAAGATAGATCATATACTGGGTCACAAAACAGCCCTTCATAAGTTTACAAGAATTGAAATTATACCATGCATACTTTCAGACCACAATGCTATGAAGCTTGAAATCAACCACAGGAAAAAGTCTGGAAAACCTCCAAAAGCATGGAGGTTAAAGAACACCCTACTAACGAATGAGTGGGTCAACCAGGCAATTAGAGAAGAAATTAAAACATATATGGAAACAAATGAAAATGAAAATACAACAATCCAAACGCTCTGGGATGCAGCGAAGGCAGTCCTGAGAGGAAAATACATTGCAATCCAGGCCTATCTCAAGAAACAAGAAAAATCCCAAATACAAAATCTAACAGCACACCTAAAGGAAATAGAAGCAGAACAGCAAAGGCAGCCTAAACCCAGCAGAAGAAGAGAAATAATAAAGATCAGAGCAGAAATAAACAATATAGAATCTAAAAAAACTGTAGAGCAGATCAACGAAACCAAGAGTTGGTTTTTTGAAAAAATAAACAAAATTGACAAACCTCTAGCCAGGCTTCTCAAAAAGAAAAGGGAGATGACCCAAATAGATAAAATCATGAATGAAAATGGAATGATTACAACCAATCCCTCAGAGATACAAACAATTATCAGGGAATACTATGAAAAATTATATGCCAGCAAATTGGACAACCTGGAAGAAATGGACAAATTTCTAAACACCCACACTCTTCCAAAACTCAATCAGGAGGAAATAGAAAGCTTGAACAGACCCATAACCAGCGAAGAAATTGAATCGGTTATCAAAAATCTCCCAACAAATAAGAGTCCAGGACCAGATGGCTTCCCAGGGGAGTTCTACCAGACATTTAAAGCAGAGATAATACCTATCCTTCTCAAGCTATTCCAAGAAATAGAAAGGGAAGGAAAACTTCCAGACTCATTCTATGAAGCCAGTATTACTTTGATTCCTAAACCAGACAGAGACCCAGCAAAAAAAGAGAACTACAGGCCAATATCCCTGATGAATATGGATGCAAAAATTCTTAATAAGATACTAGCAAATCGAATTCAACAGCATATAAAAAGAATTATTCACCATGATCAAGTGGGATTCATTCCTGGGATGCAGGGCTGGTTCAACATTCGCAAATCGATCAACGTGATACATCACATTAACAAAAAAAAAGAGAAGAACCATATGATCCTGTCAATCGATGCAGAAAAGGCCTTTGACAAAATCCAGCACCCTTTCTTAATAAAAACCCTTGAGAAAGTCGGGATAGAAGGAACATACTTAAAGATCATAAAGGCCATTTATGAAAAGCCCACAGCTAACATCATCCTCAACGGGGAAAAACTGAGAGCTTTTTCCCTGAGATCAGGAACACGACAGGGATGCCCACTGTCACCGCTGCTGTTTAATATAGTGCTGGAAGTTCTAGCATCAGCAATCAGACAACAAAAGGAAATCAAAGGCATCAAAATTGGCAAAGATGAAGTCAAGCTTTCGCTTTTTGCAGATGACATGATATTATACATGGAAAATCCGATAGACTCCACCAAAAGTCTGCTAGAACTGATACATGAATTCAGCAAAGTTGCAGGATACAAAATCAATGTGCAGAAATCAGTTGCATTCTTATACACTAACAATGAAGCAACAGAAAGACAAATGAAGAAACTGATCCCATTCACAATTGCACCAAGAAGCATAAAATACCTAGGAATAAATCTAACCAAAGATGTAAAAGATCTGTATGCTGAAAACTATAGAAAGCTTATGCAGGTAATTGAAGAAGATATAAAGAAATGGAAAGACATTCCCTGCTCATGGATTGGAAGAATAAATATTGTCAAAATGTCAATACTACCCAAAGCTATCTACACATTCAATGCAATCCCAATCAAAATTGCACCAGCATTCTTCTCGAAACTAGAACAAGCAATCCTAAAATTCATATGGAACCACAAAAGGCCCCGAATAGCCAAAGTAATTTTGAAGAAGAAGACCAAAGCAGGAGGCATCACAATCCCAGACTTTAGCCTCTACTACAAAGCTGTCATCATCAAGACAGCATGGTATTGGCATAAAAACAGACACATAGACCAATGGAATAGAATAGAAACCCCAGAACTAGACCCACAAACGTATGGCCAACTCATCTTTGACAAAGCAGGAAAGAACATCCAATGGAAAAAAGACAGTCTATTTAACAAATGGTGCTGGGAGAACTGGACAGCAACATGCAGAAGGTTGAAACTAGACCACTTTCTCACACCATTCACAAAAATAAACTCAAAATGGATAAAGGACCTGAATGTGAGACAGGAAACCATCAAAACTCTAGAGGAGAAAGCAGGAAAAGACCTCTCTGACCTCAGCCGTAGCAATCTCTTACTCGGCACATCCCCAAAGGCAAGGGAATTAAAAGCAAAAGTGAATTACTGGGACCTTATGAAGATAAAAAGCTTCTGCACAGCAAAGGAAACAACCAACAAAACTAAAAGGCAACCAACGGAATGGGAAAAGATATTTGCAAATGACACATCGGACAAAGGGCTAGTATCCAAAATCTATAAAGAGCTCATCAAACTCCACACCCGAAAAACAAATAACCCAGTGAAGAAATGGGCAGAAAACATGAATAGACACTTCTCTAAAGAAGACATCCGGATGGCCAACAGGCACATGAAAAGATGTTCAACGTCGCTCCTTATCAGGGAAATACAAATCAAAACCACACTCAGATACCACCTCACGCCAGTCAGAGTGGCCAAAATGAAGAAATCAGGAGACTCTAGATGCTGGAGAGGATGTGGAGAAACAGGAACCCTCTTGCACTGTTGGTGGGAATGCAAATTGGTGCAGCCGCTCTGGAAAGCAGTGTGGAGGTTCCTCAGAAAATTAAAAATAGACCTACCCTATGACCCAGCAATAGCACTGCTAGGAATTTATCCAAGGGATACAGGAGTACTGATGCATAGGGGCACCTGTACCCCAATGTTTATAGCGGCACTCTCAACAATAGCCAAATTATGGAAAGAGCCTAAATGTCCATCAACTGATGAATGGATAAAGAAATTGTGGTTTATATACACAATGGAATACTACGTGGCAATGAGAAAAAATGAAATATGGCCTTTTGTAGCAACATGGATGGAACTGGAGAGTGTGATGCTAAGTGAAATAAGCCATACAGAGAAAGACAGATACCATATGGTTTCACTCTTATGTGGATCCTGAGAAACATAACAGAAACCCATGGGGGAGGGGAAGGAAAAGAAAAAAAAAAAAAAAAAAAAAAAAAAGAGGTTAGAGTGGGAGAGAGCCAAAGCATTAGAGACTGTTAAAAACTGAGAACAAACTGAGGGTTGATGGGGGGTGGGAGGGAGGGCAGGGTGGGAGGGAGGGCAGGGTGGGTGATGGGTATTGAGGAGAGCACCTTTTGGGATGAGCACTGGGTGTTGTATGGAAACCAATTTGACAGTAAATTTCATATATTAAAAAATAAAAAAAAAAAAAAAAAAAATAAAGACATGAATTGCCATACAGCACAATTTTAGCTGCATCCTAGGAAAAAAAAAAAAAAAAAAAAAAAAAAAAAAAAAAAAAAAAAAAAAAGGAATCAAACGGTAGTGATGGGTAGTCTGTTTTGTGACTTGTGCGGCCTCAGCAGGTAATGCTTGAAAGCTGGGCAGCTGGAATCTTCTGAAGGTGTGTTCAGTCCCAAGTCTGGTGCCTGGGCTGGTCTTAGGACTGTCTCCGGGGGTGCCTTTCTGGGCCTCCATGTGGGTTGGCCTCCTCTCAGCTTGGCGGCCTTGTGGTCGTCTGGTTGTCTCTGTGGTGGCTCAGGGCTCCAAATGCGAGTGCTCTGGCCATCGAAGTTCAGAGGTCACGCAGCATCAGTTCTGCTCAGTCTGTTGGTTCATGTTGTCACAAGTCTGTTCAGATCCAAGGAGAAGGGAAATAGACCCCAGCGCTCCATGGGAAGAGTGCCAGAGAGTCTGGGGATCATGAGTCAGAACTGCCTCAGTGTTTATGTCTATGACCCTGATTTTACCTCTGAGGAATTTATCTTAATGAAATCACTTGAAATGTGAACAAAGTTTTGTGTGCAAATATATATATATATATATATATATATATACATATATACACACATATACATACATATATATATACATATACATACATATATATACATATACATATATATACATATACATACATATATATATACATATACATATATATTTCAGTATAATTTACAATAATGAAATATTAGAAATAAACTTTTTAAGAAATGTTTATTATTTTAAAAAAATTTTTAAATGTTTATTCATTTTTGAAAGAGAGAAACAGAGCATGAGTGAGAGAGGGGGAGAGAGAGAGAGGGAGACACAGAATCCGAAGCAGGCTCCAGGCTCTGAGCTGTCAGCACAGAGCCCAACGTGGGGCTCAAACCCGTGAACCTTGAGATCATGACCTGAGCTAAAGTCAGATGCTTAACCAACTGAGCCACCCAGGCGCCCCTAAATGTTTATTTTTGAGAGAGACAGAGACAGAGTGCGAGCAGGGGAGGGGCAGAGAGAGAGGGAGAGACGATCCAAAGCAGGCTCCAGGCTCCGAGCTGAGCTGTCAGCACAGAGCCCGACGCAGGGCTTGAAACCCACGAGCCATGAGATCATGACCTGAGTCGAAGTTGGATGCTTAACTGACTGAGCCACCCAGGCGCCCCTAGAAATAAACTTAATGACTCACAATAGGAATAAGAATAAACAAATGTTGGTGAACCACAAAGATCATGTGATAGTGCCAGTTTTTTTAGTACAGGGTAAGTGTCCATATTTAAATTTAAAGTGATAAACGTAGGATTCATTTTGTATATAACATTTAATCGAAAATGTTTAAAAAAGTCTAAGTTGCTAAAAATTGCATAGACAAAGACAAGAGGGAAACATATTAAATATTAACGGTAACTATCTCCCAGCAGTGAGATTATGAGCACTTAAAATTTTTTCTTTGTCATTTTCTGCTTTTCCAAAAATTTCTGCAATTTGCATGTATTGCTTTTGTAATTACAAAAAAAAATCTGATTTATTGGATGCAATAAAAAAAATTGTGACTCTTAACCAATTTGCTTGTTATATTAAACTGAGAAAATACTTGCTGACTTGATGAAAACTTGCATTTATATGACCAAACGTACACCCTCTGGGCTCCAACAGGGGGATGGACTAAACAGTAGCGGGACTGGCAGCGTTTTTCTGAATCCAGTTTAGCCCCGTCCATGCCTCTTCCCTCACCCTGTTCCCTCCATTTTTAGGACTGAGAGAACTTGTCTGTGGAAGAGAGTGTGTGTGACACAGGACATTTGCACCTTCCCTGTCTGTTCAGTGAGCAGAAGACAGCACCAGGAAGCTAAACCCCAGCCCCCAAACCCCAGCTAAGAGTTTCCTCTGCAATGAACTTCGGTTCTTCGGTAGGCCTTTCTAGCTTTTTTCCTAGAACACATCCTCCTCCGCTACTCCATGGGCAGAGATCCTTCCATGCCCTGATCCTCATACACTTTTCCCTGGGCTTCAGGGAGTCCTCTGCTCTGCCGACCACTGGCTCAGCTCACCTTTCCAAGGGCTGCCGACTGTTGCCCCTGGAGTCCTGTCATCTCTCCCTTGTCACTCCCTCCACATCTGCTGTACCTTTACCAGTGAGATGATGAGATTGGTTATAAGTGAGCGTTTGTCTCTGGCCTTATCAGAGGGCCTTCCTGGAGGCTGTCTGCCTGAAATCTGTAGCTCCCAGTAGCACCGAGTTGGCTATCTTTGCTCCCATCTCGGCCTCCACCTGAGTCAGATGACTGTACACTTGGTTCCAGCTGCCCCCAACTTGTCCTTGGCTCAAGTGAGCCTCCGATGATACCCTATGCCATCTTTCTTCCCCCCAGGCTACAGCCCCTTGGGACCCATCAATAAAAGTAACCGAATGATATACCTGAGTCCCACCACGCAATGTGTCTCCAGATACAGTTTCCTATAAACCTAAAAAAATTTTTTTTAATATTTATTTGTTTTTTAGAGAAAGAGAGAGAGAGAGCGGGCAAGTGTGCGCACAAGTCGGGGAGGGTCCGAGAGAGAGGGACACAGAATCCAAAGCAGGCTCCAGGCTCTGAGCTGTCAGCACAGAGCCCGATGCGGGGCTCAAACCCATGAACCATGAGGTCATGACCTGAGCCGACGTCAGATGCCCAACCAACTGAGCCACCCAGGTGCCCCTACAGTTTCCCATAATCTATATAATCTATTACTTGTTTAAAAAGATCTCATGGGGCACCTGGGTGGCTTAGTGGGTTGAGTGTCTGACTCTTGATTTCCACTCAGGTCATGATCTCCCCGTTCGTGAGATGGGGCCCTGACTCAGGATTCTCTCTCTCTGCCCTTCCCCCGTGCTGGTTCTTTCTCTTTTTCAAGAATAAACAAATAAACATTTAAAAAAAATAAAAAGATCTCAAACATTTAATCAGTTACTACATTCACTAGGCAACACTTGAAATAAACTGGCTCAAAGCTATATATTATTACCAGTATTATTTTCGTAAATAGTCTCCTGGTCTGACTCACTGATAATAGTGCTCTCATATTAATATTAAATTCCTTAGGATAGTTTTAAAAACAGTTTAAGCAATCAAAACTACTCCTATTTTGTTTTAGATTACCTAGAATTAATACCATTGGGCTTTTTAACATAGCACAAAATCGTCTTCCGTGGGAGTTACCAGCACCAGCTGTCGACGTCTTTACTTTCTGTTTTGTTTGATGTTCTATGAACAGAGGATTAGAGGGAGAGACGAAATATAGTTTAGGATAGAAAGGGAAATGGTTTATGATGCAAACTCAGACTAATATGGTTAAAGCATTTGATCCTCTTAAAGGATTTGCAAATCGGGAAAGATTTTATTCTCCATTCCAGCCCAATTTTGACTACTAGATTGTTTATAAACTCAAAGAGGCCAAAGGTCATTTTTGCTACTTGCCACTCACAAATATTCTAGCTCTTCTGGAGACATGGTAAGGGCGCATAGTAGGATCGCTGCTTTGGTGATAGCTTGGCCGTGAGACTTGCATTGGCCAATGAGTTGTGAGCAGAAGTGAGAAGATGTATCGCTTCTGGGCGAAGCGTTGGGAAATGGGGTGTGCTTTGTGGTATTCTGTTCCACTGCTGGGTTGAAATGGGGCTTTTGTCACCCTGGGTCCCAAGTGCGTGGATAAGCAGAGTGTCCCCAACCTGCACCGGACATGTAGCAGGATAGAGAAATGCACTTAAGAAGCCACTGAGATTTCAGCGTTGTTTGTTACTGGAGCATAACTTAATCTGTAAGTTAAATAGGTAGGTAACTAGCTAATGGATAGGTATGTATGTAGATAGACAGATATACCGATGGTGAGATAAAAAATCAGATATCCTGGTAGTAGTTGTTCATGGGTAGGACACGAAGTCTAGGAATCATGACTTCAAAATTCCTACTCTAACATTGATTAACTAGTTTACTGGTCACTATCTTTGGTTACAATTCATTTGAATCTCCTTTCTCTGAATTAAAAGTTATATTTCAATCTTGTCACTATTTATATAGAGTTTTCACCAGGTATTTTTTTTTTAATGTTTATTTACTTTTGAGAGTGAAAGAGAGAGAGAGAGCATGAGCAGGGGAGGAGCACGGAGAGAGAGGGAGAGAGAGAATCTGAAGCAGGCTCCAGGCTCCACACTGTCAGCGCAAAGCCCAACACAGAGCTCGAACTAATGAACTGTGAGATCATGACCTGAGCTAAAGTCAGACGCTCAATTGACTGAGCCACGCAGGTGCTCCCACAAGGTATTTTAAGTAGGATAAAAAGGCAAATTGCAGGGTAGGGTACACAGTATGGCTTAGTTTTTGCAAGGAAAAAGTTCTATATGATTAGCTAAATGTCTGGAAGGCTATATACCAGAATATGAATTGTAATGGGAATACATTTCTACTTAAAAATTTTTCTACATAAAAAATATAAGTACATGCCATAAACATGTATTATTTTTGTACTAATCAGTGTCCATCCCTTTGGGTAACTTCCCTGCCTTCGGTCCATGTGATTTTGGATGTCCTGGGAACTAAGACCTGCTCCCTTCCTACTGGCCCTTCCCCAGCCCACCCAGGGTAAAAGTGGATATATATCATCTGAACTTGGCCAGTCAGATACTCTCCTGGCATCTGAATCTCCATACAGGTACACGGGATGGTTTGTGGAGTTGTATCATCTGTTGGCAAGGTTTAAGAAAAGAGTCTTTGGAACTTTGGTTTCTGCATTTCTTTCTTTTTTTTTTTTTCCCTTTTGATGTTTGTTTATTTTTGAGAGACAGAGTGTGAGTGGGGGAAGGCACAGAGGATCTGAAGTGGGCTCCATACTGCCAGCAGCGAGCCGGGCGGGGGCTCCAACTCATGAACCGTAAGATCACGATCTGAGCCAAAGTCGGACGCTCAACTGACCAAGCCACCCAGGCTTCTCAGCTTCTGTCTTTCTTGAGGCTTTAGGAGTTACTTTGCTTTTACGGGTATGCAGTTTCTTCTGTTCATTTTGTCTTTGGTTTAAGTTAGCCTGAATTGATTCGGGGGTTTGCAACAAAATTATTTTTTACTAACGCAACACGTATTACTTGTTTAGTTTACAAGATTAATGAGAGAAAACATAACAAATTTGTTTTTGTCCTCTTGCCCACGAAGAGTTAAGTCATGGAAACTTTTTTGGCTTTTTATTCTTGCTTCTTTCAAGCTGGTTGTGATTATTACCAAGCTTCTTTTAAGAATGAACAGGACATGTATAATCAGCTAGTGCTGGGTGGAGGTGTGTGCATGTTTGTGTGGACACACTTGGTGTTGTGTGATAATTGGAACTTAAGCTGATATACACACGGACTCAGACACACTGGGAGTGGGTGAGTCAAGGTGATACAGGCTTGGGTGTGTGATGGTGAGAGAGGCGGGTCAATATCCTTGCATTCTGGCTAGCCGCCCACCATTGCATCCACACCTCCTAGTTATACATGAACATGTTATTTCTGGCTCCTTTCATGTCCCCAAGCAATGGGCCTCCCTCCCTAGCATTTTGGTCTGACGCTCTCCAGTACTTTTAATATAAAAGCTATTCCAGGCATAGTGTTCCCTCTCATTCCCCGTTCAATAAATATTTGTTGAGAAGTTGCCACGTGTCAAGAGATGTGCCAGTTGCTGGGGATCCAAAGCAAGTAGGACAAGATTTGTCTTTAAGAAGACTACAGGTTCAGAAGGACCATGGGAAACAGACCTCTTTAGGGAGCCACCCAAGGTAACTCTGGAAGTACACTCCCACCCCCCACTTCCATGGGAGCAGGACCCCAGCGGTCATTAGTGCCACTCCCCAATATTTCTGGTTCTCTGCCTTCAGAGCACATGGTAGGATTGTACTTCCCTCCCCCTTGCAGTCAAAAGCAGCCATGTGACTTCCTTTGGCCCATAAGATATGAGCAGAAGTAACGTATGTCACTCCTGAGAAAGTCTTTATGAACAAGTGCATGAATTTCTACGTTAGTGACCGGCCGTGTTCCAGATTGTATACATTGTACACAGGCTACATTCTGGTAGCCTGGGTCCCATGATAAGGGTGATTTGGAACACAGTTCCCCACACTGACCCAAGATAGACAGTAATGTAAACATGAAAAAAACTTTATTGTTTTAAGCCAGTGAAATTTGGGACTGTTTATTACCTTAGCATAATCTGACAGATACAGCGAACCTCTCCCAGACCCAGCAAGAGTTTCTGTGGCCCCGAAACTCTGTGGTTATCTAGACTGAGTTAGGACTGGGGTTCCTGGGTGAGCTGTAACACCAAATGAACAAAGGTAACAGTGAACTCAGTTTAACTAGAATTCCCAGAAGGAACAATCCTTTCAAGTTGAGTAATTCCCCCCCAATTCCCCCTTAGCTTCAAAGGGGCCGCCTCCCTGCGCCATGAAAGTCTTTGAAATAATAAAACCCAAGGGCAGACCTACTTGGCAACAGTAGGTCCATACCTGGTGGAAAAAAAAAGAAAAAAAAGGACCACCCCTGAGAACCAGGATTGGAATTGTCTGCAACAAAACAGACCTGGAAGATGGGGGCAGGCTGGCGTGCCCTACTGAGAGTCTATAATCTTGAAATCTGGGCTTCCCTCTTCGCTCTGCATTTAGGATAAGTTGCTGAAGCCACTTTTGAGATGTATTTCAACAGGAAAAAATGGCACAGACATCACCAGGAATTAAGAAAATGCAAAATAAAACAGCACAACGATCATTTTCTTCAGTTATTAATTTGGTGAGGTATTTTAAAATGCCCTGTGTTGGCAAGGGTGATATAAATTGCTATGGTCTTTCTGCAGACCGATAAGGTAGCATATATCAAAACCCTTAAAAATATGTATGCTCATTAATGCCTTCTTCCATGGTAATAAAATTTTTAGCTGGGCTACTCAGAATAAAGATTATATTCCCAGCTTCCCCCACAGCTAAGAATGAGCATGTGATTAAGTTCTGGCTAGTGGGTTGAGAGCAGAGGTGATGTGGTGACCTCCAGATTGAGCTTCAAAAGGACAGATGTAAGGTCTCTTCCTTCCCCGTCCACCCCCTTTCTTTGTCCTTATGTCCGGAATACAGATCATATGGACAAGAGCACTATCTAGGGAAGACAAAGCCACAAGATAGAAAGAACTTGGGTCCTTGACATCATAGAGCAAAATCACCATACCAGCTCTGACTTTATCCCAGATAAAAATACATGTATGTTAATTAAGTCACAGCATGTGACACATGTGGCCCGAAATATCCTAACTAATGCATCAGAATCCCTACTTTTAGAGACTTATCCTCAGTCAGTAATTGAGGATATATGTAAAGATTTAAGCAACAGTGAAATTTATCACAGACCTTATGTGAAAGTTGCATATAAACTACTCGTGGCTCAGTTAAAGAAATTATAGCTTATTTATACCGTGGAATACCAGGAAGCTGTTCAAAATTATTACATTTCAGAATATTGCTGATGTAGAAAAACATGCATTTTTTGGGACTGCACATGTTAGACAAGAAAATAATTACCGGTGTCTACAATCTCAGCCTTTCCCTCTCGTCACCTGCAAAGAATTCGAACTGTGTCCTCTAGGTCTCTTTCCCTTCTCCCTCATTCTCTGTGGAAAGACCTGCCTTGCCAGACAAAGTTTCTTGGGCTTCTGCGATGAGAGCTGAGAGGGAAAGAAAAGGGGGAGAAAGTCGGGAGGCATGGTGGTTGGGGCTGGGAGGATATTTTGTGCAGGGTTTTGAGAAAGGAGAGGTGAGCCGTTGCCTGTGGGATGGTGGGTGGAAAGGACAATGGGATTTGGAAAAGTCTGCCTGGGGCCATATGCCTCTTCAAGGTATTTGGGCTGAAATTATGTCAGGCTGCTGTGATATGCAGGCACTGAACCATGGGGCCTCTCAGTCGTGGACACAGAAATAGGTCCTGAAGATACACAGATATGTATCAGATATCCAGGTGTGTGTGTGTGTGTGTGTTTTACCAGCTTTTCCTCTGGGTGGGTAAAATTCCATTTTCTGTTTTTTGCTTTCCTGCTAAGTACTTCCCCATTTGTAATTAAAAACAAATGCTTAGATTTGTTTTTTTTTTTTTTTTTTTTTAATGGTTACTGAGCCCTGCTAACAAAAGTGGAAACATAAATTCGTCCTGGCCTTTTCTGTCAGCACAGGAGAGGTAAGGGGAGAGGAGGTAAGCTTCCGCCTTCACCGGCCCCGTCTGTCAGCAGCACCCACCTCTGCCTGCCAGAAGGGACTGTGTGCCTCCCCCAACCAGTCCCTGAGCCAGTTAGGGTCTGGCCAGGCGGTGTGTGTCCCCAGCTCCCCAACCACCCAGTGGTGGAGGATGAGGGCACTTGGGAGTAGTCTGCTGCTTTATTTCTGGGGTGACGGGGCCATGGACACCTTCACGGGCACCCATTGCAGGCCCTCTCGCTATGTCCCCGAACCCTGACTGTAACCAACAGAACCCCTGCTCCCATTCCTGGTTTTTAAGAAATTGCCTGGGTTTTGTGATAGGCCTGCCACTCAGCTGATTGGAAACCCGGTCGCCATGACTGTATCTATAAAGGGAGTGAACTCTGCCTCCGGAATTCTTGACCTATAGATGTGGCACATACCTGATGGCTTGAAAATGACAGCTTCACAGAACATTCTGTTGTCCCTTTGGCCCCACTTCATGGAATATTTGTGAGGAGCAGTGGCTGAAGTCCCAGGTTCTGACAGACTCGGTGTAGACAGGAAAGAGAGAATGGGGTTTTGGTAATCCACAACAGTGAGAGTTGATCGAATCACTTGCTTGACTCTTTTTAGCTATCCATGACCCCAGGGAGACATCCTGAAGTGCTCTGGGCGGCTAGAGAGAGAAAATATAAAGAGTATGGTGGGAACCCCTGTGCGCTATTGGTGGGAATGCAAATTGCTACAGCCACTGTGGGAAACAGTATGGAAGTTCCTCAAAAAATTCAAAATAGGAACATCATAGGCACTACTGGGTATTTACCCAAAGAAAATAGAAGCACTAATTCAAAAGAATACCTGCACTCCTGTGTTTGCAGCAGCGTTATTTGCATTAGCTAGGGTATGAAAGCGGCCCAAGTGTCCGTCGATAGAATATCACTCAGCCATAAAAATGAATGAGACCTGGCCATTTATGACAACATGGATGGACCTAGAGGGTACTACACTAAGTGAAATAGAAGTCAGGCAGAGAAAGACAAGTACCTTACAGGTGCACTTACATGTGTAATCTAAAAAACAAAACAAACGAATAAACAGACGACAGAATCAGGCCATTAAATACAGAGAACAAACTGATGGTTGCCAGAGCCATCTGGGGGCTACCTACTGGAGGTTGCCTACCTACTGGGGGTAGGTGGGGGGATGGGCAAAATGGGTGAAGGGGAGTGGGAGATACAGGCTTCCAGCTGTGGAATGAATAAGTGATGGGAATAAAAGATACAGCGTAGGGAGTATAGTCAATGACGTTGTAACAGCACTGTAAGGTGCCCGATGGGAGCTACCCTCGTGGCAGGCATGGCATGATGTCTAGAATTGTTGAATCACTGTATTATACACCTGCAATTAATATAACATTACATGTCAACTACACTCAGGTTGAAGAGAGAGTGTGGCAACGAAGGTCATGCCATCTATAGAGGATCCCCTTTAACTGGCTGCAGTGTTTAGAGACTTCATACCAAGCCTTTGCTCCATGAAGTGTGTCCCCAGGATTGACCCGGAGCTTATTCCACAGGTACAGTTGTAGTTCCGGGGTAGATGGGAGAATGAACGAGAGGATTCGTAATTGCTGCGGAAGGAATACTTCAGCGGGTCATCTGGCGGGTATTAGTCCGCTGTGGGCCACTAAACCGCCCGGTCATCTGGGTGACAGGTGGTATAGTTCTTGAGGAATTGCTTCCCAGGTCTGCTAGCACATGTAACCGTGTTGGTGCAGGTGCTGGGCGGAGGGCCCCTGGACCTGAACGGCAGGGTTTTAATAAGGATCTGTAGGTGTCTCTGAGGATTCCACGGGGCTGGAAAATTCCCCACCTGGAAAAGACCACTGACTTGATAGCCCTCTGAGGATGTGTCCATGTTGCATAAAAACAGAATATACTGCCCCTTAAAGATCCATGGGTAGTAAAAGTCCGAGTTGTTTCTTAGCACTGCATATGAGTGGGTAATGGGAACAGAAAACTTTTTTTTTATTTACAAGAAAATATTTTTTAGACGTTTATTTATTATTGAGAGACAGTGAGAGATAGAGCATGAGCATGAGAGGGGCAGAGAGAGGGGGAGACACAGAATCGGGAGTAAGCTCCAGGGTCCGAGCTGTCAGCACGGAGCCCGAAGCGGAGCTCGAACCCACAAACCGCGAGACCGTGACCTGAGCCGAAGTCGGACGCTCAACCGACTGAGCCACCCAGGCGCCCCGGGAACAGAAAACTTTCTTAGGCAGGATCGTCTATGTATTTGCAGGAATCAGTGCAAAATGAAAACAAGTCCCCTTGTTCAAAATGTATTAAGACTTTCAACACAGAAACTGTAGAGCATTAAGTCAAACATGGAGTCCTTCTAAGCATGAGGCCCTTGTGAATGTATCTAGGTTGCACACCCGTGAAGCCAGCTCTGTTTTAAAAATTCCCAAGAGAGTCTTTGAGATTAGCTGAAGACAGAGAGGACGAGAGCAGGGTTGAACTGTAACAATCATTGCTGACATTATTCTCTTAACTTCTTTTTAAAACAATTTTTTAATGTTTATTTTTGAGAGAGAGCGAGCGAGCGCATGAGCGGGGGAGGGGCAGAGAGAGAGGGAGACACAGAATCCGATGCAGGCTCCAGGCTCTGAGCTGTCAGCACAGAACCTGACGTGGGGCTCAAACTCACAGGCCGTGAGATCATGACCTGAGCCGAAGTCAGACACTTACCTGACTGAGCCACCCAGGTGACCCTGTTTCCTGCTTTTAATCTCTATGGCTTTACTAGGTATTTCCTTACGGGCTATAAAATTTGCCCATAGGCTCCCCCTAGCCACCAATTCATTTCCCTCGTTTCCTTAACAGCCAAACTTCTCAGAAGACCAGGCTACAATTGCTATGTCTACTTTTATTCTGATTAGACAGACATCCACATTTTTAAAATCAAATTTTAATCCCCCACGAACCCACCAGATCTTACCAGCAGGGACCACATGTATAAGTTAGGGGTGCTTCTAACTACAAGTAACAGAGAATCTGGCATTCAGTGTCCTAGACCCACAAGAGTGTGTTAACTTTTCTCACGTTCTAGGAGGTCTGGAGATAGACAGTTGCAGGTGTTGGTTTAACAGATCAACAACGTCACGCCCAACATCATGCTTTTATCACATGGTTGTAAGATTTCCCCTACTCCCACCCTGCTCAGCTCCTAGAATCAAGGCTGGAACAAGGGAGAAAGAGGAATGCTAGATGGGGAAAGATTGTCCTACTCCACAATGTCTGAAGTCTCAGCTGGGAACACTTGAAGTCTCGATTCATTCATGGACTGTCACTGAGAGATGTCCTGCCTCCTGTGTCTCGTGGTTGGTGCTGTTGGCTGGGACCTCCATGGTGCTGTCATCCAGAACATGTAGACACAGTCTCTCCATGAGGTCTCTTGGCAGAGGCTAGCTTGGGCTTCCACACGGCATGGCTGCTGGCTTCCAGAAGCACGTATACCAAAAGAACAGGTGGAAACGCATAGCATTTTCATGATCTACCCTCATATGTCACAGTGCCATTTCCACTGCACCCGGTTGGCTAAGACTAAAAATAAACTCATTCCAGGGTCAAGGGTGGAGGACATTGATTCTATCTCTTAATGGGAGGCGTTTTACAGTCGTGTTATTAAGAAGAGCACACTGGGTGGGAGATATTGTGGCCGTCTTTGAAAAATACAATCTACCACGAACCCTTTTATTAAGAAAGCAACACTTTCGCAGAAACCACCCGGCAAAGGTGCAGTTTTATCTCTTTGAACCCATCTAGGTCACATGTGCGCTTAGTTGGTAGGGAGGGTGAGAAAGAGAGCATTTGACTTTCAAGTCTATTTAGTGGAAGCTGGTGTGGGGAGGGGAAGGCACGACTGTTAGGTAGGCAATCGGCAAGGTCTGTCACACTCCCGCCCACGCCAGATTCAACTACTCCCTCCTCTCTGCTCTTTGTTCTCTGTACAGGCTTCTATGTGGCACCTATAAAATTTTTACTGCATTCATTCATTTGTTTCTTTCGGCTATGTTCCAAGCCCTTTATATGCAGGGACTGTGAATTATCTGTCTTAGCATCTCCAAGGTCTATTGCTATGCCGGGCACAGGGGAACATTTAATAAAACCCTTCTTGAAGAAATGACAGGTTAGGTTCTAGAATTTCCTGAGTAGAATAACTTACGGACTGAGATGTTTGGGGTCCAAGACCATGAGTTGTTTTAACGGAAAGACACAAAGAAGTCCACCCTCAGTATCAACAATAGCTAAATTGCCTGGTGGCTTCCAGACAGCAAAGGAAGGACCCAGAGGTCCAGAAGATACTTTTGACTAATAATCATCCTGACTGCCTTGTTTCGTGTAAAGTGGTTTTCCCAACATCATTCTATTTGTTACTCATAACCACTTTGAAGATTCAGAAGGGCAGATTTGCCATTTTGCAAAAGTATCTCAGATTTAGGGTAAGTGACTTGTTCAGGCTAATATGTGGAGGAAAGCATGGTAATTTCGTTTTAAATTAACCACACATACAGTTGAAGTCTGGAAGTCTGTGTGATGCAATCAAAGCACTTACTGCCTACTTGGATTGGATTTGGCTCTAATTGCTGGTGCAGCTTCTGAAAATAACCATGAAGTTTAAAATTACAAGTTTACATACACCCATCGAATATATATAATATTATATATATATAGGCATTAAGATATGCACACACAGATACACACGTAGAAATATATATCAAACCAGGTGCCATTTACCTGGAAGCTATTTGACAGGATTATGTAAAACGGTATTCTAGAAACATGGCTATGATTTTCCTTAAACATAATTTTCTCTCTAAAGTGAGGGTAGATTGATGTCTGTTTGAAAAGGTGATTTCATCCAGTTCTTGAATGCCTGGCTTATAGCCGCGGCTGTGGTGCATGTATGTAAGAACAGTATTCTGTCTCCTGAAGAAGGAGCTGGGCAGATCTGTAAAAGGTGTTAGCTCAGCACCACACAGTCTTTGCTAAGGTGCTGGGAGAGCCACACACGGGAATGCTGAACCATAGCAGTCAGACCGGACATCAAGGAATCAGGATGTGCAACAGGGATTCTGTAAGTAAAGGAAGGAAGGCTACCCAGGGTCCTCCTAAAGACGTTCCTGCATTTCCCTAGGAGATAACCCCCGCTGGGGTGATGAATGTGTACGTTCAGACGAGGGATCCAGAAGCGGAGGAATGACGCTTTCCAGAAGGACGTGTCAGGGTTAATTATGAAGGAAGTAACTAAAGTACAGAAGACCAGGTGAGTCAGTATTCCTTATGGCCTGTTTTAAGAACAAGTGTTTGCCAATCTGTAGATAGAGTCAATACTATTTCAAACAAATAGTTTGGATCTTTACCATCTCAACCCAATAATTAATGGTAAATGTCGTGATGGCTCTCCACATTTCTTCTACAGTATTTATCTTAGTTTTCCTGTGCAAGAGTATCTGTATATAAACGCTAACTGCTCCAGGACTGTGGACGACAGGGATTCTGTCTTATTTATCTCTGTGTCTAGCAGAGACTCAGCACATGGCTTTGTACTTAGTAGCTTAGTAAATGTTGTTTGAATCGAATAGTTCTGTGTAGAGGCTGCAAAGGCAGATAATAGAGAGCAGGTCCTTGACTTAATTAGGTTCAATCAATATGTCATAAAATTCCCAGGGTAATTCAATTACAGGTCCAGGCTATGAAGGTAAGAGCAGTGTCTAAAAAACAGCCAGGATCATTATCTATCTCTTGGCATTCAGAAGAACTTGACCCCCGTATCCTGATGCTGGCAGGAAGTGAAACAAAGATCTTGCTGGCAATTTAAGGGGCAGCCTTCTACAATCATACTTGAGATGCATTTTTTTAAAAAGTTTATTTATTTTTGAGAGAGAGAGAAAGAGAGCAGGGGAGGGGCATAGAGAGAGGAGGAGAGAGGATCCCAAGCATGCTCAGTGCTGTCAGCTCAGAGCCCGATGCAGGGCTTGAACTCATGAACCATGAGATCATGACCTGAGCCGAAATCAAGAGGTGGACATTGAACGGACTGAGCCACCCAGGTGCCCCGAAATGCATTCTGAAGCATGCTCCATGCTTTTAGCAGCTTTTTAAGAGTAGCGATATCCAACAAACAAGTATATTCCTGGTAGACCAGATCTTTGATATGGCATAAAATATAATTACCAGTACCCAGAAGTCAGACACGTCACACGCAGAATACCTTTATGTCCCTGACTGATGCCTATTATAATGCTGCGTGACAACCGTGATAAGGGTGAGTGAACCTTGAACTGAGTGGCAAATGAAAAATTACTTTTCATTTTGTGAAAGCCCTGGATGGATGGCAATGTCTCAGACTCCTGTCTTCTTCCTTATTTGATCATCATGATCTCTGACACCTGAATGTTAGGCCAAAGATTAAAGTTGTGCTTTACCAGGGGCGCCTGGCTGGCTCGGTCCGTAGAGCACGTGACTCTTGATCTTGGGGTTGTGAGTTTGAGCCCCACGCTGGGTGCAGAGATCACTTCAAGATAAAATCTTAAAAACATTGTCTTCACTGTCCTTCTCTAGCACTGCCTCCTATTATTGTGGCATCCAACCGATGGCAGATCGGACGGCCACCCGCTTCAGTTGTACTATTTCTCAAAGCTCCAACTGTCACCTCGGAAAGTGGCCTGCATCCTCCAAGCTTGTCCTCCCCAGCCTGCACCTCTTCTCTGAGTCCAATTCCATTCATTAATTCCTTTAAAATGGATTTATTTAGCATCTACTGGTGTGTGTTTGGTGCTGGAGATACAGGAAGGCATGATCTCCTCCCTTCAGGAGCTCACAGACTGTGAGGGGGGTGGAAAAGTAACACCGGAGTTGGGGAAGGGACTTTCCACAGGAGACGACCTTCCTATGGTCATTTGCACCTGCCGAAGGCCCAACGTTTTGAATAAATAATTAATAATTTTCTCTCCAAAACGTACGTTGCTTCCTAATTTCCCCCATCCTGCTGTATAGCACTACTATTCAGTTCCCCAGCGATTCAAGTGTAAAACCTGGTGTTTCCGTTTTCTTCAACCCCCTGGAGCCACTTGCCATTGGGTCTTGTTGGCTCCCACCTCTCATTTGAGGTCCCCAGAGCCTTGGGGACAAGACAATCATGCCCAGAGACTTTGGCTGTTACCTCTTCACCGGCACCTGGCATTGTCAAAGTTAAACAAAAAACAAAACAAGCTCACTGGCCCCAGCCACCCACTCGTCCACACCCCATCACCTCACTTGCGGGTTACTGAGCTAGCCTCCCAGCTAGCCCGGGCCTGCCGAGACGGTCGCCCTGGAGATGTTCCTGGCGACTGGCTGGCTTGATCATGTGGCTTTAGGATGAAGGGGGCAGGAAGAAGAAAACAGCTCCACAGACCTGTGAAATCGTCTGCCATCAATATGCGTGGGTATAACAGCAAGGGGCGTAGGCGGACAGGGGTCCGTAGCAATTCACCAGAAATAACCAACCCGGAAGCAGTGATGGCCTGAGGGACAAGAGGCCCAGGTAAAGAGAGCAAGGCAAACGTACTAATTTCCCGTGGCTGTTGTAGCAAATTGCCATACACGTGAGAGTTTAAAGCAACTAAAGTTTGGGGCGCCTGGGTGGCGCAGTCGGTTAAGCGTCCGACTTCAGCCAGGTCACGATCTCGTGGTCCGTGAGTTCGAGCCCCGTGTCAGGCTCTGGGCTGATGGCTCGGAGCCTGGAGCCTGTTTCCGATTCTGTGTCTCCCTCTCTCTCTGCCCCTCCCCCGTTCATGCTCTGTCTCTCTCTGTCCCAAAAATAAATAAAAAATGTTGAAAAAAAAAAAATAAATAAAGCAACTAAAGTTTATTTTGTCACAGTTCCGGAGACCTGGAAGTCGGAAATCAGCATCACCGGGTCAGGTGTCAGCTGGGCCCCTGTCTCTCCAGAGGCTGGAGGGGTGAATCTTGCCTCTTCTGGCTTCTGGAGGCTGCTGCTGTATCGCTCCCGTCTCCGGCTCCACGGTCACACCGCCTTCCCCTTTTCTGTGTGTGTTTTCACCCTCTGCTTCTGTCTCATAAGGATACGTGTGGTTGCATTTAGGACCCATCCCAATTGTCCAGGATAATGTCCCCATGTCAAGATCCTTAATTTCATACGCGTGCAGAGATCTTCTTTTTTGCCACCTACAGTAACAGCCACAGGTTCTGGAGATTAGGGTGCGGGTATCTTTTTGGGGGGTGGGGTGGGGGGGGTGCAGGCTTTATTCAGCCTACTGCAGTAATCAACAAAGTAATTTTAAAATCATGACTCTGGATTATAAATCTGACCTCGTGGTTGTCTTAGGAGTAGAGCTGGGTTTTGGCTACGTGGATGAGGCACGGGGTATTTCTTTCCAGGGAAACAGCATGAGCAAAGGCCCGGGGGCAGGTGTGAGGATGTAGGGAAGAGAATGGAGACAAGGCCAATTGGACTGGAAATGTCCCCCATATTTTGTCATAGTGGGCACTCAGACTGGCTACGTAATCAAAGAGGGATGAGATAACAAGAGCTGGAGCAGCTGGGGGCTGCTTCTGATAGGGGGAGAAGCCTCCTGTCGGAGGACTGGTCTGCTCTCTCGTAAAGGCCACTCCATTCCTAACTGAGAAGCCTCACGCAGAAGCTTCACTTAATGGTCTAGGTGCCTAAATGCCACCTCAGACATTGCTCTCCACGTGTTACTAACACGTTGGGCCTCAGAAAAAACCGTGAGTAAGATCTAATCCCCACCACAGCCCACCAGGTCGTGTAGGATTTGGCCTCTGGATGCCTCTTCAAGATCACTTCTTATCATTTTTCTCACTACCCACCCACCGGCCCCCTTTCCTTGAAGATGTCAAGCTCAGTGCTGCTTCAGGATCTTTGCATGTGCTGGGGTGTTTTTGTTTTTTGTTTTTTGTTTTGTTTTTTGTTGTTTGTTGTTTGTTTTTCCAAATGGTCTTCCCAACATGGGCAGGGCTGATCCTACCTCATCCTTCTAATCCTGCCCTCAACGTCATTGTTTGCCAGAAGATCCTCTCTGGCCACCCTATTTAAAGTAGGTCCTCCATCATTGGACCAGCTAGCTTCCTCGAAGCACTCGTTACTGTTTGCAATGACACGTATTTACTCTCGCACTTACTTAGTGGCTGTCTCGTAATCTTCTAATCTTCTTGAAGGAAAACCGTTTCTCTGATTTCACATACTCAACAAGTATTTGTTGAGCACTCGCAATGTGTCGGGGGCCGTACCGGGTGCTGGGAGACAGCGATGAATGAAAAGGTGCCATCGCTATCGTCAGAGAGCTCCCGTTCCTGGGGGAGGCATGTAATAAATGGGCAAGTGAATATACAACATACCAGGAGGTGATGAGCACTACAGAGAAAAAAGTGAGCAGGGTGAGGGTATATAACAGTCTGGTGCAGAGCACTGCTTTTTCTTTTATTTATTTATTTATTTATTTATTTATTTATTTATTTATTTTAAATGTTTTATTTATTTTTGAGACAAAGAGAGACAGAGCCATGAGCAGGGGAGGGGCAGAGAGACAGAGGGAGACACAGAATCTGAAGCAGGCTCCAGGCTCCGAGCTGTCGCAGGGCTCGAACTCATAAACCGCAAGGTCTTGACCTGAGCCAAAGTCGGATGCTGAACCGACTGAGCCGCCCAGGCGCCCCTAATTTATCCAGTGCTCATCCCAATAGAGTGTTGCTTTTAACGAGGTGGTCAGGGAAGGCTTCCTGGAGAAGGTGACATCTGAGCGGAGACCTGAGGAGAGTAAGGGAGTGAGCCAGGCAGATGTCTGGGAGAAGAGTTTTCTGACAAGAGCAAATTCAAAGCCTCAGAAATGGGAGCCGTTTGGCCCAGGTGCTTAAGGAAAGCCATGGCCGCACCAGAGACAGCAGGGCAGGACGTGGTTGGCCTGGCAGATGCAATAAATTCTTGGAGAGAGATGGAAGTTGTTGAAGGGCTCTGAGCACCGGAATCATCTGCTACAGCTTACATGTTTCAAGGGTTGCCCTGGCTTCTGACTTGAGAATAGACAGCCTGGAAAGGCAAGGAGAACAGAAGGGGGGGGGGGGGGCCCATGAGGAAACTGGTGCAAGAATCCCGCATATATGAAGACAGTGGCTCGGCCCAAGGGGTAGGGCTGAGATGAGGAGGATGGTCAGAACGTGGGCATATTTTGAGGTACAGCTGATAGGAGTCGATGCCACACTAGGAGTGGGATGTGAGAGGAAGTGGAGTCGAGGACGATTCCAATGTTCTTGTAACCTGAACAACTGGAAGGATGCATTCTCTCCCTATTCCGAGTTGGAGCAGATTTTGGAGGAGAAACCAGAATTTAGCTTTGGGTCTGTGATACTGGGGATGCCCATGAGACATCCAAGTGGAAATGTTGAAGAGAGAGACAGATATGGCAGTCTGGGGTCCAAGTGAGAGGTTAGGACCAGGCCAAGTCACGAAGAGGGGCTGTTGTCAGTGCACAGATTATATTTATAGCCATTGGAACAGAGCGAGAACGTGGGGACTTTGCGACAATTAAAAAGACAAGGCCTGCAGACTGAGGGGATGCCAATATTCAGAGATCAGGGCCGCTAGGAGCTAGTTAAGAGGATGAAGGACTGGACAGTAAAAAGGGGAAGAAATAAGATAAAGTCATGTGTAGGGGCCACGTGAAGCAAGTTTTTCCCAGAAGGAAGGAGCCAGGGGCTCATCGAATGCAGCAGACAGAGCCAGATGTCGGTTCTGTTAGCTCTTCTCTTCAGTGCTGGGCGTGTAGATGTCATACAAATATGCACTGAGTGACTACAGAGAGAGGTTCAGCTGTGTCCTTACTAAGCTAATAAGGGACGAACTTTCTACCGTCAGAGGTAGAGCCCTAACAGGTGTTTTGATCTAGAGGAGAGGATCTCAACACGGAGTTCAGAGCTCACTAAGACAGAAAAGCTCAAGAAGCTTTCACGGAGACCCCATCCCTCCATGGTGCCGGCTGGGGAAGAACACAGGGAGTTAAGAGTTTCTGGCTCTCGACACAGGGAGGAACCATAAGGTGGCGATGGGGGTGGGGAAGGACGAGGAGAGCTTCTCTACTGCCGAAGTGAGGATACGTGTCTGGGAAGAAGAGAGACGAGAGTTCCCTAACAGATCCCACGAGGGATGAAGGGAATGTTCAATTATCTTCGCCTAAAGCCATCACCTTCCCTCTCAGCACAGAAGCTGACTCCTCTGTGATCAGCCAGAGGTCAGGTCCCCAGCCAGTTGACAAACCACAGTGGGGGTGGCCGGACCTTCACGAGCTGGGACTCTTTGAACAAATGGACCCATCAATTTGCTTAAAACAGCGCCGTCCAATAGGAATATACTGTGAGCCACATATGGAATCAAAAATGCTTAGTAGTCATATTACGAAGTGAAAAAGATTAAATGGAATGAATTTTATTTTTATTTTTATTTTTTTTAATTTATTATTATGTTTTAAAGTCCGGCAAGGGAGAAGAAGCATTCTCTTTGAAGGACACTTTTAAAAATTTATTTAATGTTTTTATTTATTCATTTTGAGAAAGAGAGAGAGAGAGAAAGAGAGCACAAGCTGGGAGGAACAGAGAGAAAGGGAGAGAGAGAATCCCAAGCAGGCTCTGCACTACCAGCACAGAGCCCGAGGCGGGGCTCGAACTCACGACCCGTGAGGCCATGATCTGAGCTGAAATCAAGAGTCAGATGCTTAACCGACTAAGCCACCCAGGTGCCCCAGTGGGAATTACTTTTAATAATGTTTTATTTAACCCAACATATCCCAAGTCTTATCATTCTGGCATGTAACCAATGCTCAAAATATCAAAGAGACATTTTACGTTCTTTTTCCCTTTTGTCATGAGCCCTTCAAATCAAACCAATGGCACGTCTCAGTTCAGACCAGCCACATTTTAAGGGCTCGGGAGCCCCAGTCAGCTAGGGGCCGCCATACATCCCACAGCGCTGGTCAAACACTTTGCAAGCCAGTCACACACATACCTTTCCAATGTACTATTGGTGCCTAAGTTCAAAGTTCAAAGCTGCATTAGCCAGCCTTATGTCCAACGCGTGCAGTTACTAGCTTCTTCTGGGGACGTCTGGAGACCGAAGGAAGAAGGTCCCAGGGCTTTGGGCCCCAGGAAGAGGAAATTGTGCATGCAGTGTCCTTCTTCTACCCTTCTAGACTATCTTCCCTAGATGCCTGTAGTCCCCATGCTTCCTGCTTAGAATCCTCGGTTCCACGGAAAGAACTGGACGTATAAACTAGCTCCCGTGAAACCCCGATGTCAGCAGAAAAAAGAAAACAAACACTGTGTAAGCTCCCACCTTTTCCTGGTTCATTCCCAAGGCTTCATAGTCCTAAAAATGCTCCCTCTCCTTCCCTCATGCCGGCTGCCACAGATGCCCCATGTCTGGGGAAGGCCCGTGCCCACGTGAGTCCCTGGGGGAGTTGCAGGCTCTCAGCAGGTGGAGGCCTGCATATATGAATTATGAGTGACCCAATGGGCTCCATGTCCTGCAATGCTTACAGTTTATTTTTATTTCTTTTTTATTTTTGAGAGAGAGATACAGAGAGAGAGAGAGAGAGAGAGAGAGAGAGAGAGAGACAGAATCCAAAGCAGGCTCCAGGCTCTGAGCTGTCAGCACAGAGCCCGATGTGGAGCTCAAACTCACAAACTGCAGGATCATGACCTGAGCCAAAGTCGGACGCCCAACTGACTGAGCCACACAGGCGCCCCCTGAAATGCTTACATTTTCAACAGTTATGCCTGGGGAGAAGGATATTCAATTCAAAGAAATAAACATGTAATGGTGGAATTTTAGTTACCATTGATCCTGCATTCAGGAGAGGGGATATTTTTTGGATGACAGCATCCAGGGGTTCTCAGCGTAGTGAGCTGCTTGGTTGCCTAATCCCACGTCCCTTCCTTCTTTCTGCAAGGATTGTTTGGACCCTGCTTGTAGGCTCAGTGTTTCTTGAGCTGGAAATTGAGGCCAGTAAGTCAACACCTCATAGTTGGTCCTTCTCTGAACCTGAACTCTTTTTTTTTAAAGTTTATTTATTATTTTGAGAGAGAGAGAGCACAAGAACGAGCAGGGGAGGGACAGAAAGAGAGGGAGAGAGAACATGCCAACCAGGCTCTGCACAGTCTTTGCAGAGCCTGATGCAGGGCTCCAAGTCAAGAACTGTGAGATCATGACCTGAGCTGAAATCGAGTCGGACCCTCCCCCAACTGTCAGACATCCAGGTGCCCCTGAACTCCTGTTTTTAGAAATGGAGTCCTCACTTTTTCCACAGGACCAAGCCCATTCCTCTTTCCTGCCTTTCTCAACACCATCCAGCTCTTAAACCTGCAGGCTGAGCACCACCCATTCCCTTTGGTAATCCGGGCCAGCCTGGCAGCGTATTAAATTTCTATTTGCCTTGTTCCCTATAGGTGTGGTTTGGACTGAGTCTTAATGGTAGTAACAGTTCTGTTTATGGAGCATCTGTAATGGTGGTAGGCACCGGGAGAGCGTGGTGCTTCATACACATTACGTCATTAATCTTCACGACTGTGCTAAGTGCATGTTGTCATCCCCATCTTAACGATGAGGCAACCACAACTCAGAGATCTTAATTAACTAGCTGACGATCTCATGGCCAGCAAGTGGTGGGATCAAGATTAAAACCCCCATGCGTCTGAGTCCAGAGTATACATCAGATGCCACCACCACGCATTCTTGCCGTGCTGGCCGATATTTGGTAGGGCTTGGGTAGGTCCAACACGCTCAAGCTTCCCTTCTTGCCTCGCGTGCGTGTGCCTTGTCTGCTTCTGGCCTCGACCCTGACTTTTACCCCTGGGACTGAAGTTCACCGTGACCCCAGTCTACTTCACTGAGACCCTTACATCCTGCCCCGAGAGCTTGCCTACCTCCTGTCCCCCAAGGCTGCACCTGTTCCTTCCAGCTGCTAGACGCAGTCTTGTGACCCATGAAGCCTCCGGCTTGACGGCATTCGTGATCTCTACCTGGAGATGGTTGCTGCCTGAACCATCAGCTCCTTTTTAAATGGCTTCAGCACATGTATGTCAGCGCACTTGGGACTGCTCCATGTAATGCTACCATAGGGACTTGCACGGTGGCATGAAATTGCTACGAGAGAGGTGCTGTGTGCCCAACTTTCCACTTTTCACGTCTTTTCCCCATAATTTCGTGATCTCCCATGGGGCTTGCTAGCTATTTATTTATTTATTTATTTATTTATTTATTTATTTATTTAACGTATTTATTTTTTAAATTTACACCCAAGTTAGTTAGCATAGAGTGCAGTAATGATTTCAGGAGTAGAACCCAGGGATTCATCCCCTGCATATAACACCCAGGGCTCATCCCATCAAGTGTCCTCCGTAATGCCCCTTGCCCATTTAGCCCATCCCTCCACCCACAACCCCCCTAGCAACCCTCAGTTCATTCTCTATACTTAAGAGTCTCTTAGGTTTTGTCCGCCTCCCTGTTTTATATTATTTTTGCTTCCCTTTCCTTCTGTTCATGTGTTTTGTGGCTTCAATTCCACATATGAGTGAAATCACTCCCATCGGGCTCTTTAACTCGAAACCTATTCTCGGTCAAACTCCTGTTTTGTGACCCTGTTTTGGATTCACTCTCTAAGATGTCACACGATTCCCAGTCTCTGCCTTCAACTTCACCTACCGTAACCACGGCTGGGGACGACGTCCATGCCCCGGTGATCTACCATAATTTGTGGGATTTGCCCCCGTGTTTTTCCCTGGCTTCTGCCTATCAGAGGAGGTGGGGATCAGCCTCCTGCTGGCAGATTTGAACACTGTAACCAACCCATGTCAGACCCTAGTTTGTGGTTCGGACAGCCGGTTCTTCTCCTTGGGGCCATGCCCAAAACCACATGAATCCCTCTTGCTTGGTTATTGCCAGTTTTCAGCTCATTCTTCCAGTGCTCACCCACCATTGAGATTCTAGCATGCCCAGTAGCCAAATCAGCCCAGATTATAGCGCCCACTTTCCCCCGACGTTCAGAGAGTCCCTGCCTACACTGCTGTGCCCTGTTCTTGCCCCAAGACCCCCTTTCTCTAGAGCTACAGACTGCATGGGCTTGCCAGGACCCAATGCCTGGCTTTCCCTACCACGCTGCCCTCACTGCTGTCAGTCCGTCCACATATGGACCTCGCTGACACCAACTGCCTGCTTGGATTGCTGCCGAATGCCCCCCACCCCCTCGGAGCACCGCCAGCTGGCCAGACACCCAGCCAGGCCCAGCCCCTGCCTCCCTGACACTCCCTGCCTTGTCACCCCTGTTGCCCCGATCGTGTGTTCCACTCACCAGTCTGTCTGCTGTCTGGTCCTGGCCGTTCCTCACCTGGCCTCTCTCCCCGGCTCTGATATTTAAAATCCAGTTGCTATGAAGGGACCGACTGCCTGCAGCACGGGGCACAGCTCCACACACTGGCTTCTAGAGACTTCCAGAGGCTTCATATGTGTACATCATCTCCTGAATTAGGTTTGGAGTTCCTTTAGGTTAATAAGTGTGTTTTATGCCGACCTACTTTAATGTCTATTGAGTTCTTATTGTGTCCTTAGCCCTGTGCTGGGTCCTAGGGTGGGGATGAGTGGGCGGGGTAAGCACAGAACAGAATCATGAATCAACAAGTGGCCTTATACCTGGAATAAGCCTTTGAAAAGACACTTGTCCTTGAAGTTTGTGTCTGATATCGGCTCGGGATGGTAGAGCTTGTTGCTGATCTTGACCTTGTATCCAAGTTCACTGCTTCCCTGATGTATGTTCGGTACCTTGTGCATATCTGGGATTTAAACCCTTGGTACATGTGTCTCAGTCGCTTCATGGGTGAGGCTGAGAACATGTGTATAGAAGAGAAATCCACTGGTTTGAGAATCTGCAAGACCATCAGGTTCTGATCCATGCGGGGTATTAATGTATAAGAGCTATTTCAGGATTTCTCTAGAGACTGGCCAAGAGTCCTAAACCAGTTGTCTTGCTGGTCTGACGGGGCTGGGAAGTTCCGAGCCTTAGGACCCACTTTCCTTTCTTACTCAATGTTTTCCTTCTAGAACACCGTGGGTTGTTAGTTGCCTTGAGTTGGAACACGGTTTGCATTCACAACGGCAAGTTTATTCATCCTTTTAATCGATGCATGGGTTTTTGTGGGTTTTTTTTGTACATAGTTCTCAATTCTTTAAGAGGTGACAACAAATTTTGGTTTTCTACTGTCATGTGAGAACATTAGGCCTCAGCAAAGCGTTGCTGGGTAAGGAACATAAAGTGCTTCTGTAAAAACAAAACAGAAAAAAGAAAGGAAGCAAGGAAGCAAGGAAGGAAGGAAGGACGGAAGGAAGGAAAGTGCCTTATATGTAAAGAGGTCATATGACTGATCATCCAAATTGGGAGACTTTGAGAGTGTGAGGGTCCTAAAAATAATTTAACTGGTCTACAGCCGGTGTAAAGCAGGAGGCTCGGGAGAACCTGGGAATTACGTCACACTTCTCAGATATGGCCTAGCTTGGCCTTTGCAGGCTCAGCGCGCTGAGCGGGCTCGTATGCAAGTTCTGGCTGGTGGCCGTGCTGGCTCCAGAACCTCCATCTCCTGACTCCCAGCCCTCATTGTTTCTCTTGTCTTTCATCTGAATCTCTGCCCTGTAGGAATTTGTAATCTAGTAACTAATGTTCAAGAGTCAGGAAAAAAAAAAAAAAAAGACAATGAATGTATGTCAGTGAACTACCAAGTACGTGAGACAGACAAGCACTTTACCAGAGTCCCTCCGCTTAGATCTGGTTTCCACCTTGGCTTCTGCTGGGTTTTTGTCCTTGGTAGAGTTATGGCCACGAAAAGCACGAAATCTTTTGGTAAACAATACATAGAATGGACAGTCAGAGGAGGGAAAGATCTTCTGTTGGTTGGCTTTTAGAGGCCACGGTAATTGAGTCAGGCCTTAAAAGATGGGTGTAATTTAGATCCTTCTAATGCATTTCCAACCACATCCAACTCAATACCGTGATCAAAGTTGTTGTTTAGTATATACTAGTTGACTTGTTTTGCCCTCATGTACACCCAAATACATTTTGGATACATTTGTGTCCATACCCCTGTGGCTCAGCTGTCTGAGGCCACAGTGCTATCAAATGATACATAACAAGCGTCAGCGCTAGGGCACCTGGGTGGCTCAGTCGGTTAAGTGCCCAACTCAATTTCAGCTCAGGTCATGATTTCATGGGTTTGTGAGTTTGAGCCCCACATCTGCCTCCACACGGACAGTGAGGAGCCTGCTTGGGATTCTCTCTCTCTCTCTCTCTCTCTCTCTCTGCTCCTCCTCTGCTCGTTCTCTCTCAAAATAAATAAATGAACTTAAAAAAAATAAGCTTCAATGCTAGTTCAGTTTTTAGAGGGGTGTGTGTGTGTGTGTGTGTGTGTGTGTGTGTGTGTGTGTTTGTGTGCACGTGTGCAGTTTAACCCTGGAGCTTCAGATTAGATCACTTGCAAAAATAGTTAAGTTGAATTCCATCCCACCTACAAAGAGTTTCCATTTAAAAAAAGGTGACCAGTGCAGTTCTCTAATCTTCAAAAATACACCACCACCTTTCTGTGACCCCGGAGGGTGTAGAAGGCACTCTGTCTCCCTCCTCTTTGCGAAGATAGGAAATCAATTCTCTCATTTCTTACAGAAGCATAAAGATCTACCACATGCAGACTAGAGAACCAGACTGTCTGTACTCATTCAAATTAGAAACGGACACTTGCTACTTAGTGCCTGATATATACCAATGTACATGAACAGACCACTTTGCAGAGGTCCCATTGTCACCAATCATCAGCGACAAATCGCCTTGAATACTCACACACGGGCCATTAATAACCTTATGTATTTATGTATTTATGTATTTATGTATTTATTTATTTATAAAGTTTATTTATTTATTTTGAGGTAGGGAGGAGCAGAGAAAGTGGGAAGGAAGGGGAGAGAGAGAGAGAGAGAGGTTCCCAAGCAGGGTCCTCATTTGTCAGCACAGAGCCCGATGCAGGCTGAAACAAAATCAAGAGACACTCAACCAACTGAGCCACCAGGTGCCCCTTTTTTTTTATTTTTAAGTATTCTTTACAGCCAACGTGGGGTTTGAACTCACAGCCCACAGATCAAGAGTTGCATGGTCTGCTGACTGAGCCAGCCAGGCGCCCCAGCCTTATTTGTTTTTAAACATACCTTCAAATAGTTGCTATTCGTTGAATATAAGCACTTGCCATACCTCATCTTGTTTCAGCTTGGATGCCAGGAAGTGGTTATCATCAGCACCGCTTCCTAGGTGAGGAGACGGGCGCAGGAAACCAAGTGACTTTCTTAAGGGAGCAGAGCTAAGCTCTGAATCCACGTGTTTAAGAAGCACCCTCTCTTTCTCCTAAGCAACATGCTGTACTTTCTTATCAAAGGTTTAATCAAATATTGATTCTTTATTCTCAGAACTTGATTTTCATGATACATTTTTGACTAGGGAGACAGCACCAAGACTCTACATCCTAGAAGGTGATTAATGCTAGAGAAATCTGCCAGGGGCACCTGGACGGCTCCGTTGGTGAAGCTTCCAACTCTTGATTTTGGCTTGGGTCATGATCTCACTGTTCGTGAGTTTGTGCCCCTGCACTGACAGTGCAGGATCCTTGGGATTCTCTCTCTCCCTCTCCCTCAGCCCATCCCCTCTGCTCGCTCGCTCTGTCCCTCAAAAATAAATACATAAATTTAAAAAAAAAAAAGAGAGAAATGCTTCCCCTCTTGGAAGTTGTGATATGTTTAAGAACAAATGGTATGATCAAGAAAGAATTTGTGGCATTTAGTGCAAGCCGTAGGCATCATTGTGAACGTTTTACTCATTGCCTGTCAAAAGCATATCTAAAACCCCAAGATTCAACTCTTGTCTTGCCTCACCGTGACAGAGTACTGTAAAGACGTTTCACTATAACCCCTAAGGGAAGTTACACTCCTGGGAAATTAATAGCTATTTAACACTGGCTGAAAACAAAATTTCTCAAAGTTAGGCTTACATCGAGGTAGGGTAGGTACACTGCTGAATCGCATCAAACCTGTGCTCCGGGCACCCATAAACCTTTGTGTTTTGATTTCGCAACATTTTGTGCTACACTTACCCACTTAACTGCATTTCAATGTATGTCACAAGAATTTTGGCTCATGTCTTTTAGCTAGTAATATAAATGCACTCATGAGCTTCAGAAACACAGGAAACCGATTTATACTGAGAGACAACGAAGGATCAGGAAAACAGAATTCTGGTGTCAGGAAGAGAATTGACATCCGGGAAGGAAACAACAGGAGTTCAAGGAAGACACAAAGAATGACAGTGTGTAGAATAAAGGTTAATAACCAAGCTGGGTGAGTCTTAGCTTCTGAAAGTATGAGTAGGCGAAATTCTGGACTGACTGAGAATTAAAAGTGGACTTCGTTTCCAGCATTTTCTCTGATGTATGTGACTTTGAGAAACCCGATTATTCTGTACCTCAATTTCTTTATCTGTAAAATGGAGTCATTGACCGCCTACTCAACTCCCCTTGTGGTTATAAAGATGACAGAGATAAGGGTTACAAAATGCTCTGATGAAACTCACTGTACAGACATGAAATACATCTGTTATTAGAAGCTACGCCATATTTCACCTCCAGTGGCCTCTGACTAAAGTGTGCCGAAGTCACATTCTAAGACAGATCATCAGGCACTCTTCAAATTTCCCTATCTTAGGTAATTACTTCCCCCACTGTCTTCTTCAGGTTCTTATTTGTAATGCATACGAAATCAAAAGTTTATTAGTTATTCCAAGGTTCGTGCATGTTGCCTGAACTGGAATACATGTCTACCTTTAGTGTCTTCAATTTCAAGTTTATTTAAAAGGGTACGGGTGGTGAAAATAGGAAATTGGATATTTTATCTTGCAGAGCACACTTTTTATGATGAAGATCAATCATCGTTATATACAATGTAAAGGGTTTTTTATTTTTTATTTATTTTTTTAATGTTTATTTATTTTTGAGACAGAGAGAGACAGAGCATGAACGGGGGAGGGTCAGAGAGAGAGAGGGAGACACAGAATCCGAAGCAGGCTCCAGGCTCCGAGCTGTCAGCACAGAGCCCGACGTGGGGCTCGAACTCACGGACCGCGGGATCATGACCTGAGCCGAAGTCGGACGCTTAACCGACTGAGCCACCCAGGCACCCCATATACAATATAAAGGGTTTTTTAAGGTTTACTTGTTTATTTTGAGAGAGAGAGAGGGAGATAGTGAGTGGGGAGGGGCAGAGAGAGAGAGAGGGAGAGAATCCCAAGTGGGCTCTGTGCTGTGAATACAGAGCCCAATGGGGGCTTGATCTTACGAACTGTGAGATCATGACCTGAACTGAAATCAACAGTTGGACGCTCTTGAGACTGAGCCACCCAGGTGCCCCATGATGTAAAAATTTCAATGAGTGCATTGATTAGGAAGGTAGGAAACATTAATTATTGTAGGAAAACACAGAGGATATCTAGCATCCTGTTACGCTAACTTGGCATATGAGTTTTATAATATAAGGAGATTCATTCAGCTGCAAGTTTTGGGGGGAGTAGTGGAACCCTGCCTGCAAAACCACAGCAGCCTAGAAATAAGTGTCTTCTCACAGACACTCTACAGGGCTCAGCTACTGACTTCCTGTTTCCAGGGGATGATATTTTCTGGTCAATTAGTAAAGTACTCTAAGATGAAACTTTCTCAGTGTGGCTGTAACTATTGAAACACAAACTGCTGCCATCTTGAAAAATCACTTGTCCTACTCTCGGGATATCAGCCAGAGAAACTATGGAAAAGAGGCCATGAACTGCTTGGATAAAGGATGGAGTGGGGCATCTAGAAGATAAAATTCCAGGTCTGGCATTTTTTTTTTTTTTTTTTTTTTACTTCCTGTCCTCCATCCTGGGCAGTGCACCCATCCCCATTAGTGACTCACTCAGGACAGCTCAGGTCCAGTTGAGTTGTGTGGACCAAGCATGGAGGCAATGGGCTTTGCCTTGTAAAGAGCTCTGCCTCGGTGGAAAGAGGGTAGACTGGTCAGGATTGGAAAATAGAAGGTGTGTTGTGGAGATAGGGGAAATTATCAGGGATCATGTGCATCTTACTGGGCTTGAGTCAGACCTCAGAGGGGAGGAGCCAAGGGAAAAGAAATCCAAGACGGGCATCACTCACCAATACCACCGGGTGCCGGAGGCGGGGCACTGCTCCAAGCCCAAGTCTGCCCCAGGCAGCACCCGCTCCTTCAACAATAAATTGAGTAAAGACTTCTGAGCTCCTCTATGTGCCAAGTGCCGTGTTAGGCAGTGAGGATCCTGTGTTATTCTGGCCACTTACTATCCAATCCACTTTTTCTTCTGGTAATAACCTTATGAATTTCTTTCAGGGAGCCATTCCCTGCTCAGGCCACATGGTTTAGAGAGTCTCTATCCCCAGCTCTGGGCACAGAGCAGGTGCCTCAGGGCTGGCCAATCACCACACTGAGTCCCCATGGCTAGTGATTGGTTCAGAGATGGCTGAGTCACTCAGGTTCCTCCAATCAGAAAAAAACCCAGAACCTAAGAGGGAAGCGCTGGGAAGACATTTTTCTCCTGGGATTTCTAGCAGTAAGAATGAAGTCAGCTGGAATTGCCAGGACCCACCGCATAGCACCCAACCTACATCGTGGGAGGCAGCGCTAAGATGGAGAAAAATGGAATTCTGAAGATATCATTAGAGCCTCTGGATCCGGGCCAAATCAGTTTGGCACTAACCCTGAAGTTTCCCATTTTATGAGGCAATGGTTTCCTTTTTCTTTAACTCCTCCTTGGCTTAAGCCAGTTTGGATTAGTTTTTATGTCCTTTGCCACCAACACTGAAAGAATTTTGACACGGGGCCATAAATGAAAAGACATCACGCCTGATACTGAGGCTGCACACCTATGGTTAGTGCAAATTTAGAGACACATTCCCAGCGTGGGGGGTACAGCAGAGGGAGCAGCTGATTCTGCCTGGGGAGGATGTTCCCGCGCCCTGGGGAGGGGAACAGTTGGTGACTAGCCTACACTCCTACTGACCATAAGACATTCATTCTCTCTTCCTACATGCCTCAAGCTAATTAGTTCTAGGAGGGTCCAGTGGTCTGGAAAGAATTTCTGGCAACTCCTTTTTTCTCCACTTTCCCCTAGTCTGTGCATTTCCCTTAAGGGAAATGGTGGAGATTGCCGAAGACCCTATGGTCAAGTCAAAGGCTGGGCTGTTGAAAATGACAAGAGAAAATATTTTTCTTTCTTTAGGGAAGCGGTAATTGGCATTAACCACCCCCCTCCATGGCAAGAATAGGTCATGTGAATGACAACCGCTAACAATAAAGCATGACTTACTGAGCTGTCAAACATTTCTTATGGCTGGATATAATCTTGGACATACTACTGAAAACCAGTGAATTCCTGGATCCATCCAGCCGTTGTGCCCTCCTGCAAGCTGGATAGCCTACTGCAGCCTTCAGCAACAGTTCCTGCGGAATGACTTCTGTAGCTGTGTTTTGGATTTGCAAGATTTGCTTGATAAGGACTGGCAGTGTTTTCTAGGACACAACGTCTGTCTTTGCGAGGCTGGCGTGGAGGAGGCAGAACGGTGAAGTGGAGAGAATGTGACCTTGGAGTCAGATGGATCTATTTTGATTTCTTACGGCACCCAATCAAGATCATTAACTTCTGTGAACGTTCATCACAGTCTTGAAGACAATAGTAGCTCACTCTGTGTGGTTCCTGTAAAGAGTGGATGGGACCTTGCACACTGCTTGCCCCATTCCACATTCATGACGAAATAAATGGTTAGAATCATTGTTGAGACAGGTTTAAATCCTGTCTCTAAAAGCCAAGATTTTTAAAGTTTTTTTTTTTAATTTAACTTTTTAAATTTTGTTAAGAAAAGTTTATGTATTTATTTTGAGAAAGACAGCGTGAGTTGGGGGGGGGTGCAGAGAGAGAGGGAGAGAGAGAGAGGATCCCAAGCAAGCTCTGGGCTGATTGCGCAGAGCCCAACGCAGGGCTCGATCCCACAAACTGTGAGGTCATGACCTGTGCCAAAACCAAGAGTCAGATGCTCAACCAACTGAGCCACCAAGGCGCCCCTAAAAACCCAGATTTTGTAAATTTCTAACCAGACCTCTACTTTTCCTTCAAGTTCAGTGTGCCCCAACTTACCCTTTTCCATTCCCCAAGTACGAGGGCTATTTTCCCCAGAGTAAATTCTTCTCCATGACCTCTATGGTAACAGGGAAACTGATGGGCCATGTGTCCAGCTGGGATCCCAGCAGGGAGGGTAGACTATAGCATGATGGCTGGCTTGGGAGAGACCCACTTTCCCACTTTCCCTGGCTGAAGTCAGGTAGCAGATTTCTTCTCTGCTTCTCTGCTTTCACCTGCACCTGCTCTCAGCTGATTCTGTGGCACAGCTCAGCTTCTTCACAGGGGCCCGACTAGAGTGCATACTCCTTGAGGACAGAGACATGATCTTTCATTCATTGTTTGCTCTCAATGCCTAGACGGTTCCATGGCGTAAGGTAGATGCACCATGAATCTTTAGGAAGCACTGTGTAAGCAAATGAATCCGGAACCCTCACTGGCTTCCCTTTCTCAGGGTCTCCCCCGGGGCTCTGTCTGGATTTGGGAAAATGTGTAAGGGCTGATTGGAATCCCTTTGCCAGATTCTAGGGCTATCCTTCACTTTCTTAGCTTGGCAACCCACCTATGCATCTGGAGATCTTAAACTGGCTCTGAAGGTGGAGAGAGATACTTTGGTGGCTCAAAAGGGATTAGACTGGGCACATGAAAAGGCCAAGTTGACTTTTCAGTACCCTTTTCCCTAGAGCTACAGCCCTCAAAACATTTAATTTCTGGCTGGATATTCCATTCCATTATATTTATATTATTAAGGAACTGCTTTAAACTCGTAAGAGCTGGGACCCCCCCCCCCCAAACAATATTTTAAGTGAGACAATTTTGTTTGTCTTTCACAGAATAAGAAGGCTGGAGGCGGGTGGTCAAGGGCTGAGATAGCTCCACAGCAGCATCAATATCTGGCATCCTTCTCGCTTTCTTCTCTGCCGTTCTTAGCATGAGGCTTCCACCTTCACAAGAGCCTGCGGGTGCTAAAAAGATCACATGTAAGTCGGAGGATGGACAGAGGACGAAGGAGTGCTTGCCAGCTGAGGAGACGCCTTGAAAGAGCTTTCCCAAAAACCCTGGGCCAAGCTTTCCATTTCATGTCCTTGGCCATTCATTCTGCAAGGGAACGTGGAGATAATAGAACATATTTTTTTTTTAACGTTTTATTGATTTTTGAGACAGGGAGAGACAGAGCATGAACAGGGGAGGGTCAGAGAGAGGGAGGCACAGAATCTGAAACAGGCTCCAGGCTCTGAGCTGTCAGCACAGAGCCCGACGCGGGGCTCGAACTCACAGACCGCGAGATCATGACCTGAGCCGAAGTCGGCCGCTTAACCGACTGAGCCACCCAGGCACCCCAGAACATATGTTTTTAAAGCATGACGTATTTACACTTCCCAAATATAGGAGTTGGTGACGAAGACAATGAATACTGGCTAGGCAATTAGCAGTCTCTGACCAATTATTGTATCAAACCAAGTAAAAGAAGATCACGGACTTCATCCTGTAGATTTGTGGAGACATTCTTGGGAGGATGAAAAATCGGGCTTGAGGAGGCCGTGCTTAGGGAACAAGTCCCAGAGCCACACTGCAGGACTGGCCTGCTTAGCTGGCTGCTGCTTCAAGACCCCCAAACCGCTCTGTCTCTGCACCAATCAGGATGCTCCGGGTCTCAACATAACCAAATGTCTCCACCGCTGTGCTTGCCAGAAAAAAAAAAAAACCCTCTCCCTGGGTAGGCTCCTTCTGTGACCTCTTTCCTCCTTGCGAGTTTGGCAAAGTGAGAATGCCCGGATTACTGTCCCGTGAGGGAGTCTCACTTCCTATAAAAATCCTTCCTATAAGGAGGTGGAACAAATGTTGAGTAAATCAGTGGGCAATATTTGCCCTGATAGTTTAAGCTGGTCGTATAATACACAAATTTGCCATGTTCAGTGACTGTGTGTGTGTCTTCTCCTTTAGGAACTTGCTCCTTTATTTACTTGATCAGCATTATTCAGGGCATGCTTTGTGTCAGCCTTGCACTAGGTGCCCTGCAGAAAACACGAAGTTAAGCTTTACGCTGGGGGTGACAAGAGGGCCAATAGGGAAGCGGGTTGTGGCGAGCTGGTGGGTGCTGGCAATGCCTTCTCATTGCCAGTTGTTTGTTTCTGGGAAGGACTGCAGTTTTCACACCTTCCCACATGTCAAAAGCCAGAATTTAAGCTTTCATGTGAATTCTTCACGTTCTTATTTTTTTTTTTTTTTAATTTTTTAAAGTTTGTTTATTTGGAGAGACAGCAAGTGCGAGTGGGGGGAGGGGAAGAGAGAGAGGGAAAGAGAGAATCCCAAGCAGGCTTCATGCACTGTCAGCATGCAGCCCGATGTGGGGCTTGATCTCACGACCCACAAGATCATGATCTAAGCTGAAATCAGGAGTCCACCGCTTGACTGACTGAGACACTCAGGGGCCCCAGGACTCTTCACATTCTTAAAATCTATTATTTAAAAAAATTTTTGTTAATGTTTGCTTATATTTGAGGGGGGGGGAGAGAGAGAGAGACAGAGTATAAGTGGGGGAGGGGCAAAGGGGGAGGGAGGGAGAAAGAATCTGAAGCAGGCTCCAGGCTCCAAGCTGTCAGCACAGAGCCCGACGTGGGGCTCGAACTCATGAGCTGTGAGATCATGACCTGAGCCGGCCTCAACCGACTCAGCCACCCAGGAGCCCCAAAATCAATGATTTTTTTAAACACTAACTAGACATTAGAATAACCCAGAAATCTTAACATAAAGCACTCTAGCCTAATCATTAGAAAAACATCAAACAAATCCCAAGTGAGGAGCATTCTACAAATACCTGACCAGTACTCCTCAGGACTGGCAAGATTACCAAGACCAAGGTAAGTCTGAGCAACCACGATGACCAAGGGGAGCTTAAGGAGACATGACAACTAAATGTGACATGGTAACCTGGATGAGGTCCTGGGACAGAAAACAATCACTAGAAAAAAAAAAACGAGGGAAGTCTGAATAACGCATGGCATTCGACAGTAATACTGGATTAATACGGTTCATTAATTGTAACAATCGTACCCCAGTAATGTAAGACGATAAGAGGGAAAACGGGCCGTGTGGTGTAAGAGGATACTTAGCACTATCTGCAATAATTCTGTGACTCTCAAACGGTTCTAGAATTAAAGGCATTTTAAACATAGATTCTGATGTCTCAGACCTTTCCCAGGCCAATTAAAGCAGAATCCCTAAGAGGGTAGGACTCAGGCAGTGACGTTTTTTGGAAAGTGTTCCCAGGAGACTGTGACGTGCAGTTGGGGTTGAGAATCGGCGCCTTGCATTTGGCAACCGACTCCTATATTTTAAAAACACTGTAATGGTAAAACAAAACATCTGTGGGGCCATATGCAGCCTGTCACCACCAGTTTGGGAATTCTGCTGTACACTTTCAAGAAAATTATAGTGCAGTTAGGGAGAAACACATATAATCAAATACAGAAGTCATGGCTGAAGTGTGGATAGCATATGAGTCTCGGAGAAGCAGTGGGTTCAGGTGGGAGAGGAAACAGCCGTGGCCGTCAGCGTGACTGAGAGAGAACCTGTGAGATACCCCCCGACTTCTTTCCCCGTTGCTCACCTATTTTCTCTGCCTGTACCTTGTCTGCTATTGTTGTCCCAGGGGACAATGTGCGTGGGGGAAGCACATCCAATCCAGTGATTGATGATTGATCAGACTTTCTTCTCCAAGCCTGGTTGTCCATCGGCTAGCCTGGCTGGCGTTACTCGGGAGTTTGTTAGAAATGCTGACTCTCGGGCCCTGTTCCAGAACCATTGAATTGGAATCTGCATTTTAATAACATCCCCAGGTGATTTATAGTCACACCAACTTTTGAGAAGCACTGGTGTAGACAACTCCTGTAAGTCAGGAAGGGGAATTAGAAACGCATTCCGGCACTAAGAGAAGGGACTGAGGAGAGGAGGAGGACAAAAGTTTAGCGGTGAGTGTTGGAGTCTGTCTTCAGAGCTGGCAAAGGGTGTCGGAATAGCCAGGCAGTATTGTGGCAACCGCGAATATTGGGGCAGATTCCTTGTTTCTTCGGGGGCAGTTCGTCACACCGTCACGTCCAATATGGCGCAAGAACAATAGAAGAGCATTGGCAGAGGATGGGTCTAAATTTATGAGGGTGAGACAGTGACCAGGGACCCGCAAACTGCACATGGCACCGAGGACACCCAGACGCTTCACATGCCTCAGAGAAAGGCTGTTAAAAGGGCCCCAAATCCAAGGAACTGATAAGGTCCCCCGGGCTGAGAATGAGGCGGCTTCAGAACATGGGGACAATGCCAGAGGTCAAGGATTTCTGCAGCTGGTATCATCGTAGCATCCAAAAAACCAAATGGGACAAGCCATACCTCAGCAGCTACCAGTTCAGTACATTCAGAAGCCTACTGAGGCGAGTGGCGTCTCAGCACATGTAGGGAGGAGACGGAGGTATGTCACCTCCCATATTTCCTTGCATGCAGGTGCCATCTTGGCAAGTGCTGGGGGTTGTATGAACTCCTCTGAAAGGAAAGAAATCATCTGATGAGGAGTTGGAAACTTCCATATCTTCCTGAAAGCATTGACTTTATTTTTTATTTTTTTTTTAATGTTTATTTATATTTGAGAGAGAGAAAGAGTGCAGCATGGGGGGGGGGGGGGCGGGGCAGAGAGAGAGGGAGACACAGAATCCGATGCAGGCTCGATGCCGGGCTCGAACTTAAACTTGCGATCATGACCTGAGCTGAAGCAGGATGCTTAACCGACTGAGCCACCCAGGCGCCCCATGAAGGCATTGGTTTGAAACCTAAAGAGACTGCATTACCTTTCATTGGCAAGTTGGGTGCTTCCACTCTACTGCTCCTGTCATTAGCAGAGATAATGGAATACAGAGAAGGTAAACATAGGATTTTTACATATCTGAGCTGAAGCGCATGCGTTTCCTGCTATATCAGGAAAGTCTTGTAGGGAAATTTAAATTAAAGTTAACGGATGAGAAGTGTCTCCCAGGAGGGTCGGGGAGGGCGTTCTAGGCAAAGGGGCGTAGGGTTGTCCACAGCGTGATGGGCTCGAACCGAAACTCATCCCGATGGTTAGAGAATGCAGGGTGTGCAAGGGAAGAAAGACACTGGTAGGTAGGGTGAGATCTTGGTCTTTGGATGCTATGCTGTTTGGATTTTATTTTTTTTATTTTTATTTCAAAAAAATTTTTTAATGTTTTTATTTATTTTTGAAGGAGAGAGAGAGACAGAGCATGAGCGGGGGAGGAACAGAGAGAGAGGGGGACACAGAATCCGAAGCAGGCTCTGGGCTCTGTCTGAGCTGTCAGCACAGAGCCCGACACGGGGCTCGAACCCACGAACTGTGAGATCATGACCTGAGCTGAAGTCAGATGCTTAACCGACTGAGCCACCCAGGTGCCCATGGATTTTATTTTTATGGGCAATTGTGGAGAGGGAGGAGTAGATTCAAGTTTCAGAGTCAGTACCCTGGCACCACTGAGGAAAATGAGTTGGAGGAGGAGGGCATTGGAGGCAGAGACCAGTTAGGAGGCTTCTACGTGGGGGAAGAGCTGGAATAAAGTAAAGAAAGAAGTCTTAGTTTTCTCCGTTCGGTTACTGTGGGGTGGTGTGGTCATTCCTGGAGAGAGGGGCTTGCAAGAGAAAGGAGGTGACCCCCATAGCATTGACCAGCCTCTGCTTGACCATCTCCCTACTGTGGAGCATTCAGGCTGTTGGGAATATCTCGTTATTACAGTGCTGCTACGGGGGCGCCTGGGTGGCTCAGTCGGTTAAGTGTCTGGCTTCCATGATCTCACGGTTTGTGAGTTCGAGCCCTGTTTCGGGCTCTGTGCTGACAGCATGGAGCCTGCCTGGGATTCTGTGTCTCCCTCTCTCTCTGCCCCTCCCCTGCTCGCGCTCTGTCTCTCTCTGTCTCTCAAAAATAAATAAACATGAAAAAAATTTAAAGTGCTGTCACGAACATTCGTAAATAAATTATTATTTTTAAAATTTGGGGGGTTGAGGGAAATGAGGCCATATTTCCAAGTCATGACTTTTTTGTCAACATGCAAAACAATTTCATAATGCTTTTAAATGTTGTCAGATTGCTTTCTGGAAAGATATGCCACTGTATAGCTTACCAGCCGTTGTTAGTATACCTTTCTGCATATCGTTCTGATGTATCGGATTTTTATTTAAAGATCAATTTTAGCTAATTTAAAAGGTGGATCCTAGAGTTATTTGAATTTTGATTTCCATAATGAATGGTAAGCCTGTGAATTTTGTATGTATTGTTTTGCTAGATTTTTTCAGGCCACTTGTTCATCTCTTTGGATACCTTATCTTTGATTGCAAATAGTGAGTACCAACCCTCCATAGCTATAAACTCTCATGGGTTAAGTTTTTTGTTTTTTTTGTGTGTTTTTGTTTTTGAGAGCGAGCGAGAGCGAGAGAAAGAGATAGCATGAGAGTGCACGTGGTGGGGAGGGGCAGAGAGAAAGAGAGAATCTTAAGCAGGTTCCATGCTTCGAATGGAGCCCAATGTGGGGCTCAATCCACAACTCTGGGACCATGACCTGAGCTCAAATCAAGAGTTGGATGTTCAACCAACTGAGCTGCCCAGGCACCCCAGGTTAATTTTTTAAAATAGGCTTTATTACATTGTACACCAGAGGTCGTCATTCACATAATTTTTGTATTGATATCTAGTTGTGCCAATAATATTCATTAAATAATGACTCCTTTCCTGTTTTGTGTTCTTTTCGGTCATCATTATTTTCTGGTTTTTAGAGCAAACTTCTGCTACATCTACTCCATTCCTTGTTTGTTTAAGGTATGTCACTAATTCATGACAATTTGATTAATATGTACGGATCTTCACCATAACCTGCTTCTTCATGAGGCTCATACTTATTTCGTAAAAAGTAATATATTATTTTTTCCTTTTTCTATGTTTGCATCTCTTTGATTTTATTTAAAATAACAATTGGGGCGCCTGGGTGGCTCAGTCGGTTAAGCGTCCGACCCTTGATTTCAGCTCAGGTCATGGTCTCACCGTCAGTGAGTTTGAGCCCTGCATCGGGCTCTGTCCTGGCAGTGCAGAGCCTGCTTAGGACTCTCTCTCTCCCTCTCTCTCTGCCCCTCCTGTGCTCCCTCTCTCTCTCAAAGTAAGTAAATAAACTTAAAATAAAACAAAATAAAACAGTGATGGACAGCTTGTCTAGTACAGTATAAAGTAAGATTCATGACAAAGGGAAATTTGACATATTCCTATTTTTAAGCTGAACGTTTCTAATGTTCTGCATTAGGTGTGATAGTTACCATCAACTTTAAATATGCAATCTATCAAATTAAGAAAAATTCCCTTTAACTGAGAAAATATTTTATTTTATTTTATGGTATCTTTTAAGTTGTATGTATTTATTTTGAGAGAGACAGAGGCAGCATGAGCCGGGGGAGGGTAGAGGAAGAGGGAGAGAGGGAATCCCAAGCAGGCTCCGCACTGTCAGCACAGAGCCCGCCTCAGGGCTCCAACTCATGAAACCACTAGATCATGACCTGAGCTGAAACTGGGAGTCAGACGCTTAACCGACTGAGCCACCCAGGCGCCCCAAGAAAATATTTTATATTTAATCAGATTTGTATCTATTTATACTGTTATGTGATCCTTATTTTTTGCTGTTAATACAATGAATCACCTCGATAGTGTTCTATGGGTCATGTTAACCTTGCACTCCGTGTCAATAAACCTTATTCATTGGTGACAATGTGTCTTTAGATGCTTGGAATGACCTCATTTCTTTCTTCCTTCCTACCTTCACTTCCTCCCTTGTCGCCTCCCTTCCACTCTTCCCCTCCCTTTCTTTCCTCTTTTCTCCCTTTCTTCCTTTGCACCTATGCTGATAATTATAATTTTCTTCTTTGATATTGGCCTTCGGCTAGGGAAACAAATCCATGTTGAACTTATGAAATCAGTTCAGAGATGTATTGTCTTTTCTGGTTTTTTGAAACAACACGTGATAGAATTAATTATTGGTTGAAAGACTGGCAAAGCCAGGTGACTTTTCTCCTCCTTTGTTTTCATTATGTTGTAACAGCTTTTCCTATTTTTTTTCTAGATAGTTCTGGTGGCCTTTTTCCCCTCAACCATAATAAGTCTAGTATAATACATCATCTCCTCTCACTAATTTTTCACCCAAAGGTGGACTAACAGAAAATTGGTGCCTGTAGACCTCTTCTTTTTTAAAAAAAATTTTTTATTAAAAAAAAATTTTTTTAATGTTTATTTATTTTTGAAGGAGAGAGAGACAGAGTGTGAGAGTGGGGGAGGGTCACACACACACACACACACACACACACACACACACACAGAATCTGAAGCAGGCTCCAGGCTCTGAGCTGTCAGCACAGGGCCCGAGGTGGGGCTCGAACTCACAAACTGGTTCGTGACCTGAGCCGAAGTCGGACGCTCAACCGACTGAGACACCCAGGTGTCCCCCATAGACCTCTTCTTAAAGAGGTTCTGGGGAAACCTTTTGAGATGTTCTCCAGGAGCCTGTGCCAATGGGATTGAAAGCCTACATTCTTGCTAGTTCTCTTTGCTTATGTAGTTTATATTTTTAGAAAACTCGTCCATTTCATTTTGGCTATCAAGTATTTTAACATATAGCTGAAAATAATATTCTTCCATTTCAGTGAAATAAAAAAAACTTTGGCTCATATCGTAATTGCTTTTTTCTCACGCTGAATATTGCTAGTGTGGGTTTTCCTCTTATTTCGATGATTAATACTTCTCAAAAATTGTCAGCAAACCTCCTATTATTGATTTTACATCTCCTTTTCTGCCTTATTTATGCTTGGTTTATTAGTTCTCCATTTCTTTAGTTTCTCTTCATGATATTTTCTTTTTAAAAAGCAGATAATTTAGAAAATTAATAAAATAAGAAAAATTACGGCTCAGTCCCAGAAACCAAAGACAACTATGATTATTTTGATGCAGTTACTTGTGTATTTTTTTACATAATTGTCAGCTGTATGTACAACTTTATATATTGTTGATCATGTGTGTGTATTATACAGTGAGAATATATTGTTTAAAATATATTGGAGGGACACCTGGGTGGCTCAGTTGGTTAAGCATCCGACTCTTGATTTCGGCTCAGGTCATGATCTTGCGGTTCTTGGGTTCAGCCCTGCATCAGGCTCTGTGCTGACAGTGTGGAGCCTGCTTGGGATTCTCTGTCTGTCTCTCTGTCCCTTTCCTGCTCATGCCCATGCTCTCCCTCAAGAATAAACAAGTAAACATTAAAAAATAAAATATGTATATTGGAATTATGTAGTAGATTTCATCTGACGTAGGTTATTATTTAAGAGATTAGTTTAAAACTTGAATCAATTCGGGATGCCTGGGTGGCTCAGTCAGTTGAGTATCCGACTTTGGCCCAGGTCATGATCTCGCGGTCAGTGAGTTCGAGCCCCGCGTCGGGCTCTGTGCTGACAGCTCAGAGCCTGGAGCCTGTTTCGGATTCTGTGTCTCCCTCTCTATCTGCACTTCCCCTGCTTGTACTCTGTCCTTCTCTGTCTCTCTCTTAAAAGTAAATGAACATTAAAAATTTTTTAAATAAAAAAAATAAAATATGAATCAATTCTTCTGTTGCCTTTATTTCAAATTGCACTCCTTTTTATTTTGGGAATGTATTATGTAAAAATATCTTCCTTTTTTTAAAGTAATCTCTACACCCAGCTTCGTCTTGAACTCATGATCCTGAAATCAAGAGCTGCACATTCTTCCAACTGGGCCAGCCAGGCACCCCTCTTTTTTTCTTCATGTAATGAAATTTTTTGATATTCTGATGACCCCTTACACTGGAAAAAAATGTATTAACTTCTATGGTTCCACATGTGTGTTAATTCCACCTAATTTATTATACTCATCAACTCCGTACTTTCTTCATTAAATCCAGTTCCTACTAATTTGTCATGCGGAACATTGACATTTCAAAGTACAATTCTAATTTCTGCCTGTTTTTTCCTTGCGTGGTGTTCTGGTGCTCTAAGGCTTTTGTTGCTAATGACACCTTTTATTATTATATAATGACTTTATTCGTTTCATCTTGAAATCGGACAGTGAGATAGCCACTCTTACTTACAATCAAACAGGCAAACCATGTCAACCCCTTCTGTGGTACTGCCCCAAGCATGTTCCTTGGCATAAGTATTGGTTTCCTGGGGCCGCCATTACAAAGTCCCAAAGGCTGCTCGCCTTGAACAAGAGAAATGTATTATCTCACAGTTTTGGAAGCTTAAGTCCAGGATCAGAGTGTCGGCGGGGTTGATTTCTTCTGAGGACTGTAGGGAGAATCTGTTCCATGCCTCTCTCCCTGGCTTGTAGATGTCTGTCTTCTCCCCGTGTCTCTTCAGATTGTCTTCCTTCTGTGTGTGCATCTGGGTTCAACTTTCTCCTCTTTATAAGGACACCAATCAGATTGGATTAGGACTCATCCTAACCTTCATTTTAACTTGTTGCCTCTGTAAAGATCCTGTCTCCGAATAAGGTGCCATTCTGAGGTCCTGGGTGTTGACACTACAACATATGAATTTAACAAGTTAAACATTCAGTTTATGATGTTTTGGGGAGGATATTCAGTTCTGTGTGTTCAATTCAACAAATCTTTAACTCCATATTCATTGAGTCGAATAACTCAGGTAGTTTTACTCCTTTTTTTTTGGTATCTCCTTGTAAAATGTATTTTTGTTTTTGCTATTCTTTTTTGCTTTCATTCATAGGGTTTTATTTTTTTAATGTTTATTTTTGAGACAGAGAGAGACAGAGCATGAACAGGGGAGGGTCAGAGAGAGGGAGGCACAGAATCTGAAGCAGGCTCCAAGCTCCGAGCTGTCAGCACAGAGCCCGACGCGGGGCTTGAACTCACGGACCGCGAGATCATGACCTGAGCCGAAATCAGACGCCTAACCAACTGAGCCACCCAGGCGCCCCCATTCGTAGGGTTTTAAAAAGTGTGCTTTGAACTCTGTATCTTCTTGAGGTGATGATGATCTTATCTAATTTGGTTACTTTTCTAACATTTTTAGACATTAATTATTTAACATGGTGTTTACTTCTGTAAGTTTCTCGCACAAACGGGTGAGCTTTCTTTCCTGGGGGTGATAAGAAGTCAGAAAGTTTTCTGTGAAGGTGCCATCTTTCAGCTGTGTGTGTGTGTGTGTGTGTGTGTGTGTGTGTTTTCCCTTACATCTATCAGGCTTCTGGGTAAGATTTTATTTGAAGAAAGCCATCGGTTCTCTGTCTACATTCTCTTTTCCAGGCCTGGTGCACCCATCCCCCAGCGCCTGTGAACCTAGGCTGCTTCTGACCCACAGCTGCCCTCTTGTCCGCAGAATTGCCCTCAGCATGGGGCTGCCTGGAGCCACTCAGCAGCCCTCAGCCAATGGCCAACTGATAGGATACAAAAGGCTGGCCCCTTGCCTAGCCGGTGCTGGACTCTGAAGTGTAGATTGGCTCCTGGGCTCCCTGGGGATGAGGCTGAAGCCAGAGTCCAGCTGCGACCATGTCTTATTCAGTGTTTGCACCCTGCCTTATCTTGCTTCCCCCACTCCTCTGCCCCAGGACCACTTCCTCCACAAACCATTCGCACAAGAATCTCCATCTCAGGTTCCATTTCTAGACCAAAGGATTCCTTAGACAAGGGTTCCACAACTAAACACCATGTAACAATCATGGATCTAATTCCGTTATGTGGTGGTACATCTACCCGGGTAAGTGGGACCCCTGGTGGCTCTAAGGAAAGAAGTTAGAATTCATCTTTCAGTGCTTCTCTCTCTTGCCATCTTCTGAGAAAGATCCCCCTGGAGATGGACTTTGATCAGCTGCTACAAGAGGAATACCAACCATCATTTTGGAGAACCTCTGGTCCAGGGGACATAATCCAACTTAAGCGGATGACTTAAGACTCTGATGTTAAATTGCTAAATGTCTTTGCTAGGGAGGATTACAATATTAATCCTTCTTGTTTCTTATGCTTCTTTTTAAAAAACTTTATATGCTTCCTCTGATGGGAATTGGAGACCAAGCAGGCAGGCGTCAAGCTCAGGAGTAAAGGCAACAAGGAAGGGAGACGAATGGGTGAGCGGAGTATGGTGGGAGGTGGGCAGCTGAGAAGTGGGAAGCTCTCATGGGTCTCCTTGGGCATCGTGGGTCCCTCAAACTCAACATGTACGAAATGGAAATATTGTGTCCCTGAATCATGCCTACTCCTCTTCCCTACTTTGGTAGATGATGTGACCATCTACCCACTTCTCTTGTCAGCTGGTACTCTGCCTCTTTGTCTCCAGAAGCCAACCTAACATTACTTTGCCATCTGTACCTTCTAAGTATTTCTCAGGTGTATTCACTTTTCTCCACCCCCTCTCCTACTAATCCTGTCCACACCACTGTCATGTCATACTTGGGCTGTGCGACAGGTTCCTAACTAACATGGACTATCCATTACCCACAGTGTAGCCACAGTGCCTTCTGAAACACAAATCTGTTTGTGCCATTCTCCTACTTAAATCCATTCATCTATCAGTGGACACTTGGGCCACATCCATGGTTTGGCTATTGTAAATAATGCTTCTATAAACATCAGGGTGTGGGGCGCCTGGGTAGCTCAGTCAGTTGAGTGTCCAATTTTTGGCTCAGGTCATGTCTTGTGGTTCACGAGTTCAAGCCTCGCATTGAGCTCTGTGCTGACAGCTCAGAGCCTGGAGCCTGCTTCAGACTCTGTGTCTCCCTCTCTCTCTGCCCCTCCTCTGCTCGTGCTCTGTCTCTCTAACTCTCTCAAGAATAAATAATAAACATTAAAAAAATTTTTTTAAACATCAGGATGCACGTCTCCCTTTGAATCAGGATTTCTGTATTCTGTGGGAAATACCTACTAGTGCAATTGCTGAATCGTAGGGTAGTTCTATTTTTGACTTTTTAAGGAAAGTCCATACTGTTTTCCAGAGTGGCTGCACCAGCTTGCATTGCCACCAACAGTGCAAGAGGGTTTCTTTTTCCTGCATCCTCGCCACCACCTGCTGTTTCTTGTGTTTTTCATTTTAGCCATTTTGACAGGTATGAGGTGATACCTCATTGTGGTTTGATTTGTATTTCTCTCTTGATGAGTGACGTTGAGCATCTTTTATGTGTCTGTTGGCCATCTGGATGTCTTCTTTGGGACAATGTCTATTCATGTCTTCTGCCCATGTTTAAATCGGATTATTCATTTTTGGGGTGTTGAGTTGTATCAGTTCTTTATATATTTAGGCTACTAGTCCTTTATTGGATATGCCATTTGCAAATATCTTCTCCTATTTTCTAGGTTGCCTTTCAGTTTCGTTGACTGTTTCCTCTGCTGTGTACAAGCTTTTTATTTGGATGTAGTCCAATAGTTTATTTTTGTTTTTGTTTCCCATGTTTCAGGAGACACATCTAGTAAGACATTGCTACAGTTGACATCAAAGGAGTTACTGCCTGTGTTCTCTTCTAAGATTTTTATGGTTTCATGTCCCACATTTAGGTCTTTAATCCATTTTGAGATTATTTTTGTGTATGTTGTAAGTTTCATTCTTTTGCATGTTGCTGTCCAGTTTTCCCGACACCGTTTGTTGAAGAGACTGTCTTTTTCCCATTGGACATTCTTCCCTGCTTTGTCAAAGATTAATTGACCATATAAATGTGGGTTCATTTCTGGGTTTTCTATTCTGTTCCATTGATCTGTGAGTCTATTTCTGTGTCAGTACCATACTGTGTTGGTTACTACACCTTTGTAATACAACTTGGAGGCTGGAATTGCGATGCCTCCAGCTTTGCTTTGCTTTTTCAAGATTGCTTTGGCTATTCGGGGTCTTTTGTGGTTTCATACAAATTTTAGGATTGTTCTAGCTCTGTGAAAAATGCTATCGGTATGTTGATAGGGATTGCATTAAATGTGTAGATTGCTTTGGGTACTATAGACATTTTAATAATGTCTATAATGTCTATATTTTTCTTACAATCCATGAGCATGGAATGTATTTCCGTTTGTGTAATTTTCAATTTCTTTCATCCGTGTTTTCTAGTTTTCAGAGTACAGAGGTCTTTACCTCTTTGGTTAGGCTTATTCCTAGTTATCTTATTATTTTTGGTGCAATTGCAAATGGTTTCATTTACATTATTGCTGCTTCATTATTGGTATAGAAATGCAACAGATTTCCGTACATTGCTTTTGTATCCTGCAACCGTACTGAACTTGTGTATCAGTTCTTGCACTTTTTGGTAGTGTTTCAGGTTTCTACAGAGAGTATCATGTCATCAGCAAATAGCGGAAGTTTGACTTCTTCCTTTCTAATATGGATGCCTTTTATTTCTTTTCTTTTATTTCTTTTCTTGTCTGATTGCTGTGGCTAGGACTTTTAGTACCATGTTAAATAACAGTGGTGAAAGTGGACAACCCTAACTTGTTCCTGATTGTAGAGGAAAAGCTCAGTTTTTCCCCATTGAGGATGATACTAGCTGTGGCTTTTCCATATATGGGCTTTGTTATGTTAAGGTATGTTCCTTCTAAATCTACATTACTGAGGGTTTTTATCATGAATGCATGTTGCACTCTGTCAAATGCTTTTTCTGTATCTATTGAAATGATCTATGGTTCTTATCCTTTCTTTTATTAATGCAACACACCATGTTGATTGATTTGTAAATATTGAACCACCCTTGCAAACCAGGAATAAATCCCAGTTGATTGGGGTGAATGATTTTTTTTTTTCAAGGTATTGTTGGATTCAGTTTGCTAGTATTTTGTTGAGGATTTTTGCTTCTATGTTCATCAGGGATATTGGTCTGTAGTTCCCTTTTTTTTATGGTGTCTTTATCTGGTTTTGGTATCAGGGTGATGCTGGCCTCATAGAATGAATTTGGAAGTTTTCCTTCTCCTTCTATTATTTTGGAATAGTTTGAGAAGAAGAGTTATTAACTCCTTTAAATGTTTGGTAGAATTCACCTATGAAGCCATCTGGTCCTGGACTTTTTTCTTTTTTCTTTTTTTTTTAATGTCTATTTTTGAGAGAGAGAGAGAGAGAGAGAGAGAGAGAGAGAAGAGGGGCAGAGAGAAAGGGAGACACAGAAACTGAAGCAGGCTCCAGGCTTCATGCTGTCAGTACAGAGCTTGAGCTCATGAACCACGAGATCATGACCTGAGTGGAAGTCAGACACTTAACTGGCTGAGCCACCCAGGTTGCCCCCTCCCCGCCCCGCCTTTTTAGAGTTTTTTGATTACTGATTCAATTTCATTGCTGGTTCAAGTTTTGTATTTCTTCCTGTTTCAGTTTTGGAAGTTTACGTGTTTCTAGGAATTTACCTACTTCTTCTAGATTGTACAACTTGTTGGCATATAGTTTTCCATAATATTCTCTTATAATTGCTGGTATTCCTGTGGTGTTTGTTATTTCTTCTCTCTCAGTTGTGATTTTATTTATTTGGGTCCTTTCTCTTTTCTTTTTGATAAGTCTGGTTAGAGGTTTATCAATATTATTAATTTTTTCAAAGGACCAGCTCCTGGTTTCATTGATCTGTTCTATTGGTTGTGTTTTTTGTTTTGTTTTGTTTTGTTTTGTTTTAACATCTATATCATTTATTTCTGCTCTAATCTTTATTATTTCCTTCCTCTGCTGGCTTTAGGCCTTGTTTGGTGTTCTTTTTCTGACTCCTTTAGGTGTACATTAGGTTGTCTATTTGAGATTTCTCTTGCTTCTTGAGGTGAGCCTGTATCTATGTACCCCCCTCTTAGGACTGCTTTTGCTATATCCTAAAGGTTTTAGACTGTTGTGTTTTCTTTTTCATTTGTTTCCGTGTATTTTTATCCCCCCTCCCTTTTTGAAGTAGGCTCCAGGCCCAATGTGGGGTCTGAACTCTCAACTCCAAGATCAAAAGCAACATGCTCTAATGACTGAGCCAGCCAGGTGCACCTTTTTAATTTCTTTTTTTATTTCCTGGTTGACCCATTCATTGTGTTATGTAACCTCCATGTATTTGTAGTCTTTCCAGACTTTTTCTTGTGGTTGATTCCTAGTTTCATAGTATTGTGGTCAGAAAAGGTGCATGGTATAACTTCAATCTTCTTGTATTTGTTGAGGCCTGTTTTGTGGCCTATTACGTGATCTCTTCTGGAGAATGGAGAACATTCTGGAGAATGTTCCACGTGCACTTGAAAAGAATGTGTATTCTGCTCTTTTAGGATAAAATTTTCTGAATATATCTGTTAAGTACATCTGATCCAGTGTACCATTCAAGGCCAAGATTTCCTTTCTGATTTTCTATTTATAACATCTGTCCATTGATGTAAGTAGGGTAGTAAAGTGCCCTATTATTGTTGTATAATTATCTATTAGTTTCTTTATGTTTGTTCTTAATTGTTTTATAGATTTGGATGCTCCCATGTTGGTGGCATAATATTTACAACTGTCATATCTTCTTGTTGTGTTGTATTTTATTTTTTTATATAATATATATTTTATTATATAGTTCCCTTCTTTTTTTCTTTTTATGGTCTTTGTTTTAAAGTACAGCTACTCTGACTTTCTTTTGACATCCATTTGCAGGATAAATGCTTCTCCATCTCCTTACTTTGAATCTGCAGGTGTCTTTAGGGGTAAACTGAGTCTCTTATAGGCAACATATAGAAGGACCTTGGTTTTCTACCCATTCTGACACCCTATGTCTTTTGATTGGAGTGTTTACTCCATTTACATTCACAGTAATTATTGATAGATACGTATTTATTACCATTTTATTACTTGTATTTTGGTTGTTTCTAGAGATATTCTCCAATCCTTTCTTGTCTTTCTTTCATGCTTTGTTGATTTTCTTTAGTGGTATATTTGGATTCTTTCTCTTTGTTCTTTGCATGTTTATTAGTGGTTTTTGGTTTGTGGTTATTATCAGCTGTGTGTATAACCTCTTCTGTATATGGCAGTCTGTGTTAAGTTGGTGGTTGTTTAAATCTGAACCCATTCTAGGCCCTGTCCTGTGCTCCCAGAGCCTGGATATTCTCCTTCACCCCATCTTCACACATCATTGTTTGCTGTCCTTCTTCCTCACAAGACTTCAGCTGGGAAGTCAGGAACCATGTCTCTCCTTTTTTCTACCATATCCCCAGTTCAAGGGCTGCAGTGAATACACACTGAACTTTTGTGCCAATCAGAAAAAGGCCCCTCTCCAGGCAATAGGTTTTTCTCTCTTGTTTTAGTGGGAGCCACGTGCCAGAATATTAGAGCTTGGGCTAGATTCGGCCTTCCTTTACCCCACTTGGTCAGGTATTTTTGTGCAAAGCAAAGACCACACAACCATACACAGTGGCCTTGAAAAGCATCAACCAAGTGCTTTGTGGGACATAAGAAAAGAAGATACCCACAAGTAGCCTTGGGTTAGTCACTGAGTTATGTGTAAAAGGATTGCTTATCATCCCTTTTATAATGGAATGCATAGCAGAAAAGCCTGGAAAATCCTTCAGAACAGGTGAACTGCTTCGGATTCTGTGTTCCCCTCTCTCTCTGTCCCTAACCCACTCACATTCTGTCTCTGTCTCTCTCAAAAATAAATAAACATTAAAAAATTTTTTTTTTAAATTTAGATTTGCTTGTGGTTTTGGAAGTTTGTCTTTTTTGTTTTTGTTATTGCCATATTTTTCTTTTTACCCCAGAAATTGTAACTGTGCATGTGTGTTTTTAATTTTTTAACGTTTTATTCATTTTTGAGAAACAGAGACAGAGCATGAGTGGGGAGGGGAATAGACAGAGGGGAGACACAGAATCCGAAGCAGGCAGCAGGCAGCAGGCTCCAGGCTCTGAGCTGCCAGCACAGAGCCGGACATGGGGCTCGAACTCACAGACTGCGAGATCATGACCTGACCTGAAGTCAACTGCTGAACCGACTGAGCCACCCAGGCAACCCTGTGTGTATGTGTTTTAAGGATTTTGTCAGAAGAAATGACCTGGACTATTGCTTATTGAATTTATAGGGATATCTAATGTGGAGTAATTGTATAAAAATACACTGTTGTTGTGGGAAAGATTGGAATCTTCAATATTTTCCTTCAGCTCTCATCTAGTATCAATTACCTTCATTTAAAAAGATTATGTTTCTGAGGCACCTGGCTAGCTCACTCAGTAAAGCATGCGACTCTTGATCTCAAAGTTGTGAGTTCAAGCGTCCCACGTTGGGTGTAGAGATTACTTTTATTTTTGAAAAAAATTTTTAAAGTGTGTTTATTTATTTTGAAGGAGAGAGAGGGAGCGTGAACAGGGGAGGGGCATAGAGAGAGAGGGAGCGAGAGTGAATCTCAAGAAAGCTCTGCACTGTCAGCGCAGAGCCCGATGTGGGGCTCGAACCCATGAACCATAGGATCGTGACCTGAGCCCAAGTCGAACACTCAACCGACTGAGCCACCGGGGTGCTCTGAGGTTACTCAAAAAAAGATTTTTTTTTTCTTTTACAAAGTTTGTGTTCCTTATTAGAATGTTATCATTTATCATCAGGAACTGACAAATTAGGGCTTATGGACAAATCTTGCTCATTATTTGTGTTTGTGAGCTAAATTTTAGGGGACCAGGGCTATACCCATTCATTTAAACATTTTGTGCCACAAAGGCAGAGTTAAATATTTGTGACAAAGACCATACGGTCCTCAGAGTCGAAAATATTTACTATCTTGCTTTTTTAAAAAAGGTTTGCTGACCCCTGTACAGAGTCTAATTTAATCCTACAGCAGCCATATAAGGTATGTAGCATAGCATCACTTAAGCTAAGAGAGGTTATGCAATCTGCTCAAAGTCACGTAGCTGGTAAATAACAGTGCCAGGCTCTGGTCCCAAGTCAGGGACCCTACTATTTAGGCTAGCCTCTTTTACGTACACAGAGCCATTTTCATTTCACAAACATTCTCTTGTTCTTCTTTTTCCACATGAGAAAACATTCGCAGAGCTGGTGGACAACCAAGGCAGGATTTGAACCCACATCAGTCGACAGCCCCACTGGTCTGCTCTTTCTACCAGACAACACTGCCTCTAAATGTTATATTGTTAGATATTTTGTATTACTTCTCTAACATTCTGTGAGCAGCAATGATTTGATCCTAGCTTTAAAAAAATGTGTCACGAAATCAATACCGGGTCCAGTTCCCTCCAGAAGTGAAAGGAAAACTGTTGGCAGGGGAGTGATATTTTTTGACTGATCCATTTTTGTCCTTTCTGATCCCTAAAGCATTTGGGGACATCATTTACCTAACAAAGTAGTCACTGCAGGAACGTGGTAAGCTTGAGAGAATTTGCTGTGTTCTAGCACTGCCTTCCCCCAATTTTTTTCCCTCTGGATTAGCAGGCAATAAATGCAAAATTACTCCTTATACGAAGTCACTATGCGATCCCATTAGTTTGATTGGAAGCCTACAGTTTAAAAAAAGAAACTGGATCAGATTCTCCCTCCGTATTTCTTTTGACCTTCGAACATGTAACACTAAAAGGTAATCATCATTTTATGATGTTCAAAGATTCGCATTTTATCAAAGTACAGACAGGATGCATGAGACAAGTAGGTCCCCACATCCTAACTGTGCGGCATTGGGTTGTAATTCCATATGGCTTTGTGGGAAGGAATTGGCAGCCTGATGGAAGTTAGTAGAACTAGAGAGACAGCATCAGCAACAGAATAGGAAAAGAGGCTGTGATAAAGACAGAGAAAGAAACAGAGATCCCCCTTGCAGATTTCCAAGTGAGTCTTACAGGCACAAGCAAGGGATGTGACACAGACATAGTGACATGGCTGTGGGGCCAGTCCTCCCCGGCACCCCTGATGTGTGAGGTTATCACTCTGCTTGTTCCACACCTGGAAGAGCAGAGACCTCCTCTGAAGTCTCACCAGGAAAACACAGGGGGAGAGAAGGGGACACAGCAAGACTGAAGGGCCACCACCTGATAGAAGGGCCTCTAAAATGCAGCCTTCCATCCATGACATAGCAGGCCGGGTAATGCATTTTGTTCCCCCACTGGTTTGTTTTTATCCCATAGGATCAAACAGCATGGACCCGATTTGCATCACAGACAAGAGTGCATTTGCCAATTCTTTGTTGGGTTTCTTCTAAGAAGCAGCAGTTTTAGGCTTGGAGTCCGTTGTACAGAGAGCAAGGAAGGAATAGAAAAACACTCCTGGGACAAGGGGTTCCCTTCTAATTATATTTCTGCAAGCCTTCTGTTTACTTCCCAGGCTGCCCTTAATCAAGCCCCAGGGCACTAACAAGCCACAGGTGAAATTCACACCAGGCAGTCTGTGGGGGGTTGGAAATTGACACCACTAATTCCCAACGGGCTATTTTTGCAAAGGTGTAAAGTTTATTTTCTTAAATTACTTGGAATACACTTCCCATGATTTTAGAGGCTCCTTTAAAGGACCCAAAAGATCTAGCAGAAGGTATGGGAGGTGATTGTGATTATAAGGGCTTTTTGAAATTAGTTATGACCCCGGTCTGAAGTACTCAGAACATTGCTGTTGTCATTGTCATGCTTTTTTTTTTTTTTTCCTTCAGAAGCCACTGCAACAGGGCAGAGGCACAACAGATTGCTTACTCTGCCAGCCTCCAAGAACCACTGAAAAAAAAAAGTAATTTGCAGAATTGGTGGGGGAGTCTAGTGAGGCGTGCAGTGAGAAAAGAACCAGGTGTTCCTTACTTCATTTGTATTAGGCCAAAGAGACAAAGAAATTCATTCATGAAACAAAAATACAGACTAGGTCAGAGTAGAGAAAATCCATGCTCTGAGGGACCAGCTGGATGACCTTGAACGACCACTGGAGAGAACCATTGATCTGAAGGAAAGTGACCCAACAGGCTGCTTTTCTGGCTTGTTTTGACAAAAAGTATTCCCACGTGTGGTTATGGTGGTATGGCACAGGTCAACCGGTTTAACTAGCTTCTCTGATTTCTACCAAGAGCACATGGACACCGTTTTCTTTTCCTTCCTTCCTTTCTTCCTTTCTTTCTTTCTCTCTTTCTTTCTTTCTTTCTCTCTCTCTCCCTCCCTCCCTTCCTTTCTTTCTTAAATGTTTATATATTTTTGAGACAATGCAAGAGACAGAGTGCAAGCAGGGGAGGGGCAGACAGAGGGAGACAGAATCCGAAGCAGACTCCAGGCTCCGAGCTGTCAGCCCAGAGCCCGACGCGGGGCTCGAACTCACAAATCATGAGATCATGACCTGAGCCGAAGTCGGACGCTTAACCGACTGAGCCACCCAGGCGCCCCAGACACCACTTTCTGACTTGTGTGATCAACAAACAGAGATGATTTGATTTAAGAAATAGCGGATAGTAGAAAGAGGACAAACAAAACATGTACAGATTATATTCTTGTTATTTTCAAGTGTTGGAATAATCAAAACGTCTCAGAAGAGCGAGAACGCAGGGGTTCCCTAACGGAGGCGAGCTGGGTCTAAGCTTGCTTGGGGCTGGGGTTGCCACATACTGCCTCTTCCAGCAGCCCATCACTGGTGCCCCAAATAATATCACCGGGTTTGTTCCTTTGGGTTCGGCTTGGTTATTAAGGGACCAGTGCGTGGACTTTCTAAAACCTTAAGTCTAGCCTAGCTTATTCCTGAGGTGTCCTGTTCCCCAATGTGGGAGATGACTGGGGAACGCATGCCTATAGACCTTCCAGAGGGTGGTTCTGGGCAAGGCGGAGCGTCACCGGGTGGCAGCTGGGAGAAGAGGAAGCTCTGGGGGTGGTAAGGGATGTTCTCACAGGGACAGAGAGTCAGAGAAAGAAAGCCAGCCTCACCCATGTCACAGTGTTTCCTGGGCTCGTGGTAAATTTGAGAAGGATGACAAAATATTGTTCAGACATCTGCCCCGGTTTCCTGCAAAGTTGGAGAACTGAGGAAATGCCCCCGGATTTCAAAGGCCTTCTATCAACGTTACTTGTAAGACTGGGAGGAAAACCACAGATGATCTGAGAGGCAACCCGTTGTTGGCAAGATCTCGACTTCTGAATTGACTAACGTTGTCCATCAGGGAGCTTTGGCCTCGGCGTGGCAGCACAGACTGAACCGTGATCTGTGCGGAGTGATGGATGCAGGGGAAGCCAGCAGATGGTTTACAGGGATGTGGCCAAGGCACTAATAGCAACAGAGCCCGGTGCTTGCAATTGCTTAGTCAGCTGAGGCCTTCACATACCGCACAGACGAGGAAATGGGCTGTTACAGGGTCGTGTGAGGACAGGAGTGGAGCCTGAGTCCTGGTTGGACTAAGCAGATTTCCTCTAATCTCCTCGGCACTTAGTCACGGGGGGTGCAGCCCTATGGAGCTTCACAAAATTCTCTACGAGAGTCTCTAATGCTTTGTATGATTTCATGCTCCTAGGATGTTTTCTGCCATCTTTTGGTGATATTCGGAGCTCACCAAATTAGAAAAGTTTTCATGTGTATGGAAGTTGTCTTTGTATACCAACGTTCTAGGATTTTTTTTCCTTTTATTTTTGATGTCATTCTTTTTTTTTTTTTTTTTTTAATTCCAGTATCGTTAACATGCAGTGTTACATTAGTTTCAGGGGTACAATATAGTGATTCAAACCCCTTCTTCTATTTCACCCATCCCCCTACCCGCCTCCCTTCTGGGAACCATTGGTTTGTTTTCCATGGTTATGAGTCGGCTTTTTTGTTTGTCTCTTTGTTCTTTTGTTTTGTTTCTTAAATTCCATATGTGAGTGAAATCGTGTGGTATTTATCTTTCTCTGACTGGCTTATTTCATTTAGCACTATGCCCTTTAGATTGATCTATGCTGTTGCAAATGGCAAGATCCCTTTCTTTTTTACGGCTGAGTAATATTCCACCGCCCCCCCCCCCCCCCCCGCCATCTTCTTTATCCATTCATCTGTTGATGGACACTTGGGATGCTTCCATAATTTGGCTGTTATACATAGTGCTGTGATAATAGGGGGGTACATGTATCCCTTTGGATTAATATTTTCATATTTTTTGGATAAATATCTAGTAGGGCGATTAGTGGCTCATAGGGTAGTTCTATTTTGAACTTTTTGAGGAACTCCCCTACTGTTTTCCACAGTGGCTGCGTCAGTTTGCATTCCTACCAACAGTGCACGAGGGTTCCTTTTTCTCCGAGTTCTCACCACCACCTGTTGTTTCTTGTGTTTTTGATTTTAGCCGTTCCAACTGGCGTAGGGAGAGATCTCACTGTAGTTTTGATTTGTATCTCCCTGATGACGAGTGATGTTGAGCATCTTTTCATGTGTCTGTTGGCCATCTGGATGTCTTCTTTGGAAAAGTGTCTATTCATGTCTTCCGCCCATTTTTAAATTGGATTATTTCATTTCTGAGTGTTGAGTTTTTCAGTTCTTTAGATATGTTTTGGATACTAACCCTTTATTGGATATGCCATTTGTAAATATCTTCTCCCATTCTCTAGGTTGCCTTTCAGTTTTGTTGACTATTTTCTTCCCTGTGCACAAGTTTTTATTTTGATGTAGTTCCAAAAGTTTCTTTTTGCTTTCGTTTCCCTTGCCTCAGGAGACATCTAGAAAGAAGATGCTATAGCCAGTGTCAAAAAACTTACTGCCTATGCCCTCTTCTAGGATTTTTATGGTTTCAGGTCTCACATTTAGGTCTTTAATCAATTTTGAGTTTATTTTTGTATATATTGTAAGAAAGTGGTCCAGTTTCATTCTTTTACATGGAGCTGTCCAGTTTTCCCAACCCGATTTGTTGAAGAGATTTTTCTCATTGCATATTCTTTCTTGCTTTGTCAAAGATTAATTGACCATATAATTGTGGGTTTATTTCTGGCTCTCTATTCTATTCCATTGATCTTTGTGTCTATTTTTGTACCAGTACCATGGCGTTTTGATTACTACAGCTATATCTTGATATCTGGGATTGTGATACCTCCAGCTTTGCTCTCCTTTTTCAAGATCGCTTTGGCTATTTGGGGTCTTTAGTGGTTCCATACAAATTTTAAGGTTATTTTTTCTAGCTCTGTGAAGAATTCTATTGGTATTTTGATAGAGATTGCATAAAATGTATAGATGGCTTTGGGTGGTATGGACATTTTAACAATATTTACTCTTCCAATCTATGAGCATCGAATATCTTTCCATTTGTTTGTGTCATCTTCATTTCTTTTTAAAATTTTTTTTAATGTTTATTTGTTTTTGAGAGAGAGAAACACACACACACACAGAGTGCGAGCAAGGGAGGGGCAGAGAGAGAGGCAGACACAGAATCCGAAACAGGCTCCAGGCTCCGAGCTGTCAGCACAGAGCCCGACACGGGGCTCGAACTCACGAACCGTGGGATTATCACCTGAGCTGAAGTCGGACACTTAACCGACTGAGCCACCCAGGTGCCCCTCATCTTCAATTTCTTTAATCAGTGTTTTACAGCTTTCAGAGTACAGGTCTTTCACTTCCTTGGTTAAGTTTCTTTCTAAGTATTTTATTGTTTTTGGTTCAATTTTAAGTGAGATTGTTTTCTTAATTTCCCTTCCTGCTAATTCATTATTAGAGTGTAGAAATGCAACAGATTTCTGTACATTAATTTTGTATCCTGTGACTTTACTAAATTCATTTATCAGTTCTAGTAGTTTTTTGGTGGAGGAATTAGGGTTTTCTATGTATAGTATCGTGTCATCTGCAAATACTGAAAATGTTACTTCTTCCTTACCAATTTGGATGCTTTTTGTTTCTCTTTCTTGTCTGATTTCTGTGGCTAGGACTTCCAAAACTATGTTGAACAAAAGTGGTGAAAGTGGACATCCTTGTCTTACTCCTGACCTTAGGGGTGAAACTCTCAGTTTTTCCCCATTGAGTATGATGTCAGCTGTGGGCTTTTCATTGTGGGCTTTATTGTGTTGAGGTATGTTTCCTCTAAACGTACTTTGTTGAAGGTATTTATCATGAGTGTATTAGTCTTTTTTTTTTTTCTCATAGATTGTGGCTATAAAACTGAACTGATTAAGAAAAAACTTATACAAGTAGTTCCCAGTTGGGAGAGGAGGTGCTGAGGACTATTTTATATATATAAAAAAACACAGCCCCAGCCATAAATGTTATATATATAAAATATGTATATAAAAACATATAAAACTGGAGCCTTCACAAATATTATATCTTTACACAACATATAAATTATAATATAACTGGGCCCCACCCACAAATATTCTGATCTGTCCCATCCCGTCCCCCAATCCTTTTAACTTGAGTTATTTCATTGGTATTTTGGCTACGATTGCACTTAGATGTGGGAAACAGAAAATACATCTACAGTGGCTTAAACAGAAAAAGAATGATTTTCACACCCAATAAGTAATGTGGAGCTGGTGGGTCTGGTTCAGCAGTTAGACACGACAGGGTCTATCTACCCAGGGTGGTGCCCTTGGCCTCTTCCTTCATAAATGCAAGGCAATGGCTATAGTGTGCCATCTTGCCCCTCGGCGGGAAAGGAGACGGGGAACTGGGGCATGCCAGCTTTCCGGCAGCTGCCTGGGAAGGCTTCTGCTTCTGCCTCTTGGGTCTGAACTGGGTCAGTCAGATGCCTCCAGGTGCAAGGAAGGATGTATAGCCAGAGGGGACAAGGAGAAGACGTTGGGAAGGGTTGGGCTACCCATTCCACGAATCTGCCACAGTCAGTTGCTAGAATGACGAGAAAAACAACGAGCTTTGGCTGGTTGACTGTCACCATTGATGTGATACCTTCTTCTGCCTCTAATGTAAGATTTGCATTGTACAGATTGGCTGCTAAATTTTGGTCCTTGGGGACACCATCTAATAATGCTTTTCCATGAAATAAGAAACTCATTCAAGGGGAGTCTGTGGGTGGCATCAAAGCCTGGACCTTATATCTAGAGGCACAAATGCCTATACTTTTTCGGGACGTGAATCCTTGAGATCAAATCTTTATTCTCAAGCAGTTCTACCACATGTTTAACCGGGAGGTAAACTGTGCTGAACTGTGAAAAAGAGAAAACTCAGTGTCTGTCAGTAGCTTCGCTGGGTGGAGTAGAGTGTGCCTGGGGGATATCCAGATAGCTTTGTCCTTTTCAGTGCAGACGTGATGAGCAGGGTTTTTTTGCGCATTTTATTTGTTTATATTTTTGTGCCAGTGTAATTGACATACAATGTTGTATTAGCTTCAGGTGTCCAATACAGCGATTGAACACTTCTAGACATTACCCAGTGCTCATCCTGATAAGTGTTCTCTTAATCCCCTTCACCTGTGTCACCATCCCCCCCCCCCCCCCCCACCTCCCCGTACGTTCTCTGCTGTGAAGGGTTTGGTTTTTTGTCTCTTTTTCTCTTTCTTCGTTTGTTTTGTTTCTTACATTCCACATATGCGTGAAATCCTATGGCATTTGTCTTCCCGTGATGAGAGATTCTGAAGGAGTCTTTCCAAGGATAGACCAAAACAGAAATCAAAACAGTTGTGCATAATTACGAACTACTGACACAGGAGCGGCGGAGATCCAGTCTGCTTCTGACTCTGCCACTGTCCAACTGTGTGACCTTAGGCAAGTCAGTAGTGTCTGTGGGGTTTTATTTCCACATACGGGAAACGATGACGCTGGATTCGGCGATCTTTGTTTTAAATATGAAGGAAAATGATGTTCCCCTGAAGGCTGAACGTTAATTGACTAATCAGATGGAGTACAGAATATACGGTTTATGGTTTGGATATCATCAATTAAAATTGAGCCAGTTTGCACAAAATTTTACTTAAGAAGTGCTGAAATGACATTTCTAGCTTAGATCTCTCTGCTGAACGTACGTAGCTGACCCCCGAGCATCTCTTAGGGGATAACCCGCTGCAGGAATTTCTTTATTTTATTTGCTTTTATTTAAAAATTTTGTTTATTTATTTAGAGAGAGACAGAGACCGCATGAATTGGGGAAGAACAGAGAGAGAGAGAGAGAGAGAGAGAGAGAGAATTCCAGGCAGGCTCCACACTCTCAGTTCTGAACCTGACAGAGGGCTTGAACTCACAAAACTGTGAGATCATGACCTGAACAGAATCCAAGAATAGGATGCTTAGCTGGCTGAGCCACCCAGGCACTGCCACCGTGGTTGAGAATGGTACCTACTTCTCTTGCAGACCTGCTCCTCCTGAGTTTTCTAGCTCAGTGAACGAACTCTCCATTCAGCCTCTTGATTCTTTCTTCTGCGTATCTGTGTCCCTAAACCTCTCTCTGCCCCCACTGCCACCATCCTGGCCAACTTGACCTCTCACGTGATTGCCACAGCAGTCACCCAGCTGGTTTGTCCTAGCCTTGCGAGCCATTCACGTGATCTTCCTACAACGCGAATGTAATTATTCTTTCACTCGGCAAATATTTATTGAATGTGTCCTATAGGACTGTCCCTGTTCCAGTCCCTGGGGATTCGGTAGTGTACAAAATAAAGTCTTCACCTTTGTGGAACTTACATTACAGAAGAGGCAGTCTGTAAGTAAATGAACAAATGGATATATTACTAAAGTGATGGATGGGGTGAGTGCTGTAAAGAAAATCATGATAGGAATGTTTTTAGATAGGGTGGTCAAGGAAGATACTTGCAGGGTGATAATGGGTGGGAATGAAGTGAAAAAGCAAACTAGGTGATTGTCAGGGGAAAGAATGTTCCAGAGTGAGAAAGCCCTGGGAGGAGGGGGGAGGGGCTTGCTTGGTGAATTCAAAGAGCAGTAAGGAAGCCAGTGGAGTGTCAGTGGAGAGAAACAGGGGCAGAGTGGACATGAGGCCGCAGAGGTGACAAGGGACCAAATTACTAGAGACCTGACCGGCCACTGAAAAATTTCTGGGGGGGGGGAGGGGGACGGGGGGGAAGGGAGGGAACACGGTGCCCACACTGAGGTTTCAAAATTCCCTTTGCTGTGTAGAAAATTAACTGTAAAGGATCAAGAATGGTCACAGCGAGATCAGTTAGTAAGCTTTTGCATAGCTTTGGAGGAGTTGTTTCATTTTTCTTATTGTGGTAGAATACACATAATCTAAAATTTACTATTTTAACCACTTCTAAGTGTCCAGGTCAGTGGCCTTATACACTGTCACACTGCTGTGCCACCATCACCGCCATCCGTCTCTGGCACATTTGCATCTTCTCAAGCTGAAACTCATTAAATACTCATGAGTCCCCGTTGAACACTGACCCTCCATTCCCTCCTCCCCAGCATTCAACTTTCTGTCTTTGTGAATCTGACCATGCTGGGTCCCTAATATAAGGAGAATTGGGTAACATCTGTCTTCTTGTCTCTGATGCGGTCGCTTAGCAGTAATGTCTTCAAGTCTCCTCCATGCAGTGGCACGTGTCACACCTGCCCTGCTTTTTAAGGCTGAATACTATTCCACTGCACGTGTATACCGTTTGTTCATCCATTCGTCCGTTGGTGGACACGTGTGAATGGTGCTGCTGTGAACGTGGGTGGATGAAGATCTCTCCAAGCCGCTGCTTTTGATTCTTTTGGGTCGACGCCCAGAGGTGGAGTTGCAGGACCATGGGGTAATTTCTGTGGGTCTCTTTCAATGGCGGAGGACGGGAACCTCCACCTCTCCTTAACGTTTCTCAGCGGTTTTCTGCCGCCACCAGGACCAAGTCCGAAGTCAGGTGAACGTGGCTCAAACATCCCACACGGTGTAGTCCTCGCCCAACTCTCAAAGTCCCCACATCCACCTTCTGACTTCTAGCGAACTTCTTTGAATCCCCGCAACAGGCCACGTGGTTTCCTCTTCCGAGAATTGACCCCTGACCCCAGCTGACTTGTACTTATTGTTAGTTCCCCCTGAGGACTTACACTTCTCAGCCCACCAAGTTCAGGTTAGGTTTCTAATGCCTCCATCCTGTGTGCTCCCCCAGGACCTTGTCTTGCCTACCGTACGCGTGGCCATCCTTAAGCGCTGTCCTACCTCACTCCGCGATGCCCTTGACACGGTAGATGCTGTGTCTGACACAGACCTACTACCTACCTCCCAGGGGAAAGAGTACTTATTGAATAAACGAACAAAGGTGGACATACAATAAAATTATAATCTGTCCTTTCCTCGAGACACAGTGCTTTAAAACATGAGTTACAAACGAAAACACCCCCAGGGGCCACATAACACAACTTCGTGATGCTGAGTGTGGGGGCTTAATAGACAGAGTGGGGGGCGTGGCTTTCCAGAGCTCCTCTTGTACAGTTCTGGGCAGTAGGATCACTGCATGACTATTTAAATCAAAACTTGTTAAATGAAATAAAATTTAAAGTCAGATCCTTCATCAAACTAGCCACATTTCATGAACGCAGTAGGTAGCCACATGTGACTATTGGCTACCACACTGCACAAGGCAGATAGAGAACATTTTCATCATTGTAGAAAGTTCTATTCAATGGTGCTGTTCTAAGGAGTGTATGTCCCACCAAAGTCATTCAGGTTTAAAATTTTGACCACCGTGCTGGCTGAGCAGAATACTTCGGCACCCCAGTTTCGATTCCCCGCTCTCAAAGATGAGTCTTCCGATAAAGCCAGACACTGGGAGATTGCAGCACTGGGATTTGTCTTTGCAGAAATGACAGTTCCATTGACAAGACAATGACAGTGAGGACATTGCTTATTACCCACTTTATGTGGTGGCCTTTTCCTGAAAACGCTGGAGGAAATTTCTCTCTGATTTTAGCGTCAGGAATAGTTATATGTATATTTTTCCATCACAGTCTAATTCTGTAATTGATCAGATTTCCCTTTTTGCATTGGTGTCTAAACGAGTCAAATGTGACCCAGTGCTCGCAGGTGAGCCAAACCTCATTCTGTGCATAAAACCCTTAGCTTAGTCTTATTTTTCCTATTCCTCCTCCCTTCAGACAAATCCTGTGGCATGTGTTTTGTAAATGCATTCCCCCACCCCGCCGGTGAATCCAATCTACTTATTTGGTGCTATACAGTATCCCATATATATGCACTATAGGTTAATTCTCAACCCCTTTATTGATAGGAATTTGAATTGTTTCCATCCTTCCCTATTACATCCATTACACATGGATGTCCCTGTGCATATATATCTTTGCCCTGGTGCATGAGAGGGCACTGAGAAATGGAACCATGGGGGGCTATGCTTATTCTTAGCTTTGAGAGGTTGTCAAATTGCCTTCCAAAGTTTTGTAACAATTTATGTCCCTGCCAGCTCTGTATGAGATTCTCACTCTTACCTCCTGCTCTCATCGGGAATGGTTTCCATTTCTGTGAACATAATGGGCTGAAATATCCCATTGTTGTTTTGTTTTGCATTTTCCCCAAGCACTGGTGATACTCTGTTTTCATACTTGCTTGTCTAATTGTGTTTCCTCTTAGGTGACCTTCCAGGACATCCTTTGCCCATTTTCTACTGGATTGTTTATCATCTTCTAACTGATGGAAGGGAACTATGTAAATCTGTTTTTAAAAATAACAGCTTTCTTGGGATATTATGCACATAACCATAAAACTAAGCCTTCTGAAGTATACAATTCAGTGGCTTTTTAGTATATGCCCAGAATTGTGTAACCATCACCATCATCTAATTTTAGAACATTTTCATTGCCCCAAAAAGAAACCCGGTAGCATTAGCAGCCATTCCCTACTTCTCCCCACCCCCACCTCCTGGCCCCAGCCAACCACCAATCTACATTCTGTCTCAATGGATTTGCTTATTTTAGACCTTTCATATAAATGGAATCATTTAATCACATCCATTTTGAAAAAAGATGGGCATATAAATAAACACTTTAATGAGTTATAAGGCAATTTTGCATTTTTGAATTATGCAACTGGCCCACCATGCTTAGATGCTTTTTACTTGCATCTAAATCCTTTTCTCTTCCCTAACATAAGTTATGAATGATAAATATATACATTTTAAAATCCGCCTTCCCGATCCCTGGCATCTTTCACCTTCAAGGATTCCCGGAGATCAAAATCTTCCCTTTGAAAAGCATTGGCCTGAAGCAAATCATAGTCTAAACACAGCTCTTGTAAGAGCAGAGCTAAAATTCCGTTTTGTTTACATTTGGCTGAACTAAAAGGGGTCATTTCGAGAAAGAGTCAAGGACTAGAAAAGGAAATGGCCCAGAATGAGTCTAAAAGATTTAATGTTTAAAAATTGGGGAACGCTGAGGGGACTTGCAAACTATTATCAACTGCACGATTGAAAAGGAATCATGCAAAGTGTTAGGGTAACCGGCCAAACCAAAGCTCTTTAAGGGCAATCATTACAAAGTATGTATTTGAATGTATACATAATACCATGTACAGTGCAGAAATGAGAGCGTAGATCATAAAGTTCCTCTAGGAAATACATTCCTTGAGAGTTGAAGGTGGGGATGGGCGACAGGAGGGACGGGTGGTCTTGAATGAGAAACTTACAATCAGAAATTTTCAGCCCACGAAACAAAAAGGATTGGGTTAAACAGAAGTGAAAGTTAAATCTAATCAGTAAATCAACTATAACGTTCATCTGTTCTGTTTCTCCCATCTTTCCAAAGCAAACAACGGTGGTGGTTATTGATTTTCTTTGTGCATTCCGATAGGCAAAACGGTGTTTTTAAATTTTATGGATTGGAGGTTCCATTTCGTGTTTTCGATGGAAGTATTCATCCTACTGTTCTGTTGGGTTTTAGAAATCCAAGTTATTTGAACATATCTTTCAATGTTAATCTGGTGTTATTTTTTTTCCCCCTAAAATGTAAACTCTTGTAGAGGCTTTGTAAACACATCCAGGGTTTCACACATGCCCACGAGGCCCTAACACATGCTATTTGCTGCCAGGCACAGATAGCGACTGTGGGTATTGTTACACGGGCTGGCATCTTCTCCTAGGAAGTATATGTATATCCGGATCTCTGGGGACATGTTAGATTTAAGCATAAGTGGGATTATAAAATAAATGCAATATGTTTTTTTGACTTGAAACTTCCACTTACGTCTTGCCGGTTAGCCTCTTCTATTTAGGCTGCTTTTAAAGAGAAAATGGTCAAATCCTCTAGTGGTTTCCTGAAATAACAATAAGGAGATTCATGAAACATAGTCTAACACGTCGGTCACCTCCCCTGACTGTGGGAGCACAATCTAGACCTGAGAGTATTTTTAGGAACGGCAGTTTATGACTTTCAGGCACATGTAAACTAGAGCGGCAGGCAAGGTGTTTCCAAGCCAAGGACCTCCTGGTCTGTGTTTATGTCTCATTTGTGATGGACGGTGCAGACACTAACAGAGCGCTAACACGCTTCAAGCAGATTGGACCAATGGAAACGACAATGTGATCAACATCTTTTCTTTATTAATATGCTTATCAAGAGTTTTTACAGAGAGGAGTCGCCGTGCAGCTTCTTTTGCAGGCAAACACACTTCAAAGTATTTCAATTAGAAAGGTCTAGTCAATAAAGAGAAGGTGTGCACCCCGGGCACTTACCAAAGATCTCCGCTCTTAATTGGTTGCCAAAAAGCACAGCGGAAGCAATTAATATCCGGAGAAGCAGTTTGAAGGACATGTTAATTATTCATTTTCTTAAATCTCTCCGTTGCTGTTTCTGCAGTCTTGCCTGGCCTAAAAGCAGCCATACTTTTCTCTACAAATGTTTCTCAGACTTTCACGTCCCAGGTTCCTGGGCCCTGTCCTCCCAGTTTTGATTTAGTTGGTCTGAGATAGGGCTTAGGGATCTGCACGTGTCAAATAGCACCAGGCGATTTTGTTTTTTTAATGCTTATTTATTTTTGAGAGAGAGAGACAGAGAGAGACAGAGTATGAGTCGGGGAGGGGCAAAGAGAGGGAGACACAGGACCCGAAGCAGGCTCCAGGCTCCAGGTTCTGAGCTGTCAGCATAGAGCCCGACACGGGGCTTGAACTCGCGAACCACAAGATCATGACCTGAGCGGAAGTTGGACGCTTAACCAACTGAGCCACCCAGGCGCCCTAGCCCTAACAGATTTTGATCCAGGTGAAAGCACCGACCACGTTTGAGAAACCAGGTGTGAGTGCATCAAAATTTCCTACCTGCTGTGGTCCGACAGATTATGCTGAAGGTAGATGGGAGGCAATTTCCTCTGAAGAAAATTTCACATCTCTCGCAAAACTGTTGTTTTGATGATGTTATTCAGTGTTTCTTATGGGTCTTGTATATCAGAAATTATGCAAGGGGCACCTGGGTGGCTCAGTTGGTTGGGCCTCCAACTTCAGCTCAGGTCATGATCTCACAGTTCGTGGGTTTGAGCCCCACCTCAGGCTCTGTGCTGACAGCTCAGAGCCTGGGGCCTGTTTCAGATTCTGTGTCTCCTTCTCTCTATGCCCCTCCCCTGCTCACACTTTGTCTCACTGTTTCTCAAAAACAAATAAATGTAAAAAAAATAAAAATAAAAAAAATTATGTGACCAATTTATCTGAGAATTTCCTGAGTGGCAGGAAAAAGTTTTCCTCTCAAAAAAAAAACTGAATTTCCTCCAACTAACAACCAAAAGAATAAAAATTATTTCCTCTCTCCCCACCCCTGGAATATATAGGGGAAGCTCAGAGAACAAAAAAAGCATCTTTTTTTAGGTTCTCAGCTGGACTTTTTCCTTGTTCTCTTCCTCAACAGGCTTCTGAACTTTCTTTTTTTTAAACATCGTTTTAAAAAAATGTTTATTTACTTTTGAGACGGAGAGAGACAGACTGTGGGTGGGGTAGGGGCACAGAGAGACTGGAGACCGAATCTGAAGCCAGCTCCAGGCTCTGAGCTGTCAGCACAGAGCCTGACGCCGGGCTCGAACTCACAGCCGTGAGATGAACTGAGCCTGAGCTTAATAGACTAGGCCACCTGGGCGCCCCCTGAACTTTCTTTCCTATTTAGGTTTTAGCTGTTCTGGCACAGACCTCTCATTATTGTTATAATGCTTTCTGAGAAGTAGGGAAGAGAAATTATAAAACTCTAAGAAAATGTTTAATATAATTGTAGCTTCATAATGTTACCAATAGTTCTCTTGCATCATTTAACTGCAAGCCAGGGTCCCGTGTTGACCTGGACTATTTTTCTGGATTTAAAAAAAATTTTTTTTTTGGGGCGCCTGGGTGGCGCAGTCGGTTAAGCGTCCGACTTCAGCCAGGTCACGATCTCGCGGTCTGTGAGTTCGAGCCCCGCGTCAGGCTCTGGGCTGATGGCTCGGAGCCTGGAGCCTGTTTCCGATTCTGTGTCTCCCTCTCTCTCTGCCCCTCCCCCGTTCATGCTCTGTCTCTCTCTGTCCCAAAAATAAATAAAAAACGTTGAAAAAAAAAATAAAAAAAAATTTTTTTTTACATTTATTTATTTATTTATTTTCTGTCTATAGTAAAAACTTTTTTTTTAATGAAATTTATTGTCAAGTTGGTTTCCATACAACACCCAGTGCTCATCCCAAAAGGTACCCTCCTCAATACCCATCACCCACCCCCCCACATTTATTTATTCTTGAGACAGAGACAGAGCATGAGTGAGAGAGGGGGAGAGAGAGAGAGAGGGAGACACAGAATCTGAAGCAGGCTCCAGGTTCTGAGCTGTCAGCACAGAGCCCGACGCGGGGTTCGAACCTACGAACTTTGAGATCATGACCTGAGCCCAAGTTGGACGCTTAACCAACTGAGCCACCCAGGCGCCCCAACCTGGACTGTTCTTCTGGTTCACTGTGGTCCTCGGGCAGACTTTGGGTTCCCCTTGTTCCCCGAGGGTACATTATCTGAGTTGGTCCCATGATGGTCTCTGTGTCCACTTTGCTGATAACCCTTCTTCGGCTGCTTTTCTCAAACTTAACAATGTTGCTTAAATCTGTTGTCTTCAACAGTGTCTGATATTTTGTGTTTATTCATCATAAGCATTGAATTTATTTTCCAAAAATCCTTATTACCAAAAACTGGAAACAACTTAAATGTCCTTGAGTGGGCATATGGGTAGATAAACTATGGTACATCCGTGTAACAGACTACTGTTCGGCATTATACTATGTGAAAGAACCAGTCCCAGAAGATTATATGCTATAAGATTTCATTTATTCGAGATACTGAAAAAAACAAAGCTATAGAACAGAAACAGGTTGCCAGAGATTGGGTTGGGGAGAGGGTCTGCCCAAAGGGAGAACATGAGGGATTTTTTTAGGTATTGGAATGTTCTGTATCCTGTTTGTGGAGGTGGTTACAAGAATCTGTGCATGTGTTAAAACTCAGAATTGTACACCAATGTGAGTTCCATTGTACGCAGTTTTTAAAAAGACAAACCACACGGGCGCCTGGGCGGTTCAGTCAGTTAAGCATCTGACTTCACCTCAGGTCCTGATCTCACGGCTTGTGAGTTGGAGCCCTGCATCCGGCTCTGTGCTGATAGCTCGATGCCTTCTTCAGATTCTGTCTCCTTCTCTCTGCCCCTGACCCTCTCTCTCTTTCTCTCCCTCTCAAAAATAAATAACATTAAAACATTAAAAAAAAAAAAAAAGACAAACTACAGACTAGGAGAAAATATTTGCAAAACATATATTTGTTAGAAGACTTGTATCCAGAATGACAATGATTTCTCGAAAGTCAGTAACAAGAAAACAAAGCAATTAAAAACAGAACAAAAGATTTGAATAGACATTTCACCAAATATACAGATGGCAAGCAAGCACATTGTCATTGGGGAAATGCAAATTAAAACCACTGTGAAATATACCTGTTAGACTTGATAAAATAATGATAAATAATAAAACTGACAATACCAAGTGCTGATGAGAGTCTGGAACACCTAGAACCATCCTGGAGTGCTAGTGGGAATGAAAAATGGTTACAGCCACTTTGGAAAACGGTTTGGTGTTTCTTTAAAAAGTAAGTGTACCCCACGCCGACGGTTTCGCTTCTGTGTATTTATCCAAGAAAAAAATGAACACAAATGTTCACACAAAAACCTGTACAATTACATCAACTTTATTCATAATTGCCCCAAGCTGGAAACGATCTAAATGTTCTTCAGCTGGTAAATGGATAAACAACCTGTGGTCCATCCATACCATGGAAAAAGGAACAAATTATTGATACATGCAACGACATAACAACATATGACATAACAACATGGTGAATTTCAAATTACATGGTGAATTTCAAATTACATTATTCTAAGTGAAAGAAGCTGGATGAATCCATTTATGTGACATACAGAAAAGGAGAGAAGTATAGGAACAAGAGAGAAACAGATCAATAATTTCCGGGGGCAGAGGGAAGGGTTGAACACAAAGGTGCAAGGGAATGTTTTAGAGTGCTCTCTAACCATTCTAGATCTTGACTGCAATGGTAGTTACACAACCACATGCATCTGTCAAAACTCAGAGAATTATACGCGTTAAGGAGTAAGTCTTTCTGTATGTAGATTATACCTCAAGGAACCTGATTAAAACACACACACACACACACAGACACACACAGACACACACACACACACACACACATACTCGCACACACACGATATGGCCCTCAGAACTGAAAGAATTTGGCACTATGTAAACTTCGCTTTTTTTTTTAATTAAAAAAAATTTTTTTTAACATTTTATTTATTTTTGAGACAGAGAGAGACAGAGCATGAACGGGGGAGGGGCAGAGAGAGATGGAGGCACAGAGTCGGAAGCAGGCTCCAGGCTCTGAGCCATCAGCCCAGAGCCGGACGCGGGGCTCGAACTCACGGACCACAAGATCGTGACCTGAGCCGAAGTCGGACGCTCAACCGACTGAGCCACCCAGGCGCCCCTAAACTTCGCTTTTTTATCTTTTCTTTCAATTTTCCCTTTCTTTTCCAATAAATTCAGTAATGTGTCACTCGCCATGCTAAGCATTTCTTGGACTACAATAGAAGTTTAAAACTAAGTTTCTGATGTCAAGTTGTTTATAATTAGGAGGACAGGCATTGCAATTTAGACTTTATCTGGTAAGTAATAAATGGTCATTATGAGTCCTTAAGTATAGAGATGACTAATGAATGTAACATCTTAGGTCAATCAGAAAGTTTTGCTGTATAGATTATAGCTGGCAGATACTGAAGGGGGAGACTAGTTAAGAAGCTGAACTAACCTAGAAGTAAGGTGGGTGGTAAGCATTCAGACAGGTGCAAGGCAGTTGTGGATATGGCCAGGCAGCTTAAACACGTGCTGAGGGACAGAGCAGGGACCCCTAAAATCGAGAACCCCACCCCCCAGCTTCGTAACATTTCACAGACCTTTGCAACTTACAAAGAAGGGCACCATACATTTTTTAGTCTTAGGGCCAAGCTGTAACCTTTCTCTGTGTTAGGACAGCAAGAGATGGAAAGAAAAGGGTAAATCTAAAGACACCAAAAGAAATAAATTTAAAAAAAAATAATAGCACGTAAGGAATGTAGGGGAGAAGGAATAAAAAAATGACTTCCAAGTTATGATCTTGGACGAATGGAAGAGTCTGAGTTTTGCTTTGGACCTCGTGTAGTTTGATGCGAGAAAAGGCCATTTGGGGTGCGGATGTTCCTCCTGCTCCAGCTAGCCCCGGGCTCCTTTGCTGTCCTGGAATACGCCAGGCGTATTTCTGCGGCAGAACCTTTGAACTGGCTGTTTCATTTGCCTGAACTCCTCCGCCCTGCCGCCCCTCCCCATCCCGCCCCCATAGTTCCAGGGTATCTGCCACACCCCCTCCAATTCTTTACTTAAGCCGCACCTCTAAATGAGGCCTACCGTGACCACCCTGTTTAAAACGGTAACTGGTTTTCTGCTTACTTCTTTTCTTTTTCTTAGCACGTATTAGCTCTTGCCTTCTAGCATCCGTTGTTTACTTGGGATGTCTGTTGTTTGCTGTCTGCCTTTCCTTGCTAGAATGCAAGCCCACAGCGGAAGGGATTATTCCCCGTTTTGCTCACGGATGCATCCCGAGCATCTAGAATGGTACCTGGTACACCGTAGGTGTTCAGTAAATATCTGTGAATAAATAAAGTATAATAATGAACATGTACAGAGCACATGCTGGGACTAAGCGCTTTACCACCTGGTTTACGTTATTTATTTCACTGAAGACTTAACCCTCTGGGGTAGGTCCTATTATCATTCCCGTTTTACAGATAAGGAAACAGAGGCTCAGGCAGATTCCAAGACTAGCCCAAGGTTCCATACAGCCAGTAAGAGGTGGAGCCAGTGTCCAAACACCCAACTGCCTGCCCCCAAAGCCTGCATCTGGCCCATGAACACTCACACCGCCTCCTCACTGGTGAGTACCTGGCCGTGTTGCAGGTTCTTGGTAGACAGATCAGATCTGCGGGGCGGAGTTGACAGTTGAAGCCGTTTGAAGGAATGAGATATCTGAGCGACACCCTTTACCAGTGATACGGAGAGACAGGCTGAGACAGCTGCCGTGCATACTTTCGAAAGATAATAAAGCTGGAATTTGAACTCAAGGTTTTCACTCTTCCGTGGTTTATAAGCGATACAAGGTTTAAATCCTATACATTCCCTCCTTCCTTCCTTCCTTCCTTCCTTCCTTCCTTCCTTTATAAAGGGGAAGTGCAGGCTGAATCCTCTTTACCCGCCAGTTTTTGGCCAAGTCCGCCAAAAATGAGATTCACTTAATGCTGACACTTACTGGAACTGTTCTATGGGAACAATTCATTTGGTTTCTGTTTTACCATACAGACAGGCGCATTTACCATTCTTTATATAGAATTCATTATGGAAATGCAATTGACAACACAATGGTAGTATTGGAGGAAACTCCTAATTTGGATCCTTGCTTTATCAACTCTGGCAGCAGGCCCCGGTTATAAAAATATTCCTAACCCCTTTGGACAGGGATTTAGTCTTCCGGTGCGGATTTAGGGCAGGATGACCTTTCACTCCCTTTGGACGCGCGCCCTCTTGCGGTGGACGGTGAGTTTGCACGTCTCCGTCCGTTCATGTGAGCCATGAACAGAGTTTTGTCGTGATCATTCTGTGATCTCCATCCCTGGTAATTGTCGGTTGGTCTCTGGTGTTCTTTAAACATAAGGGCAAACACGCCGTTTTTATTTCTAGCCTTTATTTTTCACTGTGTATTTGTATGCCAACTGCTGCTACTGTGACCGACTTTAGTTATAATTAGTTTCTCCATTTTATGGAGGGGAATTGGTGAATGAGAGTAGAAAAACATGTGAAATCGGTTTAAAAAGTCTCTACATTTTAAATTATTAGTTCGTCCTTTACCCAAACAATTCGCATTTTTGTGTTAAAAGCATGATATGAGTGTCATGCTGAGAAATTTCAGGATGTCTTGGGATTGCGAGTTCTGGTTTCAAAGATGTCCTAAGGTCAGGGAGAAAAGGGCAAGATTTGGGGAGAAGCAGGAGGATGAAGATTGTGCAAATCCTTGTGTCTCTCACGCATGGATGCTTGAGAATATGCCTCCTGGAGAATGGTAACAGATAGTATGTAGAGTCCCTTGTCCCGATTTTAATTCTCCTATGTCATGGCTGCCGTTTTAACGCCAATAAATGAAGGGACAATGCCTCGTGCTTATTTCATGATACACTGAAAAGGTCCTGGGTCTTTGGAGTCCAGCAGAACTAAGTTTGACTCCAAACTCTGGTACTTAGCAATATGGCTTTGGGCAACTTCTTCCATCTCCCTTGTTGCCACAGGGAGACATCAAGCCCCATGTTGTAGGGTCAAAGGAGGTCATGAGCATACAGGGCCTCACTTAGCGCCTTTCAACTCAGAAGTCATTCCTCCATGAAAACACCCACTCAGTCCTGATTTATTGTAATCCTGTTGGGACAAGATACACACTAAAATACTGGATAGACAGGGTATAATAAGTTGAGAATTATTTGAGGCGTACAACAAATCGCCCTTATTGTACCGCCCATTTGTCTTTATGTTTGGAGGCTGTCTCAACAAGTGTATATATATATAGGATTGTTATATCTTCCTGGTACACTGAAGCTTTAAAAAAGATGCTTGTTTGGTTACCCTAATAATGTTGTTTGCCCCTGGAACCTGTTTTGTTCAACATTGCCACAGGTATGATAGTTCTTCGGGCTAAAATTTGCTTGGTTTAAATCTGTAATTACGTATCTGCCGTTCTGAAAACCAAAGAGCTCCGAAAACAAGTTTTTCTTGTGATTCCTTTGACAGCAAAATCTGTTCTATGCTGATGTGAAGCTATTTATCGTCTTATTCTCTTAGTGTGAGCATTTATATTTCCTTCGGAATACTACTGTGTGTGATTAAGAGGCGATACCTCAAACCCCAATGAGAGTGTAATGTAAAATATAAGCTATGACCTATATGGATTTCTGAAATTAAAACTAACCTGAATTTGGAAACACATTTGGTTTTAGGATTTTTAGGGTTTGGGTTAAAGGTGTGTGCATTTATATACATTTTCTTTTTCTATATATACATCTTTAAGATGTGTATCTTTAAGTAGAGTTTAGCTGGGTTTGTTTCCAAGCTACTGTAATAATGTCTTTTAAATGGAAGATTTTGTCAGGGTGCCTGGGTGGCTCAGTCGGTTGTGTCCGACTTCAGCTCAGGTCATGATCTCGTGGCTCTTGAGTTCGTGCCCCGCGTCAGGCTCTGTGCTGACAGCTCAGAGCCTGGAGCCTCCTTCCGATTCTGTGTCTCCCTCTCTCTCTGCCCCTCCCCTGCTCATGCTCTGTCTCTCTTTGTCTCAAAAGTAAATAAACATTAAAAAATAGCTAAATGGAAGATTTAATCTATTTACATCTATTTCTGATGTATTTGGATTTTTTTTTTTTCCTGTCGGCTCATTTATTTTGCTTTCTAATTGTCACGCATTCTATGTACTCGCCTCCTTTCCAGAATTCTACTGGATTAATTGACCATCCCTTTCTCTTTTTTCCCAAGTTTTTGCTCAATTAGCTAGGAGTTATACCCTCTTTATCTCTTAATTGTTCCTTTTGAAATAGTTTCATGCACTGAGGGTTGATGGGGGGTGGGAGGGAGGGCAGGGTGGGAGGGAGGGCAGGGTGGGTGATGGGTATTGAGGAGGGCACCTTTTGGGATGAGCACTGGGTGTTGTATGGAAACCAATTTGACAGTAAATTTCATATATTAAAAAATAAAAAAAAAATGAAATAGTTTCATGCATATTTAATTTACAAAGTCCAAAATTAATGTCTTCAGCCTATGCCTGAAAAATTCCAGAACGTTTCATTGCTCTCTGAACACACTGTCAGCTTACATGCTTTTTTTACTCTATGTTTTATCTTGTTTATTTGTTTTTTATAGAAGTGTAGTTAACGTATGTGTTATGTTAGTTTCAAGGGTACGATATAATGAGTCAGCAATTCTGTGCCTTACTCTGGGCTCACCACAATAAGTGTACTCTTAATCCCCTTCCCGATTTCACCCACTGCCCCATGCCCTCTGGCGACTAACAGTCTATTCCAATCGTTAAGAGTCTGATGTTTTGTTTGTCTCTTTTCTTCTTTGTTCTTCCATTTGTTTTGTTTCTTAAGTTCCACGTGTGAGTGAAATCGTATGGTATTTGTCTTTCTCTGCCTTATTTCACTTAGCATTATACCTTCCAGCTCCATCCATGTTGTTGCAAATGGCAAGAGCCCATTCTTTTTTTTTTTTTTTTTTTGGCCGAGTAATGATATTCCATTGTATTTATACCCCACATTTTCTTTATCCAGCCGTCTATCGATGGACACGCGGGTCACTTAATTTGTTACATAACTTGGCTATTTTAAGTAATGCTGCAATAAATGTAGGAGTGCATAGATCTTTTTGCATTAGGGTTTTTGTATTCTTTGAGTAAACACCTGATAGTGGAATTACTGAATCATATGACAATTCTATTTTAAATTTTTTAAGGCATCTCCTGTTCTCCTCAGCAGCTGTACCAGTTTGTGTTCCCACCGATAGTACATGAGGTTCCTTTTTCTCTGTATCCTTGCCAACACTTGTTGTGTCTTGCGTTTTTGATTTTAGCCATTCTGACGGGTATGAGGTGATATGTTGTTGTGGTTTTGACTTGCATCTCCCGGATGATGAGTGATGTTGAGCATCTTTCCATGTGTCTGTTGGCCATGTGTATGTCTTCTTTGGAGAAATGTCTCTTCATGTCTTCTGCCCCATTTTTAAATTGGATTGTTTGGTTTTTGGGTGTCGAGTTGTATCTGTTCCTTATATTTTTTGAATATTAACCCTTTATCAGAGATGTCATTTGCAAATATCTTTTCTCATTCAGTAGGTTGCCTTTTTGTTCTGTTGGTGATTTCCTTCACTGCACAGAAGCTTTTCATTTTTGTGTATTCCCAATAGTTTAATTTTGCTTTTGTTTCCCTTACCTGAGAAGACAGATCTAGAAAAATGTTTCTATAGCTGATGTAAAAGACATTACTACCTGTGCTTCCTTCTAGGAGTTTTACGGTTTCAGGCCTCACATGTAGGTCTTTAATTCATTTTGAGTTTATTTTTATGCGTGGTGTAAGAAAGTTGTCCAGTTTCATTCTTTCGCATGTTGCTGCCCTGTTTTCCCAGAGTCATTTATTGAAGAAACTGTCTTTCCCTTGTATGTTTTTGGCTCCTTTGCTATAGGTTAATTGACCATATATGCATGGGTTTATTTTGGGGCTCTCTATTCTGTTCTGTTGACCTGTGTGTCTGTATTTGTGCTGGTACCATACTGTTTTGATTACTACAGTTTGTAGTGTATCTTGAAATCTGCGGTTATGATACCTCCAGCTTTGTTTTTTCTCAAGATTGCCTTGGCTATTCAGGGTCTTTTGTGGTTCCACGCAAATCTTCAGGACTGTTTGTTCTAGCTCTGTGTAAAATGTTGGTGGTATTTTGATAGGGGTTGCATTAAATCTATAGATTGCTTTGGGTAGTATGGACATTTTAACTATATTTGTTCTTTCAATCCATGTGCATGGACTATATTTCCATTTGTTTGTGTCATTTTCAATTTCTTTCATCAATATTTAATAGTGTTTGGAGAACAGATCTTTCACCTCCTTGGTTAAGTTTCTTCCTAGGTATTTTCTTTTCTTTTTGGTGCAATTATAAATGAGATTGTTTTCTTGATTTCTCTTTCTGCTCCTTCATTATTGATGTATAGAAATGCAGCAGATTTCTGTACATTGACTTTGTATCCTGCAACTTTACTGAATTCGTTTATCAGTTCTAGCATTTTTTTTGGTGGAATCTTTAGGGTTTTCTATATAAAACATCATGTCATCTGCAAGTTTTACTTCTTCCTCATGGATTTGGATGCCTTTTATTGCTTTTTTGTTGTCTGATTGCTGTGATAGGACTTTCAGTACCCTGTTAAATACAGGTGGTGAGAGTGGACGTCCTTGCTGATGATCTTCAAGGAAAAGCTCTGTTTTTCACCGTTGAGCATGATATTAGCTGTGGTTTTTTTCACGTGTGGCCTCTATCGTTGAGGTTCATTCCCTCTACACCTAGTTTGTTGAGAGTCTTTATCATGAATGGATGTTGTACTTTGTCAAGTACTTTTTCTGTATCTATTGATATGACAGTATGGTTTTTATCCTTTCTCTTGTTAATGTGATGTATCATGTTGATTGATTTGAGACTATTAAGCCATGCTTGCATCCTGGAAATAAATCCCACTTGATTGTGGTGGATGATTTTTTTAATGTATTGTTGAATTCAGTTTGCTCATATTTTGTTGAGGATTTTTGCATCTGTATTCATCAGAGATATTGCTCTGTAGTGTCTTTATCTGGTGTTAGTGTGACAGTAATGCTGGCTTCAATGAATTTGGAAGCTTTCCTTCCTCTTCTATTTTTTGGAATAGTTTGAGAAGAATAGGTATTAACTCTTCTTTAAATGTTTGGTAGGATTCATTTGGTAGAATTCACTTGTGAAGCCATCTGGTCCTAGGCTTTTGTTGGTTGGGAGGTTTTTTTTTTTTTTGTTACTGATTCAATTTCATTGCTGGTAATCGGTTTGTTCAAAATTTCGATTTTTCTTGGTTCATTTTTAGAAGATTATATATTTCTAGGAATTTATTCATTTTTTTCTAGGCTGTCCAATTTTTTGGCTTGTAATTTTTCATAATATTCTCTTAAGGGGCACCTGGGTGTCTCAGTCGGTTAAGTGTCTGACTCTTGTTTTTGGCTCAGGTCATGATGTCCTGGTTCGTGGGATTGAGCTCCACATCAGGCTCTGCACTGACAGTGTGGATTCTACTTGGGATTGTCTCTGTCTCTATCTCTTTGCCCCTCTTCTGCTCATGCTGTCTCTCTAAATAAATGAATAAACATTTAAAAATATATTCTCTTAAAATTTTTTGTATTTCTGTGATGTTGGTAGTTATTTCTCCTTTTTCATTTCTGATTTTATTTGAGTCCTCTCTCTTTTTTTTTCTTAGTGAGTCTGGCTAAAGGTTTATCAATTTTGTTGATCTTTTCAAAGAACAAGCTCCCGGTTTCATTGATCTGTCTTACTGTTTTTTCAGTTTCTATTTCATGTATTTCTGCTCTAATGTTTATCATTTTCTTCCTTCTACTATCTTTGGGTTTTGTTTTTTCTGCTTTTTCTGACTCCGTTAGGTGTATGGTTAGGTTGTTTATTTGAGATTTTCTTGCTTTTTGAGGTAGGCCTATATTGCTATAAACTTCCCTCTTAGAACTGCTTTTGCTGCATCCTGAAGATTTTGAACCATTGTGTTTTCTTTTCTTTATTTATTTACCTTTTTTTTTTTTTTTGAGAGAGAGAGAGAGAGAGTGCATGTGTGTACAAGTTGGGTGGGACAAAGGGAGAGGGAGAGAGAGAATCTCAAGCAGGTTCCACACCCAGCATCGTGCCCAACCCGGGGCTCAATCTCACAACCATGAGATCATGACCTGAGCCTAACTCAAGAGTTGGATGCCTAGCCGACTGAGCCACCCAGGTGCCCCAGGTCCATTGTGTTTTCATTTTCATTTGTCTCCATGTATCTTTTTTTATTTCCTCTTTGATTTCTTGGTTGACTCATTCATTATTTATCAGAATGTTATTTGGCCTCCATGTATTTGTGATCTTTCCAGAATTTTTCCTGTGATTGATGTCTAGTTTCATACCATTGTGGTCAGAAAAGATGCGTGACCTGATTTCAGTCTTTTTGAATTCACAGAGGCTTGTTTTTTAGCCTAACATGTGATCTATTCTGCAGAGTGTTCCATGTGCACTTGAAAAGAATGTGTATTCTGCTGTTTTTGGATGCAGTGTTCTGTATATATCTGTTAGGTCCATCTGGTCTAATGTGTCATTCAAACCTGTTCCCTTTCAATTTTCTGTCTGGATGATCCATCCATTGATGTAAGTGGGATGCCAAGTCCCCTACTATTATTGTATTACAATCAATTTCTTTCTTTTCATCTGTTAATAGTTGCTTTATATATTTAGGTGCTTCCATGCTGGGTGCATAAATACTTAACATTTGTTATATTCTCTTGTTGGATTGTTCCCTTTATCATTATGTAGTGTTCTACTTTGTTTCTTGTTATAGTCTTTGTTTTAAAGTCTATTTTCTCCAATATAAGTATTGCTACCCCAGCTTTATTTTTGCTTCCATTTGCATGGTAAATGCTTTTCCATTCCTTCACTTTCAATCTGCATGTGACTTTAGGTCTGGATTGAGTCTCTTGTAGGAAGTATATAGATGGGTCTTGCTTTTTTTTTTATCCATTTGGCCACCCTGTGTCTTTTGATTGGAGCATTTAGTTCATTTGCATCTAAAGCAATTATTGATAGGTATATACTTATTGCCATTTTGTTACAATAGTAAAAACTATTGTTTTTGTAATTTTTCTCTATTTCTTTCTCCTCTTGCTCATTTCCCTTGTGGTTTGATGGCTTTCTTTAGTGTTGTGACTAGATTCCTTTCTCTCTTTCTCTTTATTTTTTTAATCCATTATAGGTTTTTGATTTGTGGTTACCATTAGGTTCATATATAATGTCTTATGTGCATAGCAGTCTATATGAAGTTGATGGTTAAGTTTGAACCCATTGTAAAAGCACTGAATTTTTACTTCCTTCCTCACATTTTATGTACAGGATGTTGTACTTTATATCCTTTTATCTTGGAAATCTCTTGACTAAGGGAGATTTGTGTGTGTGTGTGTGTGTGTGTGTGTGTGAATGTAATTGATTTTCTTGCTTGTTTAAAACCTCCATACTGGTTTTATAGGTGCTTAATCAACTACTTTTATTATATGTTTGCATTTGCCTATGAATTTTTTTCCTTCATAATTTTCTTATTCCTGATTATGGCCTTTTCTTTCCACTCTAAGAATTCCCTTTAACATTTCTTGAAAGGCTGAATTAGTGGTGATAAACTCCTTTGATTTTTGTTTGAGAAACTCTTTATCTCTCCTAGTCTGAATGATAACCTTGGTTGCAGGTTTTTCCCTTTCAGCACTTTGAATATATCATATCACTTCCTTCTGGCCTGCAAAATGACTGCTGAAAAAGCAGCAGCCTTATGGGATTTCCCTTGCATATAACTGTTTTCTTTTCTCTTGCTACTTAAAAAATTCTCATAACTTTTTGCCATTTTAGTAATTATATGTCTTCGTGTGGGTCTCCTTGGGTTAATTTTGTTGGGGGAATCTATGTGCCTGCTAGATCAGGATGTCTGTTTCCTTCCCCAGATTAGGGAACTTTTCAGCTATTATTTCTTCAGATACATTTTCTGCTCTCTTCCTCTCTCTTCTCCTTTTGGGATCCTTATAATGCAAATGTTATTATGCTTGATTGTGTCCCTGAGTTCTCTTAACCTGTTCTTCATTTTTGTTGGTCTTTTTTTCTTTTTGTTCTTCAGCTTGATTGCTTTCCATTGTCCCATCTTCCAGATTGCAGACCTGTTCTTTTGTATCCTCTAATTTGCTGTGACTCCCTCTATTGTGTTGTTTATTTCAGTTTTTGAGTTCTTCATCTCTGACTGGTCCTTTTTTTATATTTTATATCTTTGTTGAACATCTCACTGAGGACCTCTTCTCTTTTCAAGTCCAGTGAGCATCTTTATGATAATTACTTTGAATTCTTTACCAAGCATATTGCTTATCTCCATTTCAGTTAGCTCTTTTGCTGTGGTTTTGCCCTGTCCTTTCTTTTGGGACATAGTCCTCTGTATCCTCATTTTGTCAAATTCTCTGTGTTTGTTTCTGTGTACTAGGAAAGTGAGCTACATCTCCTATTTATTAGGAAAGTCAGCTACATCTCAAGTAGTGGCCTTATGAAGAAGAGGTCTTGTGTTGCCTTATAGCACAATGTTCCCTGTTCACCAGAACCCGGTGCTTCAGGGGTATCTCCTATGTGTGTTGTATGCGCCCTACTGTTGAGACTGTGTTTGCCTTTAGTTCACTCAGCTGTAATGGCTCACTTTGCCTGTTGTAGGAGCACTGGGTAGGGTTTGGTCCCTGTGCTGTTTAGGGACCTATCTGGGGCCATGGGCTTGTAGTTAGGTGGTGTTAACAGCCAGACCAGATGCCTGCTCTCAGCCCATCTGCCAGGACTGCAGTCACACGGGCCTGCCTTGTCCACCCAGAGGCTTTCACTGGTGAGCATGCCTGGCAATCAGATCAGATGCCTGCCCCCAGTCTGTCTACTAGGGCTGCAGTCACACTGATCGGTAAGGCACCTTCTCTGTACTGGCATCTATAAGGTTAGCTGCTGGGACTGTGGGCACAGTGGGATGTGTGGCTATCTTCCCCTCTTGCCGGGGCAGGAGTCACATTGCGGTGGCACTGGTCCCTAGTGACATTGCTTAAAGCGTATGCTGCGCAGGAGTCGCTTTGGAGGGATACCTGCAGAGCGGGGTGGCTTGGATGGGGTGGATCCACGGGCGAACACAGCAGTGGGGCATGTGATGTTAGCAAGATAGGTGGAGAGTGTTTGTTCTGGTTCCTGCAAGTGTCTGGCTATCGAGGCTGGGGGTGGGGTTGGGGGAGAAATGGTACCTATGAGCTCTTTTGTTATGGGAGAAGTCTCCTAAAGATCCCTGTTCCTCCAGCACATGTTCTGAGATTAGTAAATAAATCCCCATCTTGTATACCCCAGGTGTTCTGCAAACTGCTGCTTCTATGCTGTATTAAAATTTTTTTTAATGTTTATTTATTTTTGAGAGAGAGAGAGACAGAATGTGAGCGGGGGAGGGGCGGAGGGAAAGGGAGACACAGAATCTGAAGCAGGCTCCAGGCTCTGAGCTGTTAGCATAGAGCCCGACATGGGGCTCGAGTTCATGATCCATGAGATCATGACCTGAGCTGAAGTTAGATGCTTAACTGACTGAGCCACCCAGATGCCCCTCTATGCTGTATTTTTAAGGGCAGGGATTTAGTTTCCTACTGCCTTCAGCTCTCCTGAATGTAAGCCCACTGATTTTTAAAGTAGCTGGAGTTAAGCCCCACTGATTATAAAAATTTGTGAAGTTAAGGAGTGAAGCCCTGAAGGTTTTCAAAGCTGAAACGTGGGGACTCATCTTCCCACTACAGGTCCTCTGTTCCTGGGGTTCCTGATATGGGGTGTGATACTCTTACTTCTCTGTGCTTGTGGTGTTCCTCCCATTTGTGGTTAGTCTTGCCAGGGATTTGGTTCCTAACCACATCTCTGCCCCCTTTTCAATGTGGCCTCTCCGATTAACTGTAGAAAGTCTCTTCCACCAGTCTTTAGGTATTTCCAAAGTTAGTTGCCCTGATGTGGCTGTTATCTCATTGTGTCCACGAGAGGAGATGAGCTCAGGATCCTCCTACTCTGCCATCTTCCCAGAACTGGTTATTTGTTTTAATTATAAAAATTTGATGTTATTATTTAATGAAAATGTTTATTTTAATTTATGCCCCTATTTACTAATTTGTTCGACAACCATTTATCTAACACATATTTTTAGCTCTAGGGAATATAGGGTCTACCATAAGTCTAGGGACTAAGGCAGTGAAGAAAATAAAGTCCTTGATCTTCAGGGACTTAACTTCCAGCTCAAGTTAACTGTCCCTTCTTACATCTCAGATCTTCCTTCTGGGATCACTTTCCTTCTTTCTGCACATCTTTTAGAAGTTTCTTTACTGAGGGGTGCCTGGGTAGATCAGTTGGTTGGGCATCCAACTTTGGCTCAGGTCATGATCTCACAGCTCGTGGGTTCAAGTCCTACGTTGGGCTCTGTGCTGACAGCTCAGAGCCTGGAGCCTACTTCAGATTCTGTGTCTCCCTCTCTCTCTGCCCCTCTCCCTCTCACGCTCTGTCTCTTTCTCTCAAAAATAAATAAACATTAACATTAAAAAAAAAGAAGTTCCTTTACTGAAAGTTTGGTGAATCAATTCTTTTTGCTTTTTAGATATACATTTTTTTGAGATATAATTCATGGGCCATATAGTTCTCCCATTTAAAGTATGTAATTAAGTAGTTTTTGATATACTTACAAATATGTGCAGCCAACACTACGGTCAATTTTAGGGCATTTTCAAAAAGCAAACTTGTACCTGTTAGCAGTCACTCCCTATCATGGGTTGAATGGTGTTCCTTAAAATTCATGTCTACCTGGAACCTGAGCATGCAACCGTATTTGGAGATAAAATCTTTGCACATATAATTCGTTCAGATGAGGTCATACTGAGTTAGCATGGATCCTAGATCCAATACTAGTGACCTTCTAAGAAGAGGAGAAGGCACATAGGGATGAACACAGAGAAGAAAGCCATGTGGAGGTGGTGGCACCTTACAGGATGCAGCTACAAGCCAAGGAATGCCCCTGATTGCCTGCAGCCACCAGAAGCTAGAAACAGGCAAGGAGGGATCCTTCCCTAGAGTCTTTAGAGGGAGTATGGCTCCTTAGATTTCTGACTTCTAGCCTCTAGAACTGTGAGAGAATACATTTATGTGGCTTTTCAGCCAGCCAGTTGGTGGTAATTTGTTATGAAATGGATACAATTCCCATTTTTCTTTTCTCTCAGCCCTTGGCAACCACTAATCTATTTTCCATCTCTGTGGATTTGCCTATTCTGGACACTTCATCTAAATAGAATCACACAATATGTGGCATCTTGTATTTGGCTTCTTTAACTTAACGTTTTCAAGGGTCATCCATATTATAGCATATATCGGCACATCATTCCACTTTATGACCAAACGATATTCCATTCTAAAGGTATACTGTATTCTGCTTATCCACTCATCAGTTGATTGACATTTGGGTTCTCTCTAATTTTGGGCTATTATGAATAATGCTGCTATGAACATTTGTGTACAAGTTTTCATGTGGCATGTTCTCATTTCTCTTGGGTATATACTTTGGAGTGGAATCGCTGGGTCACATGATACCTCTACATTTAAATACTTGAGAAATTGGCAGACTGTTTCCCAAAATAACTACACACTACTAGTAGTGAAAGAGGGTTCTAATTTCTTTACAACCTCACCAACATGTGTTACTGACTTTTTGATTCTAGTCCTCCTAGTGGTTGTGAGTGGTATCTCATTGTCATTTTGATTTGCATTTCCTTGATGAGTAATGATGTTGAGTGTCTCATCATGAACTTACTGGCCACGTGTATATCTTTGTTGGAGAAATGTCTATTTAGGTCCTTCACCCAATTTTTAAATTGGCTTGTTAACTATTCTTGATATATTATAGGTAAACAATCCTTGTCAGATATATGATTTTCAAATATTTTTTCTCATCTGTGGATTGTTTTGTCAGTTCCTTGATAGTGTCCTTCAAAACACAAATGTTTTTTACTTTTTTTGAACTCCAATTTACCCTATTATTTTCTTTGTTGCTCACGTTTTTTGTGTCCTATATAAGAATCCTTTGCCAAATCCAAGGTTATGAAGACTTACTCCTATATTTTCTTCTAAGAATTTTACAGTCATAGCTCTTACATTTAGGTCTTTGATTCATTCTGAGTTAATCTTTATGTATATTGTGAGATAAAGGTCCAACTTCATTCCTTTGCATGTGGCTATCCAGTAGTCCCAGCATCATTTGCTAACAAGAATATTCTTTCCCCATTGAATGGTCTTGGTGCCCTTGTTGAAAATCATTTGGCAATAGTTGCATGGTTTCATTTCTGAATTCTCAGTTCTATTCTATCAATTTCTATGTCTATTCTTATGCTGTAAAAATGGTATCAATTATCATTGCTTTGATTAAGTTATGAAATCAGTAAGTGTGAGGCTTTGAACTTTATGGTTCGTTTTCAAGATTGTTTTGGCCATTCTGGGTGATGTATAGTCCCATACAAATTTTAGAATCAACTTATGAATTCAAATTTGGTGGAATTCTATTAGAAATTGCATTGACTCTATAGATCAACTTGGGGAGGGTTGCTGTCTTAGCAATATTATGTCTTCGGATCCATGAACATCAGGTGTTCTTCCGTTTATTTAGATCCTTAAAAATTTTTTTCAACAATGTTTTGTACTTTTCAGAATATAGTATTACACTTCTTCTATTAAATTTATTCCTAAGTATTTTATTCTTTTTGATGCCATTGTAAGTGGAATTGTTTCCTTAATTAAGTTTTCCAATTATTTATTGCAATGACATACAAATACAGTTGACTTTTTATATTAATCATGTATTATGCACGTTGCTGAACTCATTTATTAGTTCCAATATGGTTTCAGTGCAGTCATTAGAATTTTATATACAATATCATATCATCTTCCAAAAGAGATCATTTTACGTCTTCTTTTCAAATCTGGATGCCTTTTCTTTTTCTTACCTGGAACTAGGTAGACCTTCTAGCTAAAATTTCCAGTACAGGATACCTGGGTGGCTCATTTGGCTAAGTGTCTGACTCTTGATTTTGGCTCAAGTCATGATTTCAGGGTCATGGGATTGAGCCCTGTGTCATGGGATTTCAGGGTCATGGGATTCTCTCCCTCCCTCTCTCTTTGCCTGTCCCCAACTCTCTCTCTCTTTCAAAAAATAAAAAAGTAAATAAAAGAATTTTTTTAAATGATGAATTTGGAGCGCTTGGGTGGCTCAGTTGGTTAAGCGTCTGACTCTTGATTTCGGCTCAGGTTATGATCTCATGATTTGTGAGATCAAGCCCTGCTTTGGGCTCTCGTGCTGACTGTGTGGAGCCTGCTTGGGATTCTCTCTCTCCTTCCCTCTCTGCCCCTCTCCCCTGCTTCAAAATAGATAATAATACAGAACTCCCAGTACTATATTGAGTAGAGTGGTGAGGACAGACATCCTGGTCCTGTTCTTGATCTTAGAAGGAAAGCCTAGTTTTTCATTATTAAGTGTAATTTTAGCTGAGTTTTTCATAGATGCCCTTTATTAGGTATAGGAAGTTCTCTTATTTTCCTAATTTATTGAGTTTTTTCCCCTAATTCTGATATTGTGTTGAATTTTGTCATATGCTTTTTTTGCATCTATTAAGATGATTTTGTGTTTCTTTTTTTTTTTTTCAATTGATATGATGTATCACATCAACTGATTTTTAGATGTTAAACCAACTTTACATTCTTAGGATAAATCCTACTTGACCATGGTGAATCACTCATTCTGTACATTGTTGGATCTGGTTTGCTAGTATTTTGTTGAGGATTTTTACATTCAAAATCATGGCATCACAGTGGTCTTTAGTTTTCTTTCCTTTTGATATTTTGCCTCGTTTTGTTATCAGGTTAATAATGGATTCATACAATGAGTTGGGAAATCTTCCCTTCTTTTCTATTTTTTTTTTTTTTTTGGAAAACAGTGAAGAATTGATATTAATTATTTAAATATTTGATAGATTTCATTGGTGAAACCAGTTGGACATGGGTTTTTTTGTGTATGTTGGTAGTGTTTTGATTCAATATTTTATACGTTATGAAATGATCCCCACAATAAGTCTTGTTACCATCCTTGACCATACAAAGTTATTATGATATTATTGACTATATTTGCTATGTTATACTTTTCATCCCTATGACTTACTTATTTTATAACTGAAAGTGTATACCTCTTAACCCCGTTAACCTATTTTGCCCATCCCTCAACACCTTCCCAGTCTGGTAACCAAAGGTTTGTTTCCTGTATCTATGAGTCTATTTCTGTTTTGTTTAGTTTTTTGATTTTGTTGTTTAGATTCCATATATACTATCTGTCTTTCTCTGCCTGACTTATTTCACTTAGCATAATACCTTCTAGGCCTATCCATGTTATTGCAAATGGCAAGATTTCATTCTATTTTAAGGCTGAGTAGTATTCCACAGTATGTATGTATGTATGTGTGTGTGTGTGTGTGTGTGTGTATCTTTTTACCTATTGATCATTTTTTTTAAGTTTATTTATTTATTTTGAGAAAGAGTAAGAGTAAGCAGAAGAGGGGCAGAGAGAGAGAAGAGAGAGAGAAGCCTAAGCAGGCTCCACACTGTCAGCATGAAGCCCAGTGTGGGGCTTGAACCCACAAACTGAGAGATCATGACCCAAGCCGAAATCAAGAGTCAGACGCTCAACCGACTGAGCCACCTGGTGCCCCACTTAATGTCTTTCTGATAGCTCATTATTGGTGTATAGAAACACAGTCAATTTCTGTATATTAATTTTGTGTCCTGTAACTTTACTTAATTCATTTATTAGTTCTAATAGTTTTGGTGAAGGAGCATAAGGCAGGCTGAGGACAAAGTACAAGCTAGCACAGCCCCTACCCCATGGGACATGTGTGATATTCCTCAGGCACTGCTGGCTGCCCAGAAACAAAGGAAAGGAAAGGAAACAAATGGTTAACTGAGAGAGATCACAGTCATACAGGACAGGAGTCTCTATCAGTTTGCAAATATCTTAGTAAATTACAAGAAAAAGGTAATCTTATCGATAGCCTAATCTCCAGAAACCTGTAGACTCAGTTTCCTGGAACCCCAACATCACCCCTCCAGAGTGATATGGGGAACAAAAGCAAAAAGGAAATGGCGGGTAAAATTAAATTTCCTTATAACCTGCAGCCCCTGGACGGGTACCTGAGGCAGGCAGAGCAAAATGTTTCTCTAGGAAGTCCCTACTGTCTTAATGTTAATGCCTTGCTAGAGGGAGAGACAACCTTAGGGTGACAACAGCAAGGCCTCAGGTATCTTTGGAGTCCTCTTTAGCAGATCAAAGTCCTTCTGGAGGCCTCCCATTTGACTTTACCTCCCCCACCTCCATAGTATATAAACAGTCACTCTGCACAACCCTAGTGCAGCCCTTTCTGCCCACGGGTCCTGTCCCTGTGCTTTAATAAAACCATCTTTTTGCAAAAAGGTGTCTTCAAGAATTCTTTCTTGGTTGTTGGCTCCAGACCACCCCCACTGTCACCCCCCGCAGTACCTTTAGGAAGAGATTAAGAGCTATCTGTTTTATGGCCTGCTTCTCTGCAAATCTCTGAGGCTGGCTCTGGATAAAAGGGTTGGCGGCAATGGCTTGCCTCTCTCGGAGTGACACTCCCATTTTGAGAACTGACTTCTTGGGGGGACGGTAGCCCCAAGTGTCGTTAGCTTGTCCCGGCATGGAATTGCTGCCGTAAGAGCTGAGTCAGAGGCAACCGGGGTCCCAGTATTCTCAGCAGCGCTACGCCCAGCGTGGGACCTCCACCCCGCAAACAGGGTTTGGGTAGAAGAAGAGAGCCTCACTTCTCAGTCATTTTTGTCTGGAACTTTGCTTCAGTTACACATAGCTGGGGACAGCATGTGACACGCTGACATCCTGTTCCCCTGGAAGGGGAGCCCTCTGGCTGGGGGCTGGGGCAAGAGTGAGCTCCATGTGCTTGGTGGCACAGGTCTGGAGGGGAGTTCCCATCTTGCTCAGCTGGGATAGGTTAAGGAGGCTGTGTTCAAATACCATAGAATCTCATGGTTCTTTCTGAATTCTAGTAGCTTTTCTTGAGTATATGGGGTTTTTTTTTGTTTTTATTTGTTTGTTTGTTTGTTGCTGTACCTCTTTGGGTCCATTTCTAGAGATTTTAAATGGTTAGTTTAAAAAAAAAACAACGAATTTTGCTGGCTGTGGGGGGGGGGAGTCAGTCTGCGGAGTTGCTCACATGTATCTCTCAATTCCTTCTAGTACTTTTTATTTTTATTTATTTATTTTTATTTTATTTTAACATTTTATTATATTATTTTTAATTTTTAAACTTTATTTAAACCCAAATTAGTTAACACAGAACGTAATAATGACTTCAGGAGTAGAATTTAGTAATTCAAAACTTACATATAACACCCAGTGCGCATCCCCACAAGTGCCCTCCTAAATGCCCATCACGCATCTACCCCATCCCCCACCCACCTCTCCTCCAGCAACCCTCGCTTTGTTCTCTATATTTAAGAATCTCCCTCTGTCTTTTGTGCAGGGAATATGTCATTTTTATCTTATTTTTCCTTCCCTCCTTCATGTTCATCTGTTTTGCTTCTTAAATTCCACATATGAATGAAATCATATGATATTTATCTTTCTCTGACTTCTTTCGTTTAGTATAATGCTCTCTAGTTCCATCCACATTGTTGCAAATGGCAACATTTCATTCTTTTTGATCACTGAGTAATATCCTATTGTATATATATACATATAAAACACATCATGTGGTACTTTTTAAATCTGAAAATTATTTTACCTTCAGTTGTGAAACATTTTTTTAGGGGGTAATACATAATTCTAGCTGACAGTTATTTTCTCTCAGCATTTTTTTCCCCACGGTCTTCTGGATTTTCCTGTTGTTAAGAAGTCTGCCATCAGTATAATTTTAATTCCTTTACAATGATCTGTCTTTTATCTCTGGATGTTTTCTCCACCTTCTATAAACATTAAAAACAATAAAGTCAGATATAATATAATATAATATAATATAATATAATATAATATAATATATAAATGCAATAAAACCCTTTTTATATTTAAAGTTCTATGAATTTAGGTGGGGTGCCTGGGTGGCTCAGTTAAGTGTCTGACTCTTGATTTCAGCTCAGATCATGATCTCACAGTCCATGGGTTCGAGCCCCGTGTCGGGCTCTGTGCTGACAGCTCAGAGCCTGGAACCTGCTTCGGATTCTGTGTCTCCCTCTCTCTCTGCTCCTCCCCCGCTCGCACTCTGTCTCTCTCTGTTTCTCAAAAATAAATAAACATTAAAAAGAATTTTAAAAAACGAAGTTCTATGGGTTTTGGCAAATATGCATAATTCATCAGCCATCCACAATCTAGGTATATAGAATGTTTTCATCATCCCCAAGAATTCCTTAGTCCTGTTTGTAATTAAATTTCTTCCCTTCATTCACATTCCCTGCAAACACTGATGTGTCCTTCTGCTTTCGCTCTTTCCCGGATATTATATAAACGGAATCAAACTGTATGTAGTCCTTCAGTCTGGTTTATTTCATTTAGCACATTGTTTTACGATATATCCATGTTGTTGTTTATATTTTTTTTAATGTTTATTTACTTTTGAGAGAGAGACAGAATGTGAGCAGGGGAGGGGCAGAGAGAGAGGGAGACACAGAATCCGAAGCAGGTTCCAGGCTCTGAGCCGTCAGCACAAAGCCCTACTTGGGGCTTGAACCCATGAACCGTGAGATCATGACCTGAGCCGAAGTTGGACGTTTAACCGACTGAGCCACCCAGGCGCCTTGCTGTTGTTGTATTTTTAAATTGTTCCTTTTTATTGTTAAGTACTATTTCTGGTGGATGTACCACAAATTGTTTATCTCTTCACTTGTTGAAAGACATTTTGGACCATTTCCAGATTGGGTGGTTTTTACAAAGCGGCTCTACATATTTATATATAGGGCCTTTATAGATATGTATCTTAATTTCTTGAATAAATAGCTGGGAATGGGGTCGCTGGTCTTATGGCGAGTGTGTGTTTAACTCTGTAAGAGGATGCCAAACTGTTTGCTAAAGTGGTTGTACCAGTTTGCATTCCCTCCGGCAATGAGTGCTTTTTTGATGTTTCCTATCTTTGATTTTCTAAAGTCTTATTACACTGTGTCCAAGGGTCATTCCCCCCCACCCCCAAATTTAAGAATGTATACCTGTTATCATTAAAGGAAATTCTTAGCAATTATGTCTTCAAGACAAGACTATCATTTCTACTCTTTTCTGCAGAACTCTTGTTGCACATATCGTAGGCTCTCTTACTCTAAAAGACATGTCTCTTAACCTTTCTTTCCCATTTCTCAACTGCTTTTTACTCTTTTTACTCTGTACTAAATCATGGGCAGTTGCTTCGGCTCTATTTACCAGTTAATCGTCTCTTTTGACTATACTTTATCTGCTATTTAAGTATCCACTGAGTTTCCCTTTTCAGTGATTAATCTTTTCTAGAATCTCTGTTAGGTTCTTTTTAAAATCTTCCTGGGCATGTTTAATTCTATTTGCTCCTTCCACATTTTTTTTTTTTTTTTTTTACGTAGGCTCTGTGGCCAGCACAGAGCTCAATACAGGGCTTGAACCCACAACACTGAGATCAACACCTGCACTGAGATAAAGAGTTGGACGCTCAACTGACTGACCCACCCGGGCACCCCCCTTTCCACATTTTAAAATTCAACTTTTACATCTTTAAACATTGTGTATAGTTAGTTACTTTCTACTCAGAAAATTCAATATCTCATAATTCTAACCTCTGAAGCTGTTGGGAACTCTACGCTTTTTGTTTGTTGTTTTTTTTATTAAAATTTTTTTTTAATGTTTATTCATTTTTGAGAGACAGAGCATGAGCGGGGAAGGGGCAGAGAGAGAGGGAGACACAGAATCCGAAGCAGGCTCCAGGCTCCGAGCTGTCAGCACAGAGCCAGATGCGGGGTTCCAACTCAAGAACCACAAGATCGTGACCTGAGCCGAACTCGGACGCTTAACTGACTGAGCCACCCAGGCGCCCCTCGTTTGTTGTTTCCACTGACTCTTGTTTGTGGGGTTCCCTCCCTCATGCATTTTGACTGTGAACTCATATTTGACAGAAATTAATCTGTGGGAATTTGGGGAGGCTTGGTAGGAGGATGTTTTCCTTCCAAGAGGATCTGCATTTGTTTAGTTTGATTTTGGGTGCTAGTATAACCTGGGACCATTTCCTTTCATTCTTCAACTTGTGATTTAGCATCTGTACAAATATTTAAATTAAAAGCCCAGATCTGCATGTAGATAAACTTATGGGAGGGTTTTTTGTTTGTTTGTTTTTGTTTTTTTTCCCCCTTTTCCTTAGGAGATAGATTTTCTTGTCGACTCTCCTTGCTATAAGTAGTGTTTCTTCTGGTCTGCATTTTCACAGAGTGCAGGGACTGCTCAAGGTCCCAGATTTATTTGTGTGGAGGGTCCCAGGTTCAGAACCCTTCAAGCTACCTTTGAGAGACCGTGGCCTAGCATCCTGGGCCCGAGGCTGCTGGCTGTTGATCCTCAAACCTTTACATTTCTGGAATTAGCGTTTGTCCCCAAGGAAGTCCCAACTTTTGTATTCTCATACTTCTCCAGTTTCAGAAACTTGTGCATTTTATTTTCTGGGATGGGGGCGGGGCTGGAGATTACTTTTAGGTTTCACTACTTAGCAGTGCATTTAAAAAGTATTTTTGGTAATCGACCCAGTAACTGAGTGTTTTTCAGTGCGATGACTTTTTAGAATATCTAGATGGCTACCCTCCTGTAAATAGAAACTCTACAGTTTATTTACACATTTAACTATTGGATATTCCGGGCATTTCAGATTCATTTTTTTCTTAATACTGTTACCAGCATTATGGGTCATGTCTCCTTGTGCAAATCTTTGTAGAATTTCTCTAAGGTTATATGAGTGCTGGAGCACAGGGGTGCCTTATTCAGCTTTATGAGAGATTTTGCCAAACTGGGTTCCAGAATTCCCGTGGCATACTATCAGTAACGAATAATGAGTCTCTGCTGTTGGGTGTTGTTGCCAAAACTTGGTACGACCAAACTAATGTTTGCCTATCTGATGGGTGGGAAATGGCGCTGTATAAATTTGCATCTGCCTGAGGACCAATAACTGAGCATCTGTCCCTATTTATTTACCATTTGGAATTCCTTCTTGGGTAGTGACACGGTATATCCTTTGCTCGTTTTATATGTAGTTATTTTTTTCTCATTGATTTATTAGACATCTCTGTATATCCCTTTTCAGTTAGAGTCTAAATATCTTTTCCCTTTGGCCATTTTGTTCCATATACCCAAGAGATTACTTTCTTCTTTATGGTTATGACTTTGGGTTTTTTCTATGGACTTCTTCCTAAACCCGAGGTAAAAAATACATTCTGCCATTTTCTCTTAACGCTTTCTTGGATACATACTGATGTAAAAGGGCTTAATTTTTTTGAGATCTGTGATTTAAATCCTCTGCCCCTTCCCCAAATTTATACTACGTAGAGAGAGATGATTTTAATTTGGGAGAGGGGAGAGGTGTCAGGATTGTTAATAAATTTAGCCCATGGCACATGCGTCACCTACAAACCTCCTTTATTCTTTGAGTCTCGGTTCAAAAACGTTCTCTTCCGAAGCTTTCCTGACTTCCTCAACTGAATTCAATTCAATATACATTTATTGAGCACCTTTTACATACCAGGCCATTCCCTAGAAGTTTAGGTCACAGTGTTAAGTAGAGTTTCTATTCCAGTGTAGAACTTAATACGTTAGCAAGATCTAGGCACAAATTCTCTCATGGTTCTTCTGTGTGCTGTAAACCTCCTCCATAGTAATTATTATCTCACCAGAATAATGCATGCATGGTTCTCTCCTCCATTAGCCCATCCCATGGGCTCTACCTTCAAAATGTAACCAAAATCTGACTACTTCTCAAGATCTTCAACATGATCTCCATCTTGTGCCTGGATTAGGTAGTGACCTCCCCCTGATCTCCTGGCTCCTGTCTTTGGGCGCTTCTGTCTCTCCTCAACACCACAGACCAGGTGATTCTGCTAAAGTGGATGTCACCTCCTGTCACTCTTCTGCTCAGAATCCTCGGGCAACTACCATCTCAAACAAAGAGAGCTGAAACTCTCCCACCCTGCCATCAGGATCTGACCTGCTCCTCCTCTCCCATCTCTCCCCCCGACCCGTGGGACCGCAGCCACACTGATTCCCTGCTGTTTCCACAATATTCCAAGCACTCTCCTGCCCGTATCCACATGACTTGCCCTCTCACTTCTGTTGTATCTCTGCCCAAATATCCCATTTTCAGCAGGACCTCCTTTAACCAAAAATGAAATTTAAGAATATAAATAATAAATAAGTCAAAATAAAGTTAAAAATAGCACACACAGACTTACCCGCTGTCGCTCTTAACCTAGTTATATTTCTCCACGGCACTAGTCAACATTTGATCTGTTATGTATTTGTCTTCCCATCTACCACCACTAGGATATAAGCTCCCTGAAGGCCAGGATCTAAGCTCCGTAAGGGTCAGGAACTTTGTTTATTCACTGCTATATCGTCACTGCCTAGAACAGCACCTAGTACGTAGTGGGTACCCAAGATATGTGCTTATTGAGTGAATAAATATGAACATGTAGGAATGAATGAATGGCAGGTCTTGGGGTGCCATAACTGGTGATATTAGAATAAAATAGGTGGAGTGGAGAAGAGACCATAAGGAAAAGAAGAGGGTAGATAAATCTCTCCCATTGTGCAATTTTACTTAAAGGTTTTCATGCAGCTAACCCTCATGACATTGGCCTCCTCTGTTGCCATTGGCATTAGTTTCCTTCCTGAAGGTCCTGAAGGTGGCTCTCACTAAAGACTTCTTGACTTAGAGCTTAACTAAGTTATTAGAAGAGGTTTTCTCCTGGATCACCCAGAAAATGGAATCACTTTCCAGACTGATGGGCAGGCTTGTCCTCAGAGCCCCCAGGAGAGGGAAGGACTGGGAGCTTGCTGTGTTCCTGTGGAGAACCCTGGACCTTGAGCTAAAGACATGGTCTCCATTATGAGAAGGCCACTGTGTTCAAAGCCATACAAGAAAGAGTCAAAACCGAATGAGATGGAACTTGGCTGACATCTAAGATTTAGCTCTTAGTTCAAAACTACAGTGAGAAATAATACTGGTAAGTTAAGCCTCAACTTTTCTTGGTTGTTGTCTGTGACTCACTAACTTATACTTTCGAGACCTTGATTTTTGGGTATATATTGAGAGATAGTGTTGTCTACTAGCACATAAACTGAGGGTAAGAAGACCTGCTTATATGCTAATCAACTGTGTGTTGTAGGTGAAATATTTATTCACACTGTGGCTCCTAAGTGGTGGAGACAGAAGAGTTAAAAAACAAAACTCTGAAGAAGGTAGCCAGTTTTTAACCCCAGCTATGACAATCAGAGACTATCAATCAGAGAGGGACACACTGCCAGGGAAACATTTTCCGTGCTACCTTTTACTTGTAAGGTACTCATTTCCTGCTTAAAGACAAGGACTAAAGCTTTTCATCATTGGAAAGAAAAAGCACCCAAGTTTTGGAGCATGTCCTGCCCTTCCCCATTTCCTTGGCCTTGTGCGGTGGCAATTCAAATGGGGATATCTAGAGATAGGGCCGTATGAATACAAAACATGTGTGCTGGAAAGGCCAAACTTTGAGAACAGCAAGTACAAGTGAGTGGAATCTCCTCTCCGATACAGGGATCAGAATGCAGATAGTGTGGTGTAGACAGATGAGAATCAGCACAGGATGTGGATTGGCATAGCCTGTGGTCTGTGTGGGGTTCAGAAGCACCTCAGCGGTTGACCAAGAACCCAGACGGAGGTGGATGGAGTTGGATAATGAGGAATGAGTGTTCAGGTAGGACACCTTCAGCAACAAGTGACAGAAAACAAACCCAAATAAGGTTGAACAGAGTGACCTATCTGAATAACCCAGTGCATTCTTCCTCTCTCTTTCTCTGTCTCTCTCTGATCTTCTCCACTTAAGCTTCCTTCTCTGCTGATGACAATGGACATTCTCTATTTAGTAGGAACAGTGGCCTTCAGCAGGTGCCAGAGTCACATCCTGAAAGATTGGTAACCAGAGATGTCTTTCATCACTGGATTTCAGTTGGAAAGATCCTAGGAAAGAGCTCAGACTGTCCAGATTGGATTCTGACTCCCACCTCCTAGACTGTCACTGTAGTTGGGAGGTGGGCTCTCTGTTGACCCAGCTTGGATCATGTTCTCTTGTTTGGGTGAGAGTGAATAGTTTCTGTACCAGATAGTGGCTTAGCACAGACGTGACCACTGATCTGTTTCCATTAGACAGCCCTTACGTCGAGTCTCTGACAGTCACACAACCTTTCAGGAGGGATGGTCATTTACCATGAGAACCCCACCCTGGAGTGTGCGAGTGTGCATGTGTAGTCAGACGACTAGGTTCAAATGGCTACTCCACCATTTACTGGCCAAGCCATCTTTCTATGCATGAGGTTCCTTGTTTATAACATGAAAAAAATAATAGGACCAACTCCATAGGTTTGTTGACAGGATTACATGACTGATATGTAAAACCCTTAACATAAGCCTGGAATGTGAATGCTTAGTTGTCACTATTACTAACATAATAAAACCGTAAAGACAACTCACTAAACAAGGGCACCTTTCATAATATCTTCCATGCCCTTTATAGACCACAAGGTCTGTGAAGTCGTTTTCTGTTCATTATCTTGCTCACTAGAAGATGCTCAGTGGGGCTCTGAGGCTTCCCTGGGTCTTTCCAGGCTTCCAAATCTGAGTGTTTTCCTCACTTCCTTCTTTTATGATCCAATACCTCTTATCTCAAATAAATAAACTTACTTTAGAGTCCTTTATCAGAGATAAAGCCTCACTTGAAAGCCCACAGTGGGCAAAGCTGTATGACCTTTGCTTAGCTTACTTGACCTGGTTGGGTCCATAATTCTGAACAGCCTCCCTCCATGTTGAAACAATGGCTCTTCTTGCCCTTGGTGGCTTGGCTTCATGTTAATCAATTTGTCATCACTCTTTTACCCATCACAGAGTTCTCATTCCTAACAATACATTTCTAAAGCCTAATAGTGTGTTCACTTTTCCTTAACCTTTTCTTTCTTTCTTTCTTTCTTTCTTTCTTTCTTTCTTTCTTTTCTTTCTTTCTCTTTCTTTTTCTCTCTTTCTTCTTTCTTAATAAATGTTTTTCTTCATTTCATCACACAAATCTTTATGTCCAACAAATCTTGGTCCAACTCAGCAAACACTGTTTGTTGTTCTTCTCTATACCAGGTATTATGCTCGGTGTCACTCATTTTATTTCCTTTTTCTTTTCTCTGCCTTTAATTCTCTCTTTGTAAGCTTCCTTGATAGAGGGAATCATTTTTTTTTAAGATTTTTTTTTTAAGTAATCTCTACACCTAGTGTGGTGCTCAAACTCACAACCCCGAGATCAAGAGTCACATGCTCCACTGATTGAGCCAGCTGGGCGCCCTAGGAATCACAACTTTTAATACACATTTTAACACTGGAAATAAAATTATCTTAGTTGTTGGAAATGTGTTCATAAATAAATAAATCTCCATGCATTAAAACTTTGTGTGGGAGCAAATTACAATTGGGAAGGGATTATATGTATTTGACTCTATCTATCTATCTATCTATCTATCTATCTATCTATTTATCTATCTATCTATATGTCTATAGTTAACAAATTCCATGGTATGGCTTCATTATTCTCAACTAATCTTTTTGTTGCATTTATAGTCACGAGTTTTGAAGTAATTCTTCATATACTTTTAAATGAGAGATATATGAATCAGATAAACCTCTCAGCATTTAGGGTCTGTAATTAGTTGCTGAAGGCAGTTAAATCAGTCAAGAACAGAGTAATCCCTAAAGAGGGCCTATTGTTATGTGGTGCTATGAAGGAAGACTTTTTTTAGTTTGCTGTAGTCCCACTTGTTTTTTTTTGTTTGTTTGTTTGTTTTGTTTTTGCTTTTGTCGACTTTGCTTTTGGTCTCAAATCCAAAACAATCATCACCAAAACCTATGTCAGGGAGCTTATTGCCTATGCTTTTTTCTAAGAGTTTTGATTTCACCTCTTGTGGTTAAATCTTTATTCTGAGTTAATTTTTGTGTATGGTTTAAGTGGTCCAGCTTCATTGTTTCGCATGTAGCTGCCCAGTTTTCCCAACACCATTTGTGGGAGAGACTGTCCTTTCACCATTGAATATTCCTGTCTCCTTTGTCATAGATTAATTGACCATATGTATGTAGATTTTTTTTCCTGGGCTCCTGATTCTATTCTATTGATTTATGTGTCTATTTTATGCCAATACCATACTGGTTTTTTTTTTTTGAAATCTCATAGAAATGTATTGTTACTCCTTTTTTCTCTAAAAAATTTTTAAAAATGTATATTTATTTTTGAGGGGGGAAGGCAAGCGTGAGCAGGGGAGGGGGGAGAGAGAAAGGGAGACAGAGAACCCTAAGCAGGCTCTGCACTGTCATCCCAACGTGGGGCTCGAACCCACCAACCATGAGCCGAAGTCAGATGCTCAATCAGCTGAGCCACCCAGGTGTCTCTGTTAATCCTTTTATTTCTGTTTTATTTTCTAATTTTTTTTGGCTCACAATGTTATCAGTTTCCCATGTACAGCATATAAACATGCAGCAAGTTGATACATCATGCTGTGCTCCCCACACGTGTAGCTACCATGTATCGACATACGGCTATTACAACATCACTGACTAGATTCCCTCTGCTGTGCCTTTTCATTCTAGTGATTATTCATTCCATTTCCGGAAGCCTGTATCTCCCCCTCCCCTTCACCCATTTTGCCCATACCCCTGCTCCCTTTCCTTCTGGCTACCATCAATTTTCTTTATATTCACAGGTCTGATTCTGCTTTTTGTTTGTTCATTCATTTTTTAGATTCTACATATGAGTGAAGTCATATAATGCCATACTACTGTGATTATTATAGTTTTGTAATATAGTTTGAAGTCAGGAAGGATGATGTCTCCAGCTTTGCTTGTCTTCCTCAAGGTTGCTTTGGCTATTCAGGGCCTTTTGTGGCTCCATGCAAACTTTAACAGTGTTTGCTCTATTTCTGTGAAAAATGCCATTGGAATTTTGATAGGGATTGCATCAAGTCTGTCCATCGCTTTGAGTAGTATGCACATTTTAACACTATTCGTCCTTCTAGTCCATTAGCATGGAATATCTTTCCGTTTATTTGCCTCTTCTTTAATTTCTTTCATCAATGTCTTAGAGTTTTCAGTGTACAGATCTTTCACGTCTTTGACTAAATATATTCCTAAGTATTTTATTCTTTTTGATGCAATTGTAAATGGGTTTTTTTTCTTAACTTCTCTTTCTCATAGTTCATTGTTAGCGTATAGAAATGCAACTGATTTTTGTATGTTGATTTTGTTTCCTGCGACTTTACTGAATTCATTTATTAGTCCTAATAGTTTTTTGACAGAGTCTTCAGGGTTTTCTATATAAAATATTTTGTCATCTACAAATAGAGACAGTTTTACTTCCTTCTTTCCAATTCTGACGCCTTTTATTTCTTTTCTTGACTAACTGCTGCTAAAGAACAAAATTCAAACAAGTAAATTTGAAGATCTAATTGGCTTTATTAAACGATTCATGAATCAAGTGGCACCCCATCTAGCAAGTAGAGAAGGACCCCAAGGTGTTGTACGCAATGGAAGGTTCTTATAGACAGGGGGTGGGGACAAGAAAAGGATTGTTCCAGAGAAAGCTATTTGCTAGGGGAAAAGCAAGGTGTCTTATCATGCAGATGACTTCATCTTTCTTTGGGGGATGGAGAGGACCCAGGTAACAGACTCATCGGTGCTGATGGAAAGACAAGTTTCCTGCCTGACCAGTTAAGGACACATTTCTTGGGGGGGTGGGGGCGGTTGATACTGTAGTTATATTGGGTGTTAAGTCCACGTTTGGGACTCAGTCTAAGTGACACCAATTTGGCCCACAGCTTGCTTGCTTTCTTTCTTTCTTTCTTTCTTTCTTTCTTTCTTAACGATTCCCTCCTTTTGATCAGACTCTCAGCTTAACTGAGAGATGTGATCAAATTTTAAAGCATTAAGACCACTCTCAGATACCACTCTAGTTCAGGTTTGTTGCTCCTTTCTGTGGTATCTATAGGTTTTTACTTAGCTTCTGTGATATTCATAAGTCATGGCTTCTGGCTCACATTCTTTTTTTTTTTTTTTAATTTTTTTTTTTTTTAACGTGTATTTATTTTTGAGACAGAGAGAGACACAGCATGAACAGGGGAGGGGCAGAGAGAGAGAGAGACACAGAATCGGAAGCAAGCTCCAGGCTCTGAGCCATCAGCCCAGAGCCCGACGCGGGGCTCGAACTCACAGACCACAAGATCGTGACCTGGGCTGAAGTCGGACGCTTAACCGACTGAGCCACCCAGGCGCCCCTGGCTCACATTCCTTAAGTTGGTTATTATTATTATTATCATTATTATTTTTTCATTCTTTTGATGTTCCAGTCTTAGAGAGATCACTTGCTTGGGGGTTAGTGACTGCAAAACTGCATTTAAAGCTTTTGAGAGAATACAATGCACCAGGGAGATTATTATGATTACTTTAAGCAGGATAACTTCAAATATTTGGAATGTACTTTATTTTTTATTTATTTATTTATTTATTTTGGAGTGCACTTTCGAGCCATGGTCCCCAAGACTTAAACCTTTCAAAATCAAATAAGTCAAAGAAATGCCCCCTGGAAGGAGTCACTTTTTAAAACCAAGTGGCTTGTTCTTATGTAATTGAATTTTAACTTCCCCAGAAGCATTAATCTAGGCATAGCACGTGGTGTCAGGCACAGAACAGACACCTCCTTGCTCAGTTAAAAGATAATCATGGGGCACGCGGGTGGCTCAGTTGGTTAAGTGTCTGACTTCGGCTCAGGTCATGATCTCGTGGTTTGTGGGTGTGAGCCTTGCATTGGGCTCTGTGCTGATGGCTCAGAGCCTGGACCCTGCTTTGGATTCTGTCTCTCCCTCTCTCCCTGCCCCTCTCCTACTTGCACTCTGTCTCTCTCTCAAAAATAAATAAGCATTAAAAAATTAAAAAAAACCCAGATAATCAAGAGATATTCTATTACCAAGAACAACTTTGGCCAGAGAGTCTAAGGACTTTCATTGGGCTGCCATTGCTTTAGTTTGTAATGATTTTAAGAATTAACTGATCAGAGCTTCATTTATATTTATCCCTAGCCAGGGAAACAGGGACCAGCCCAAAGAAGTGTCCCTTTTAACTCCACAATGGGAATTTAGGGGAGGGACCAATGAGATGTATTATTTTGCTTGTGAAAAGTTAAGAGACACAATTAGGATTTTTCCTAGCCTGAAATAAAAGAGGTTACCTCTGCTTAGCAGTGGCCTAGGAGATGAGGAAGCCATCCTTCTAGGCAAATGTCAGAGTAAAGAAAAGGAAAAGAAGGAGAAAGGATTTTATGGTGAGTTAAAGGATAAAGTCTTGATCTGGCATCTTGACAGAAGCAGGCTACCTCCATGTCAGTCACTTCTCTCCCTTGTCAGTTGAATTTGGAAGCTTCCAGCATCTTTTAGTTCTGCAGCCAGTGTCAGTGGTCAGGAGCACATGGTAAGCTCCCTTTTAATGCCATCTCTGATGATATTTTAGAATACCAGTCACCAGGCTCTAGACTGTGACCAACAGATTCCTTTGAATTAGGATCCGGGAAGGCTTCTTAACCTGTTGGTGACAACCTTGAGCATAAAACCTTAGAGACCTATAGTAGCTCATCATGCTAGCAGGGGACAATAACGGATCAGCAGAAGGTTGTATACCGGTAGAATTACAAGAGTTTTGCAAGGTTTTTGTTAAGACTCACATGATTTATCCAGTGGAGTGGGTGTGCTGCCTTGATCACTGGAGATGGTAGAAAGTACACCCCAACTGGGAAACAATATTTTCTAACTTTCTTTTCTTTTCTTTTTTCTTTTCTTTCTCTCTTTCTTTCTGTCTTTCTTTCTTTTTCTTTTTTTTTTTCTATGAGGACATCAACCTACCTAATGACAAGGAAAGGCTTTAACCCATCCAGAAAATGCATGTACAATAACAGGAACATATTAACAACTCATACTAAATGGCAGTTTAATTAAGTTCAGATGCAGGTGTTAAAATTTCATAGACGTCTCTACACCAATGTCTATTCGTAATTGGAGTCGTCTTAAGTGTACTCTGGTGAGGGAAGGAATGCAAAAACCAATAAATGAGGTTTGTCAGGGAGCCAAGAAGAACCAAGTGATGATCTCAGGCTTCTCACGGCTCTGTTTATTGAATTTACAACCAATATTTGTCTATATTATTTTTTTCCCCGAAACGGACTGTTGCCATGTCACAGTGGTTTTAGGATAACAAAAGTCTGCTAATGAGAAGCCAGTTTTTTGTAGAAGTGGAATAGACTTTATGTATATGTACCACGATTTTACAAATATAATCTGAAAAAGGTTTAATAGAAGAGCGCCCTAGGTGGCTCAGTCGGTTAAGTGTCTGACTCTTGATTTCGGCTCAGGTCACGATCTCACAGCAGGCTCCCCCACTGATAGTCTAGAGTCTGCTTGGGATTCTCTCTCTCCCTCTCTCTCTGCTCCTCCCCTGCTCATGTGTATGCTCTCTCTCTCTCTTTCTCAAAATAAATAAACATTTTTAAAAATTAAAAAAAAACATTTAAAAGGCTTAATATTATTTCTTTGATAATATTTTCCATGTAATTTACACATCAAATAAGCCTAACTAGTTTAACAAATCTTTTGGAATATTCCAGATTCAAAAGACATTTTGTTGTTGTTGTTGTTGTTGTTGTTAGGATTTGATTTTGGGAAGTTTGTCGAAAATATCAGAAAAGGTTTTAAGTCACTTATCTAAATAGGATCATAGATCATTATAAAAATTAATATTTAAAAGGTAAAGAAACTTATATAACCTTATTAAAAGCAGACCAAACGTCCAAGAAAACTTTGTCCTTTTAACAAAGAGAAGACCAAATTTGAATTTTGTCGACTGAACTCAAGGAATTGGCTGCTTAGGGTGCTTTAAATTGAACACAACCCAAGGAACTGTTGGAAGCAAAGAACTTTTTGTTACTTATTACAAGTAAGAAGACGGGAGATGGCTCTCAAAGCACTGTCGTCCCACAAAGTTAGCCCTCGCAGCTTTTATTCGGTGTATCAGGGGTGGGGGCTCGCATCTATATTTAGGAAGTGACACGTATTCTATTACTTGGGCACTTCAGCTCAATTGGACGTGCCTATGTGTCAACATGCCAGTGCGTACATCACCTGTTCAAACGCAGAAAGCCCAGCCCAAAGGAGCAGAACTTAGTATTATACCGAGCTAAAGTAACTTCAGGACGACTCAGGGGGGTTTCTGCACGGGTCCTCAGCTCCAAACTGAGTCACACGGGCTCACCTAAGGGGCTGCCAGGCAAGACACACCTAGCGAGGCACTATCCGATGAACCAGCCTCACTGGGCATCTCCTTGATGGGAAATGCTGGTTTTGCCAAAGAAAGCACATTCTTTCCCTGCCTCTGTCTCTTCCTCCTCCTCCCTTCTGCTCATAATTTTCAGCCCTCTGATTTGAGTACACCCTAGCTAACATTTGCACCAGCTTCATTTGGATATTAAAACTTACTGTAATTTTAGCCAGCTCGACCAAACATTAAAATTTAAAACATTTTTTATAAATCTCAAATTTTTTTTCTATATTCTGATTTTGTCCTCTGTTTTCACTTTTTTTTTTTTTTTTTAAGAGAGGGCATGAACAAGTGAGAAGGGCAGAGGGAGAGATAGAGATAGAGAGAGAGAGAGAGAGAGAGAGAGAGATAGATTCTCAAGCAGACTCCATGCTGTCAGCACAAAGCCCGATGCGGGGCTTCATCCCATGAACTGTGAGATCATGACCTGAGCCAAAGTCGGACGCTTAACTGACTGAGCCATCCAGGTTCCCCTAGCTAGCATCATACTTAATGGTGAGAAACCAGGTGACCTCGGGCTCATGACCTTGGGCTCATAACCCACACTGAAATCAAGAGTTGGATGCTCAACTGGCTGAACCACCCAGGTGCCCTGTTTTCACTTTAAGCCAGCTTTATTTGAAGGCAAAATTGTTATTACTATTATTCTACATCTATCATTTCTCATTTTCCTGGCATATGGAGATATTTCTCTTACTACTTTTAGTAGTTTTGATTACATATTAATTGGAATTTTTAACCCTTAGTAATCTTGATTTCTAGGGAAAACTAAGCAATTAGGAACAGTCTGTTATATCAACATGTTTTAAAATTGCAAATTTAAGAATGCATTTAAAAATATTTAGAAGCATATGTCTTTTTAATTTATTTTAATGTAACATTAGCATATCCCAATAGTTTTAGTTTCTCTGTAATAAGAAGCCAAAAGTAGATCAACCTATATTTAGTAATTAGTCTTCTAGTATTCTGTCTTATTTGGAAATGATTTCGATATTTAATGAATTTAACTCAACTCATTATTTAACTTAGCAAAACTAATAAGATTTTAAGTTACCAAAAAGATTTGGGAAAACTAGTGTTGGGGAGGAAGAAATTGTACCTTCCGTTTAAGGTCCTTCTAGCTGTACTCAGAATCAAATTGACACGAGACAGATTTACAGGAGACAATCAAATTTAGTTTCCTGCATGTGGAGACTCTACATAGATATGAAACATTAAAGTCAGGCAACATGAGGCTAATAGGACATCTTGGGCCAGAGAGAGGAGTAGGGGTCTGAGGATATACAGGGAAGGACCATGAGGAGGAAGGTGAAAAGAATTTGGAAAACAAACGTTGCGCTGCTATGCAGGTAAGTTTCTTAAAGAAGAGTCTCTGTTAATAGCTCTTTTTCTGGTACAGGCAGGCAGTTGATGGTGGAGATAAAGAACTCTTCCTGAATCTGCTGGGTTTTGACTGCTTTTAACTCAAAGTATTGTTCATGCCAAAGTGGCCCATCTTGAAGTGGTCTACCCTTGGCCTCTACACAATTTGGAAAATTTACCTAAAACTTTGTTTTTTAATGTACTTGTTTTTGACAACTATTGGTAGGTTACTTAGGAAAACTTTATTAAACATGAAACAGAGTCATCATTCTAAGCTATTATTTTTTGTTGATAAATCTTGTAAGAGATAACAGAAACTTATTTGGCTAGTAAACTCACATAGAATGAAAGCTTTATATTTAGTGTCAATAACTCTAAAGGCATATTTATTTGTGTAGGGGCCAAGGGCAGGCAGCCCCAAGATGGACCACTTTGGCATAAAGAACACTTTGAGTTAGAAGCAGTCAAAACCTGTAAGTTCAGAAGGAGTTCTTACCTCTTCTTCAACTACCTGCTTTCCTAGGTAGAGAGCTATTAACAAAGATTCTTCTTTACCTAAGAAACTTATCTGTATAATATGGCACCTTTGTTTTCCAAACACCTCCTTTCACCTTCTTGCTAGTGGTCTTTCTCCCCTTTGTATCCTCGGACCCCCTAATCCTCTCTTTATCTCATATAAGCCTTGTTGCCTGTTTTCAGAATATCCATGTCTGTGTGGATTTCCTGGACATACACTATTAATTTTTATTTTCTCCTGTAGATCTGTCTCATGTCAATGTGATTTTAAGTTCAGCTAGAAGAGTCTTGAAGAACAGATGAGATTCTCCCCCCACCAACATTTTGATTAAACCGTCAATCTCAAGCTAGCTTTTGTATCAAATATTTTTCCAGATCACATGAATTTGACAAGCATTTGGGTTAGTTTGTATCTTTTTGAGTTTTAGAATGCCCAATCCTTACAAGCATTTGCCATGAAACCAACTAAATAGAATGCTTTTATAAATTAATTTTAGCAATACCATCCAGAGGTGAAAACACATTTACACACATAGACACACATACAGATAGGTGCAGAATTTATAGCTTCTATTTTATGTTTGTCTACTAAAAGATTTTATTTTTAAAGTAGTCTCTGTGCCCAACGCGGGACTTGAACTTACAACAACGAGATCAAGAGTTGCGTGCTTTACCAACTGCGCCAGCCAGGTGTCCCTTATTTTAAAAATACTTCTATTTTACTTCTGTGCTTCTATTTTAAAATTACTGCCATGAAATAGGTACAGAATTTACTAGTTATGAATGCCAAATCTGAGTTTGTTTTTCTGGTAGATGGAATAAGTTAAGGTTATTGATCTAGATGGCTAATGCTTTTAAAAAAATGTGCAGAAAACACTTAAGATTTGTATTTTTTCTTGGCAGGTCAAGTTTTAAAAAGCCTTTCCCCCCTTTTTTTACTTGATAAGATTTATCTCCCGGGAATTTGAATTTTAAAAAGATGGGCTAGATAAAGAATTCCTGTAGATGACCAAACGCTGGCAAAACACTGTATGTATATTTACATTATAAAGGCATGGGGGGGGAGGGGGGAGGAAAAGCAAGCACTTTCTAAAAAAAATTTTTTTTTAACGTTTATTTATTTTTGAGACAGAGAGAGACAGAGCATGAACAGGGGAGGGTCAGAGAGAGGGAGACACAGAATCTGAAACAGGCTCCAGGCTCTGAGCTGTCAGCACGGAGCCCGACGCGGGGCTCGAACTCACGGACCGTGAGATCATGACCCGAGCCGAAGTCAGACACTCAACCGACTGAGCCACCCAGGCACCCCAAGCAAGCACTTTCTAGAAGGACTTTTGTTCTCTTAAGGACAGAATTTTTACAATGTTTATAAGCTTTTTGAGATAAGTAAGGGAGGTTTTGGAATTGGTAAAGAGGATTGGTCTTTGACTTATGTTTGTAACTACACCTCTGGTCCTGTAAAGACTAGATTTGTAAAACATGGATGGCTGTTTTTAGTTTCTCAAAAAATTGGGCCGTTGCCTGAAACATATCAAATGACTCATATATCCATCTTCCAATGAGAAAGTCTTCTTTTTTTCTGGGTACACTTAGTTTGGGGGAAGAGGCCTAAAATTTTTTTTATCAGGCTCTGAATGTCAGCTTTTAATTTGGCCAGATTTTTGATTACGGAGTTTTGAAATCTTTTAAAAATATCTTGTTAGGTTTTAGCTGGGACAAACAGTAAAGATTTCTGGCAGTATATAACAACCTCATGGACCCAAGAGGCATCCTCAAAGAGGGTGTAAAATATACTATTTTTATAAGATCTAGAACCACTCCCAAAGAGAGCCAAAGAAAGAACCGAGGCAGGCACAAAGCCAAGCCATGTTCTCAGAATGTAAAACAAGATGAGCAATGAAGAAACAGCTATTCCCAAGAGAAAAAGATCAATAACCAATGGGTCTTGATTTGGAAAGGAAGGAATAATGTGAATTTTTTTAAAGTTTATTCTGAGAGAGTGAGTGAGTGGGGGAGGGGCAGAGAGCAAGGGAGAGAGAGAATCCCAAGCAGGCTCCAGGCTGACAGTGCAGAGCCTTATACTGGGCTTGATCCCATGAACTCTGAGATCATGACTTGAGCTGAATCAAGAGCCAGACGCTTAACCAACTGAGCCACCCAGATGCCCCAGCAATAACGTGAATTTTTATTTATCTTTCTCATTTGGGCTCAGGCAATAATCTATCTTTAAAGAAACTTTTGAGGATTCTCCTTAGGTTAAAGGAATTAACTATGGCCCTTAGTTAGTTTTTGACTAGGGAGGGAAAGCTATCTGAGGAGGGTCACCTGTAACCTCAGGTGATTTTATTTTAAAAGGTCAGTTGTCTCTTCCAAGTGGAAAGGCATTTCAGACAGAAAGTACGCCGAGTACTCAGGCAAGAAGGATGGAGGGGAGTTGGGACCCAGCAGTCTTAGAGCCTTTTGTCCTAGGTACCTCTTATGTTTTAATTCTTTCATTAGCCTTTTGTTATGAATCTTTCGATGAGACTATTTTGGAATCTGGAAGCTTTTGGGGAGTTTCTGCATACCAATGAAAGTAGGCATCTCATTCTGTTTATTTAAGAGCCTTCGCTTTCAAATGCACTTCTTAAATGAACAATCTTGTCTAATTGGAACATTCCCTATAATGGCCACTGTAATTCTAGGTTGTTTTTAATAATTTCTTTTCTATCGCTAAAGATATTTAACTTCAAGGATTTTGGTTCTTAGACATAAAATAAGTAGGTGTGCTGGAAAGCCGTGTGCTGACTGTTTAGAACTTAAAGATCCCATTAGCTAAGGCTTTGGGTTTCTCCAAGCTCAACGAATAACCTAAAAGGGCTATGCCTCGTGCTTGGGGATGTGCACATATTACAGTGTACCCTGTAAAGACGTTTTCTTGAGTTTGGCAGGTGAAGGAGTATCAATCTAACCTGGTATGTGACCAATTTACCCTATCACAGGAATCTTCTTGAGGTGGGGAGCACCATAACAGCCTTTAAATGCTTGATCTGTGCCTACGGATTTTGTGCTTTTTGGCTTCCGAGATCCTGCTAGCAATAGCCTGTTATTTACACACAACAAGACACACAGGGTCGCCTGGGTGGCTCAGTCGGTTGGATGTCCAACTCTTGATCTCAGCTCAGGTCTTGATCTCAGGGTCGTGAGTTCAAGCCCCGCATTGGGCTCTGCACTGGGCGTGAAGCCTACCTTAAAAACACAAAGAAACGATGGGGCGCCTGGGTGGCTCTGTCGGTTAAGCGTCCGACTTCAGCTCAGGTCATGATTTCATGGCTCATGGGTTTGAGCCCCAATCCAGTCCTGTGCTGACAGCACAGAGCCTGGAGCCTGCTTCGGATTCTGTGTCTCCCTCTCTCTCTCTGTCTCTCCCCCGCTCATGCTCGGTCTCTCTCTCTCTCGAAAATAAATGCTACAAAAATTTTAAAAAACAAAGAAACAAAAACAAGACAAACAGTTATGCACCTTAATATATTAGCAGCACTGCATCCTGACCCAAGTAGGCCCTACATGCACCACCACCAATTCCCATGGGACTTTACTGAGGCTTAAGCTGACCCACTCTGTAAAGGAAAGCCAATGAGATTGGGAGCTCAAATGCCAAAAAGGAGAATTCAGACCGAGAGGAGCTTAAGCCTAGTCCCCAGAAAGTGTGAGAAAGACAGGGCACTCAGAGAGTGTGCAGGTACCATTTTCGTGTTTCTCATTGTCCCCAGTGCTGCTTGGAAGTTTGCCTCCAATGCCGTCACTGCCACTAAATCAGTTAAATAACAAAATTCAAACAAGTAAGTTTGATGATCTAACGGGCTTTATTAAATGATTCCTGAATCGGGCAGCACCCCATCTAGCAAGTAGAGAGGGACCCCAAGGAGTTGTACACAATGGAAGGTTCTTACAGACAGGCCACAGGCGCAAGAAGGTTATCAGTACAAGAAAAGGATTGTTCCAGAGAAGGCTGTTTGCTAGGCCAGAAGCAAGGTGTCTTATCATACAGATGACCTCATCTTTCTTTGGGGGATGGAGAGGACCCAGGTGACAGACTCATTGGAGCTGGTGGCAAGAAACATTTCCTGACCGGCCGGCTGAGGTCATAATGCTGGCCTTGTAAAATGAATTCTGAAGTGTTCTGTCTTCCTCAGTTTTTGGAAAGAGTTTGAGAAGAGTTGGTTTTCATCCTCCTTAAATGTTTGGTAGAATTTACCAGTGGTCCTAGACTTTTGTTTGCTGGGCGTCTTTTGGATTACTGATTCAATGTCCTTACTAGTTATTGCCTCTTCAGATTTTCTATTTTTTCATCATTCAGTCTTGAAAGATTGTATATTTCTAAGAATTTATCCATTTCTTTTAGGTCATGCAATTTTTTGGCATATAATTGTTTTATGGTAGTCTCTTATCCTTTGTGTTTCTGTGGTATCAGTTGTAATGTCCCCTCGTTCATTTCTCATTTTATTTATTTTCATTCTCTCTCTTTTTTTTCTTGGTGTGTCTGGCTAAAGGTTGGTCAATTTTGTTCATCTTTTAAAAAAGAAAAAAATTGTTTATCTTTAATGTCTCTTGTGTATTTTATTTACTTAAAAATATTTTTTTAATGCTTATTTATTATTGAGAGACAGAGACAGAGCGTGAGCAGGGGAGGAGCAGAAAGAGAGGGAGACACAGAATCTGAAGCAGGCTCCAGGTTCCGAGCTGTCAGCACAGAGCCCGACGTGGGGCTCGAACCCATGAACCGTGAGATCATGACCTGAGCCGAAGTCGAACACTTAACTGACTGAGCCACCCAGGCTCCCCTCTTTTCTATTTTAAATCATTTGTCTTCATTCATCAGTAACTATATGCTACTATAAACAAGTTATTCTTGTCATTGATAAAAATATATTCCCTTCCCAGTGATAGGATTTATTTAATTAATTAATCTAATTATTCAACACACATGTGTTGAGTCTACCATGTACCAGGCACTGAGGAAACAGAAGTATACAAGGAGGATATGTTCTCTGTCCTCTTTGGTGTCTATAGTACAATGGGCAGCTTAATCCAATCTGTGATCCTCTAAACTGAGCTTAATCTACTTGTCCTTCATGGTCCAGTTTCAGACATGTCCTTAGCCCCACCTTCCACCATCCCCCAACCTGCCCATTTCTCTAGACATATTTGCAGTTCTGAAGACACATCCAAGCATCTGTACCTCCGTGCCTTTGCATGTACAGGGGCCTCTCCCCAGAATGCCCTTGCTCTCTCCTTCCTCCCTCACTTTCTCCATATCATACTTGGCCTTCAAGATTCAGTTTAAGCATGAATCTTGGAAGTATTCCCTTTTTTAATATTGTTTTAATGTTTATTCATTTTTGAGAGAGAGAGAGAGAGAGAGAGAGACTGAGCGAGCACGAACAGGGGAGGGGCAGAGGGAGAGAGGGAGACACAGAATCCGAAGCAGGCTCCAGGCTCTGAGCTGTCAGCACAGAGCCCGATGCGGGGCTCGAACCCACGGACCGCGAGATCATGACCCGAGCTGAAGTCGGATGCTTAACCGACTGAGCCACCCAGGTGCCCCCCCTTTAAAAAAATTTGTTTTTTATGTTGGAAGTATTTCCTGACACCACCTCCCCATCTGATTGGATGTCTTTTTTTGTGCTGCGACTATTCCTCTCTACCCAAATGTAGCTCTGTCAGAACATTTGCCCGATAAACTTGCTGTACTTGCCGGCTTCCTTGAGCCTTTCCCCCACATTGAACTATTAGCCACTGGAGACCAGGGTGCATGTCTTCTTACGATCTGTGTGATTTTATATTCTTACCACCTAGCATCAGGCCAGCCATATACTCTGGAAGTATTGGTTGAACTACAACCTGAGGGTCCCTGTCTTTCCATCTATCTCAGTAGAATCTCATCCATTTTCTCTGGCTTCATCACAATGCTGAATTATATCGAAATGAATTGTCAGTGAGGAAATATCATTAGTTTCCTTCTTGTGAACTATAGTACATCAAGTTGAATCGCAAAAGAAAAACTTGAAGTACCCTCTTACGAAATCTTTTAAATGGTGCAACTTGTTGGCTTCTAAGCCCCGTAGGCAAGGCTGAGCCTGAGGTTGTTAGGAGGGGGCAGCCTGACCCACAAAGGCTCTTTGTCAAAGAGGCTAATTTATAAACAGTCATGATGATTTGGCCAATGGCAGTTGTGGCCCCAAACAAGGACCTGTCTATATCTCCTTAGAGTGGCGGGATGGCTGGGCTTGCCTTGGTGGGTAGAGTCGTATCTTATGCCCAGATAAGAATTTTTCTGAGTAGTATTACCTATTAGCGCCAAATGTCAGAAGGAAAGTTAGAATTATCCTCTGTTAGAGGATAATAAAGTTATAGCATAGTTAATTATGTCTTCATTGGAATAAGAGTTAAGAACGAGCATGGAAGCATACTTCTCCTGTGTCTTGTTCTTCTATACCATTTCTGTAGTAACCCTGTCTCTCCTGGTTCTGTTTTTACCGGCCAACCAAATCAGATGAGTAGATGCAGTGGGGCCGTAGTTTAAAGGCTGAAACCCTTACAATGGGAAGGCTGGCTTCCCCAGCAGGGAGGGTGTGCCTGTCCCTTGGGAATCCAAACAGAACATGCTTTCCTTTCCTCTCCTAGTCACACCCTGAGAGTAGCTGTTTTAAAATCTCAGGCACGAAGACTAAAATACAACCCAGCCTCCCAGAACAAGCTGCATATGCCCTGGCAGGCTGAGCCTGAAGACCCGGGTGATAAGAGGTTTTCTTTGATCATAACTTGGGGCGGTTGGGCTGGGAAGATGGCGGAAGCCTGGGGAAGACGGTCAGTAGGCAGACACCATAGTGTTGAAAGGTACCTGCACAGTTTTTGCTTTAAGCCTTTCAGGTTCAGTTTGGTTTAAGGAACATTTATAGGGTATTTATGATGTGGCAGGAACAGGTGCTAGAAACATAATAGTTGGCAAGAAAGAGATGATCCCCACCCTCATGGGTGGGCAAGTCCCTTGCCCTTGTGGACAAGAAATAAGGAGATACAGACAAGTCTCATGGTAAGGGACTTGAAGATGCTAAAAAAAATACCAACCCATATTGAAGGAGAGGATAATATGTAGCTTGCCGATCAGAGAAAGTGAATGGACGCGTCCAGCCCATCTGTGTAGAAGGGTAGATAGATAGCTGCCTTGACTCCTTCTGCTCCAGAGGAAGAGTCATGTCAAGGATCTGCACTGGGCAACAGGGAATCTACAGCCCAGATATTCCTGCTTTTCCCAGCTTCTCCACATAACTAATATGGTGAGAGAACAAACAGAGGCAGTGGTGGTGGAATCAGTGATGGCCGGCAGGGTCAGTGTGAGAAATGTCGTTGTCAGGGGAGCGTCTATTGTGCCAGCTGTGACAGTTGTGACTGTGTTCCATCAGTCAGGAAGTAAGCGCCAGCTCGCCATGACACTGGTGAGGCAAGGCAATTAGCAGCCAAGGGAGACTGCAGAGAGAATAAAAGCAACGTGGCACCTGAGGTCAAGGAAGAACAGCCTGAATGGAACGATTTACCGAGGGTACATGCACTCCTCTGGAAGGGGACAAGCGAGCGGGGATCTGTCCCCTCCGTCTGAAGACTTTGGATTGGGCTGTGGATGTTTGTTACTGGAAAGGAATTGTCCTTCAAGGATCTCCTCTGGGTAGTGAGTGAACTTGTGTTCTTTTTAGGATGTTCTTTTACCATCATACTTGGTATGATCAAACCAATAAGATGATGGAATTTAATATGTGTTTCAAATCATTAATGGAATGCACAAAGCCCAAATAATATGATGATGCAGCTAAGAAAAGTCAAATATATTCTACCCCCTTTTTACAAAGACTTTTGAAACATCTGTATTCATGGTTGCTGGCGTTTGACAAGGATGCCTTTGCCCAAGATTGCTGTTAGGATGGGAGCACAGGCAGGATCCTGTGATAACAAGGTTTCCTGGCAACTAAGCACCTTAAACAGTGTTAGAAACAGACTATAAACCAGAATTCTGTACTGTGTCAGGATGCATTTGACAAGACTTCAGCGTCTATTTGGTATTTTTATGATTCTCAAGGCAGCAAGGCAAGTGAGCCTGACAGCCCAACGTAGATCTACTAAACATTTTTTTAAATTAAAGATGTTTAAATATTTTGATAGGGCTCTCTCTAAAATAAATCAAAATACAGAAACTTAATTAATTTGCTAGACACTCAGATTTCATGAGTTCCTTTTATAAAGACTCTTAGGAAAAAAATGTTTAGAGATTTAAATAAAATGAGCAGCCGTCACTGGAGTAACTTCTTGAAACCATAATCCAACCTGACACCTGAATGTTCCTTTGCACTAAAAACTATAGCCCCAAATTCTGGTGTTGTCAAGATTTATTGACATGAGGCTAAAAATTACTCTAGGATATAGAACACAGCAATCTCTTTGACAGACTGAAAAATTGATATGTATCAAAAAAAAACCACACACACACCAAAAAAACAACCCTCCACCAGTGACCAAAGTCATACTGCTCTTGTTATCATAAAGGCAATAAGTAATCTACCTTGGATTGAAATACATGTTGTACTCACCCCACTTCCAACATTTGCAGGGCCCAGAAAAGAATACAAATAGAGGCCCACATGCCATAGGGCTGGAAGTGATAAGCCAGGCTAACAACTTGCTAAACAAAGTATGTTCTATCCTTCTATATCGACAAGTGTACTTTCATGATCAGAAGGCAAGGTCAAATGTAGAATTCTTGGACCACTTAGTATTGTATGCCCACAACTCCTGGGCCAGGCCATCTCCCAGGCCACCCCTCTTCTCTTCCCACCAGCAGCTCCATCCCGGACAGCAGGGCTTTGTGGAACATGGTACATGTGGACACCCTCGCCTTGCACTTACAAGCTCTGTCCACCCTCCGCCACCTCCCCAGTAGCTGCCATGGCCACCTGCAGGGCTAGGAGTGGGGTTTCCAGCTCTGCTATCCACCCTTGGGCCAGACCCAGAGAAGAGGCCAGTACAGGCCCTGGAAGGGGGCTCAAGGTCCTAAGGGAATTCCAGGATCTTGGGTACCTGGAGTGTTATCTAGATGAGAGGTCATGGGTGCCCGTTTGGTATATCCCTTTGGCTGTGAAGGGAGGGCATGTCTAGAGAAGAGCAAGAGTGGATGCTCTAAAGTATGGGATCCAGGATAGGAGCCTATCTGGCCCACATCATAGGGTGAGTACTAGGCTACTTCTTTGCACTTGACGAAGGCTGAGACCACCCCACTCCTATTTAACAGTGTTCTCTCCCAGAGTGTCTTGTCTACCTCCCTAGAATAATTGTATTTATAGGCTTCTGGACAAACAGGGGCTATGCCATCATCCACAGGAAAATAGCCAAAGTAGCTGCCAGATGTTACTGGAAGTTTGGGCTGCAGAGAGGATATTGGAAGCAGGGAACTGAAACTATCCTCTTACCTTTCAGGATATTTCTTCAACTTGGCAAACTTTCTGCAACAAGCAAACCCATCGACTCCTTATGTCAGGCCTCCCTCCTCGATATCGCCCATACATTGTGCTCCTCCTTGTGAAGGATGCCAGCAGGCCTGCTCGCCCCGTATCACCTTGACCTTCATCCAATGGTTCTCTTAGCTGTTGCCCTTGGTATCACCCTGTCTGACATCAGTGTTTCTTTGTGGGTCAAGACGTGGTCTGGATCTCCCCGAATCCTGGTATGTGCCTTTTTGCCCACAGAATGTCAACTCATCCCCTTGGGCTTATCTCCTGTTGAATGACTCATCTGAGGGTGGAGTGGGGAGGCCAGCCATGCCTAAAAAAATGTGCCCCGTGGATCCTGGGGATTTAGTTACTCTGGACTTCGCATCCGATTTTACTGTTTCTACTAATGTAATCAGAGAGATGAGAATAAAGCTACTTGCTGGCATTTTCTCATTTCATCTTGGGAACTAGCAAGTGATAAGAAGAACTATCTTCTTTTCTTTTTTTTCTGGAGGGGGACATCTCCCTTCCATTTGTACTGTGCTCCTTACTTAGATCATTTCCTGCTGGGGCAATTTCAGGTTCAACCTGTTTTTTCAAGGTATAAATCATGTAAGTGACTCAAATCCAATTTGGGGAGAAAAAAAAAGGCTAAGCTGGCTGTCTATAGCGCATCAAACCTAGTAGTGAATATGTATTATTATTCATGGAACTTTTGGCAAACACCCACTAAGGCATTACTCATCCATTCATTTTGAAGCAAAAATATGCTTAATGGATGGTGGTGTCGTATATAAAGACAATTAAGTACTGTTTTCTGAATGCGTAAGTTTGTTTTTAAGTCAGATCCTTATTTTTCTCATGGGGAAACAAAACTTAGAAGTTGTAGTTACTATAAACTTGTCAACGATGCTGCTATTTTTCTTAAAAAAGGGAATTATGGAGTTCCTTAACTCAGATATAGCATGATAATGAGTTCATATGTCAAATATGTATTTTCTAAGTCTCAGAGCCGGGAGAGACCTCATAGATTATACATACAACTTTTCGATTTGACTAATGAGAAAAGGGAATCTCAGAGAGGGTGAATGACGTACTCAGCCCGTGAAGGAATCAGACCTGGAGTCTCAATCTCCCGTCTTTCCACGGGCAAGCGCCCTCCCCAGGAACAATCATGGTGGTTATTACTGATTGATTACGAGAGCAAGGCACTTTCCCTTCTGCTATGCCGCTTGATACTCACACATCTTTGTGAGGTAGGTATTGTTATCTTTAGAGAAAGAGAGAACAAGGCTAAGAGAAAATGCCACTTAGCCAATGATTTCCTGACTAGGGTTTGGAAAAGCCAGACTCTGATCCCGAAGGTCACATTTGTCCCATACTCCCGCCATACTTTCCACCACCCCTCTGTACCCCGTGCTGCCAGGGAGCATTTTCTTACGGTTGCCGTCTTTGCTTGTATAACCAAGACCCGAGGGGGATGAATGACAATCTGGCCCCAAGGTGATATGTTTGCCTCCGTGGTCATTTGTTTCTTCATTCATTCTTCTCTGTGTAAAAACATGAAGTGAGTGCTATGAAAGATAAATGGGTGACAATCAGACCTGCCCCGTAAGATAGCCAGAGCCTAAAAGGGAGTATAGGACTTCCTCACAAGTAACTGTAGTAGAAGGTAGAATGTAATAAGAAATGACCAGGAGTACAAAGTGTTACAGGCATTCCTGTATTGGAAGAAAATAAGAGAATTTAGTACAGTTCGAGAGGTAGGTCTAAGAGTTCTGGGGAGAAAAAATATCTTGCAAAGATCATGAGTTGTTTCACTTTTTGGCCTGTAGGTGGGGGGAAAGAGCACATGCTCCTGGAGGTTTTCTTCTTTGAGAATGGGGGTAATGCTTTATCAAAGACTAATTTGAATTAATGAGCAGGAAAGATGAGGAAAATTGGATTTTCCAAATGGGCCCTTGGAAAATAACAAAAAAACTTTTGAATTTCTGGTCCAGGCTTCTCACCTGTACAAATTTTTATAAGCTAACTAAAATGCAATTAATAACTAAAAATATATAGTTATTACATTTGCTGAGCTTGCACCCTGAGTTATGTAAATCTGAATGAATTGGTACATAAGTAAACATTCAAATTTTTATGGAAATGAATAAAAAGTTAGTTGAATAGGAAGACATTCAATTGAGCAAGGGCCACCCTGTTTTTTAAAAAAAAATTTTTAATGTTTATTTATTTTTGAGAGAGAGAGAGAGCGCGCGAGCAGGGGAGGGGCAGAGTGAGAGAGGGAGACACAAAATCTGAAGCAGGGTCCAGGCTCTGAACTGTCAGCACAGAGCCCGATGCAGGGCTCGAACTCACCAACCATGAGATTGTGACCTGAGCCGAAGTCGCACGCTCAACTAACTGACTGGGCCACCCAGGTGCCCCAGGGCCACACTGTTTTTGCCGGGATATTTACAGCTCTAAATGGCTGTCCTATGGGAACATAAAATATAGAATCAAATATCTGGTGAAATTATACAAGATCTTCATGACGTCTTTGTGCGTTTTAAACGTAAATTACTTAGACTGAAGGCAGGTCAGAATTTCAAAGCAATTTTAGATCTTTTTTTGTTGTTGTTGTTCACAACCTAATACCCTGGAGAATTCTAATTCTGGTTTTGAGTTTCTTGGAAAAATGAAAAAGAAATGCACCACGAGTGAGAAGGGAAATAGGCTCTAAGACCAACTAGGTTAAAGCCGGTAGCAACATGAGAAGAAAATTGTTACTTTTGAATGCCGTCTTCAGATGTATTACCACTGTGCTCACAGCCTAGTGTCTAAGTTAAAAGAATAATCATAATAACCACAGCTTCAAGAAAAGGGATACAGAGGACTTCAACTGCATCTGCGATATTATATTGCTTCCAAAACATCCGAAGTAAACGTGGGGGAGGTGAGAACAATCAGGATCGTGGTGACTAAGAGCCCGGTATTTTGCTCTCCCTCTTTTATTGTCTGTTGGGAACGTCTCCGGATAAAACCCCTGCCCACGGGCTTTAGGAAGACGTGATCATTTTTATAAGTCATCAGATCGTTCCGCACACCCACTCTGATAGGGGCGTTTTGATTCACCGCTGGGGATACCACACCACAGAAGTGACACTGGAGAGTGACTAGAACTTCCCACCACTTAGTGGAGGTAGGGAAAGCGGCCAGGGCGAGTGGCAAATTTGGAGAGGCAGGAAGGCCTCTGCTGCTGGTGGCAGTGCTGTGGGCAGGCACGTGGCGGGGGCGGGGCAGAGAAAGATGGGGGTGCTCCCCGGCCCTCAGAGTGGGTTTCCTCACTGCTGGGAGTTGCTGGGCCCCTTCTGAGGGAACCAAAGAATGCCTTTCCAAGGGTCTCGGAAAGGTGTCCCACCCGCCAGACCTCGCAATTACTGTGTGAAATTTCACGTCGAGTTTAGATTTTCAGAGATACAGGGAAGGATGCCCTGTAGGATCCTAAACTAGGATCCCTGACCCTCTTTCGCTTATAACTGCCTTCTTCTGTCTCATAGTGTGGTTTAGGTGTGAGGGCAGGAGACTGAGCTGAAGACGGCCTTACCTAAAAACATGGTGGTGGAGGGAAAGCACTTCAGAAAGTGTCCAAATCTTCCAGGGTGTTCTCAGCCCAACACTAGTATTCTGTGAGTTGATTCTGCTGAATACGATTTATTGTGGGCCAGGCTTGGGTGTCCTCATAGCTGTCAGGTATAGTTTCAGGGAAATTTGTAATCTAGGTGAGGAGTGTTCTTGATATCCGAACACTGGGTGCTTCTAATGAGATAGTTACTATGCTAAGCATTTCCTTCCTTGTGTGCATTATTTTATTTAACTCACACAATTCTTTAGGATACCAAGTTTCTTCCGTGTTTTGATTATGAGGAAACAGGCGAGGAAATTCAAGTAACCTGACAACAGTCACTTGGTCCACAATAGAGACAGGATTTGAACCCCGATCTGTCTGCTGTCACAGGTTATGATCTCTTAAAATAGCCCAGACTGCCTCCCCTTTTTTCATGCTCATCCTTGGAGACTTTAATCTTACTTTATGTACTTTCTTAAAATTTTTTTTAATGTTTATTTATTTTTGAGAGAGAGAGAGAGAGAGAGAGAGAGAGAGAATAGAGTACAAGCAGGGGAGGGACAGGGAGAGAGGGAGACACAAAATCTGAAGCAGGCTCTAGGCTCTGAGCTGTCAGCACAGAGTCTGACATGGGGCTCGAACTCATGACCCTGAGATCAAGAATCTCATGTTCTTCTGAGCCAGCCAGAATGAATTTTTTTAAATTTTTAAATCTTATTTATTTTTGAGAAAGAGAGAGAGAATGAGAGAGAGAGAGAGAGAGAGAGAGAGAGAGAGAGAGAATCCGAAGCAGGCTCCAGGCTCTGAGCTGTCAGCACAAAGCCCAATGTGGGACTCAAACCCACAAACGGTGAGATCATGACCTGAGCCAAAGTCGGATGCTTAACTGACTAAGCCACTCAGGCGACCTAAGCCAGAATGAATTTTAATTAAGTTTCGTTTTAACGTAAAAAAACTGAAGCAGTATAAACTATTTTCCTATTAAATGCAAGCCTAGCATTTTTGGCAGATCTATATTTCACTTTAAACATTGCATTACGTAGGTTACCGTTGTGTTGTTGTGCATGCATTGTGTGAGTATGTATCATCTAATATTAACATAAATACATCACCTATCTAATTGGTCAGTGGATGGATTCAAGCTGAATTCCTTTTTTTTTTTTTTTTTTTTCAACGTTTTTTTATTTTTTTTATTTTTGGGACAGAGAGAGATAGAGCATGAACGGGGGAGGGGCAGAGAGAGAGGGAGAAACAGAATCGGAAACAGGCTCCAGGCTCTGAGCCATCAGCCCAGAGCCTGATGCGGGGCTCGAACCCACGGACCGCGAGATCGTGACCTGGCTGAAGTCGGACGCTTAACCGACTGCGCCACCCAGGCGCCCCAAGCTGAATTCCTTTTTACCTGTACAGTGTAACACTGCAATGTGTTTATTTGAATATTTTATGCAGAAAGCCCAAGTTACAGTGATGCTTAAGTGAATCATAATTGGTCAGTACCTTCAAATATTATTATTTTAATTACAATATCTTTAAATCATTTTTTCTCGCAGTCTATGTTATAGTTACTTGTGTATAAATCTTATACCCTCTATTAAACATTGAGAATCTTAAGAAGCAGATCTTTAAGTATGGAGAACTTTTAAGTGTAAAATGAAGGCATTGGGGCACCTGGGTGGCTCAGTCAGTTAAGCGTCTGACTCTGATTTTTGGCTCAGGTCATGATCTCAGGGTTGTGGGATCGAACCTGGCCTGGGGCTCCATGTTGCTAGAGAAGAGAATATGCTTAAGATTCTCTCCCTCTCCCCCACCTCTCCCCCCCCAAATAAATGAATAAACTTAAAAAAATAAAATGAAATAAAATGAAGACATACTACTGATGCAAAGTGGAGTAGAGCCATAGGAGCTAGTGTTAAAACTGGAACAGGGCTGAAAAGCATATTGCAAAGAGGTAGATCACAAATTTCACAGCGAACGGTCATTGCAGTTTGCTGAGGCAGAGAAAAATGAAAAAGCAGTTACGTGAAACAAAATGCACGTGTGTTGTCTCCATCGTATGACTATTGAGAAGTACTTCCAAAAATGAGTTCCAGAGAATATGAATCAGGTGTTTGTAAAAGAAAAAAAAAGCCTTTGTGGTCCAGTAAGTTTTGGAGGTGATGAGTATTTTATCTCTTTATTGGAGATTCACAATGTAACTTAGCATATTGAAAGCATTGCAGGGGCACCCAGGTGGCTCAGTTGGTTAAGCATCTGATTCTTGATTTCTGCCTGGGTCATCATCTCATGGTCCATGAGTTCGAGCCCCATGTCAGGCTCTGTGCTGACAGCGTGGAGCCTCCTTGGGGTTCTCTCTCTGCCCCTCCCCTGCTTGCATGTGCTCACTCCCTCTCTCAAAATAAATAAACTTTAAAAAATTAAAAAAATAAAAGCATTGCAATATGTGGTAAGAAAAAAAATTTTTTTTTTTAATTTTTATTTATTTTGAGAGAGAGAGAGACAGAGTGCAAGTTGGGGAGGGGCAGAGAGAGAGGGAGTCACAGAATCCAAAGCAGGCTCCAGGCTCTGAGCCATCAGCACAGGGCCTGATGCAGGGCTTGAACCCAGAGCTATGAGATCATGACCTCAGCCAAATTCAGAGGTCTAACTGACTGAGCCATCCAGGCTCCCTGAAAAAAAATTTTTTTTTAACTTGATTTAACCCAGTGTCTCCTGAACCTACATTACCATTTAAAATTATGTTCTATTTTGTTTTATCTATTCAGATCACCTGCTGAAGAACGATACTGTTATTGCAGCCAAGTTTGGTGACTCTTATTCTCATGCAGTAAAGCTCTGGGCCAGGGGTTCTTGGCTGGTGCACTGGCAGAAACTGGGCTTGCCCCCTTCTAAATAATGCAGGCAGATTGTCTGGCCTTTGATGTGATGTGAACCGAAGAATGAATACAATTCAAACTAAACAAATAAGGCTCCAGGAAGTTGAGACTATGTGGGTTGCTTTTGGCTGAGTCACTTGGAGGTGACAGTGATTCTGGAGGATAACCAACAATTTAAAAACGTGCCCTCAGATGCTGTAAGCCTGGGGATTTTCTTTTTGAGGTGTGCAAACTCCTTCTGGAATCATCTTCCTGGTTTGGGTGGTGCTTGGTATGAAACAATGGAATTTCTATGTTCGGCTCTGATAAGGAGAGAGGTGCCAGCATGCATTAGGGCTGGAAAGTTACCTTCTTAAATTGAAGAAGTGCTTAGATACAGCTTAAGAGCTGTAGAATGATCTGGAACGTTTTACACAGAACGTCAATAAAGGTAACTGCAAAATGTGCACATCATGTGTTTTTAAAGACACTTCTCTGCTGCTCACATTCCCTTACATGTTATTCCCAGGCGTGTTCGGCCCAGACCCCAGCTGGGATCTCTGAGGAGGGCGGCACAGACAATTTGGGACCAGAGGCAGAGGAGAAGAAAGCAGCCTTCCAGGTAAAGGTCAGCCCTCGCTTGAAAGAGCAGTGTTGGGCGTGTAGGCTCAGGGGAAGTCTGCAGAGGGCAGCTGAGTGCTGGAAGGAGGTCGGGTTAAGTCTGGCCCGGCATTCTGCATTTAGACACCACTCTGTGGTGCATTTCAGCTCGGCTTCTGAATCAGTTGTCTTTTCCAGCGTGATTGTCAGCCTCTCGGTGAGCTCAGCCCTAGTCTCTGCCAATTTGGATTTAATCTGTCTTGTCCTCGTGTTTGCCTTCTCCTGAGAGGGCTGTTTTCTAGCACGCGTGGACACCTCAGGCTGTGGTCCATTCGTCTGACCTGCTTGTCCGTCTCTCAGTGAGGGTACTTCGTCACCCCAAGCCACCACCATACAAATCCCCTCCCCGGCTTCTGAATGCCTCTCTGATGGGCTTCGTGTCTGTGGTTAGATCTCTCAGAGCTCTGTTTCCTTCTCTTTATTCTCAGGCCCCAGTTTGTAATAACCTTCAGACCTCCCTGTCTCCTCCAAAGCTTTCTGAGCCTCATCCGGTTTTTGCAAGGCGGTGGCTGGGCACTTGTGAGCTTTCAAGATAGGGTTTTCAGACTACGCGTGTGCGGTGTGTAATAATAAATGCATCCCTATTTTAATTTTGTGACACTTTACCTTGAGGATTTACACCGATATTCCAGGGACGCTTCCCCTTGTTCAAACTGTTTGGGATTCTCCTTTTGAGTCTCCGGCATATTCTTTGGAAATCTTTCCATGGTAAAAGACCACTGTTTGTGGGCAGGCGTAATTTTTAGAGTAAAAATTACTTTGAGCCCAGAACGGTAACTAAGGTTGGTAATCATATGGGTCACGCGCACAATTGGGTTAAAAACAATAAAGTGAGATTTATATTATGCGATGGGTGCCATACTGCCCTTAGTCCCGGGTAAGGGAGTGTCCCGATATGGGCCCATGACTTAGAGGGCCCTGCATAGATGACACACGCATTAAAAAAGAAAAGAGCAGGTGGACCGTCGATCACTCGGGGTCTAGAGCAAGCACAGTGCAGTACAACTCACATCCTTAAAGCATCTGCCCTCACGAGTTATTCTGTTCTGGCCCCAGGGAAGTACTTCTGGACAATTTCTGTGCAATACCCTTGATGTCTTTGAAACCAAAGGCAAACGCCAATGCTGTGGGTTTATACTGCTGCCTGCACTGCTCTGGAGACAGCGGGTTTGGAGCAGTGGATGTGCTCAATACAAGAAAACAGATCAATAAGCGAGTCCAATGCTTTGTCTTGGAGAGCTGAATGCAATGGTTTCTTACTCCAGGAAGTATCATCTCCCAGTTAGCGTCTGTCTATTTCACCCATGTCTTCATGTTACTACTTGTGATCGAGGAGGCAGTTCATGGTGCCTGAGAATGATTTTGCAATATTAAGTATTAAGAGATTCATGTTACTTTTATTTTTTTATTTTTCTTTCTTTGTTTTTATAGAGAGAGCGCATGCACGCAAGCAGGGCAGGGGTAGAGGGAGAGAGAGAATCTTAAGCAGGCTCCACACCTGGTGCAGAGCCCAGTGTGGGGCTTGATCCCGCAACCCTGAGATTATGACTTGAGCCAAAATCGAGAGTCGGATGCTTGACCGACTGTGCTACCCAGGTGCCCCGTGTTACTTTTAAATATATGTGTAGGTCTCGATGTAACGTGTGTGAAGTATGATTCTAATGTTTTATAGTAGCTACAAATGGACATTGAAGACTCACACTGTGAGTAGCTGTATTTTTAGAAATATTTAATAACGTTTAATGAAAATCTCAAAAAAAATTGCAACTTCAAATATTTGCTTTAAATTTTAGTATTCGCTAATTATAATTTATAATCTGCCGTTTATATCAAAAGATGATTTTAAAAGTTTGGGGAAAAAATGACTTCTTTGGAAAGTATATATATAAATAACTTTAGTTTTTAAATTTGTTACTTTACATTTTTATGAAAATGCATTTAAATTACATATACCTCGATTACAAATTCACTTCGTTTTTTAATCTTTTAAGTTGTTACCATCAATACAACACGAATGATGTGCAAATCTTGATTAGTACAACATAACCAGTGATTTTTACTGATAGGAAGACAAAGAAATGTTCTGAAATAAATAATTTATAAATTATATGTTTTAATGTTTTTACCCATCCAAGTTTGCCAACCCATCAGCAAAATATCCAAGCTTATGAAATAATAATTAAACTCAGTTGCCTTTGATATTTTGCTGACTTCCAGCCATACAAAATCCAAAACTTTCACATAGTGTTCCCCCCCCCCCCCGCCTTTTATTATGAAGGTATATTTGTCAAGTGAGAAGGATGGGACATACTTTATTCAACCGTAAGTTTGATTTATAAGTTTTAATTATTTAGCCATACGATATGTGCGTCTCAACTTAAACTCTTGCCCCAGGCTCTGCAAATGGTAGGCATGGTCTGGGGTTTTAGAGCAAACGGATTCTAATCCTGTTTGGAGTACTGCCATCATAATGGTGATGCTTCCAAAGATGACCACTAAGGACAACACTCACTTGCAGAGACATATCTATTTAAAACTACTCATTTGTCTTTATGGCAGTATTTCCTTATCGCCGGTCACACGTTCAGCATGAACAATAGATAGATGTGTTCCTAAAAGGTAATGTGCAAATTGGACTTCCTGAGTGATTTACAGGACTCACGGTTAGTCAGTTTTGTTTTTTACTTTATCTGTATCTTTTATTTTTTTAATTGATTAAAAAATTTTTATTTTAGAGAGAGAGATGGGAGAGAGAGAGCACGAGAAAGGGAGGGTCATAAAGAGAAGGAGAGGGAGACGGAGTCTTAAGCAGCCTCCACACTCAGCACAGAGCTGAGACATGGGGCTCGATCCCATGACCTGAGCTGAAATCATGAGTTGGACGCTCAACTGACTGAGCCACCCAGGTGTCCCCAGTTTTGTATTTTAGAGCAAATATTCTTAATAAAGCAAGTTATCACCTTCTAATTTACATATTTTTTGAAATCTGTGCTTGCTTTAAGTGATGGTTCAGCCCTGAACACCCATTAGAATCATCTGGAGTGGGTTTAAAAATTTTGATGTACTGTCCCACCCCAGGAGATTTTTTATCTAATTGGTCTGGGACAGGGCCCAGGCATCAGTATTTTATTAGTGTGCAAGCCTCACTCCCCGCCCCCCCCCCCCACAACATCTGGCAACCACTGATCTGTTCTCTATTCCTATAATTTGGTATTTCAAGAATGTTATGTAAATGGGATCATACAGTACGTAACATCTTGAGATTAGCATAATTCCCTTGAGAATCATATAAACTGTTGCACGTATCAACATTTGTTCCCTAGCGGTCCATGGAATGGATGTACCCCAGTTTATTTAACCGCTCACCCATGGAGGGTGTATTGGGGTAGTTTCCAGTTTGGGCCTGTTACGAATAAAGCTGCTGTAAACATTCATGTAACAGGTTTTTGTGTGGAGCTTGATTTTCATTTCTCTGGCACAAATGACCAAATGTGGCATTGCTGGGTCATTTGACAAGTGTGTGTTTAGTTTTATAAGAAGCTGCCAACGCTCTTCCAGAGTGGCTGTACATTTCCACCAGCAATGTGTGAGTAATCCAGATTCTCCCCATCCTTGCCAGCATTTGGTGGTGTTGCTATTTTTTTTTTTTTTTTTTAGCCATTCTGATAGGTGTGTAGCACAATTTTATGGTTTTAAGTTGCAGTTCCCTAATCGCTAATGATACTGAACATCCTTTCATGTGCTTATTCACTACCTTTATATCTTCCTGGGTGAAATGTCCCTTCATGGCTTTTGCCCACTTTTTAATGTGGATTGTTAAATTCAAATTTAAATTTTATCATGAATTTTTGAGAGTTCTTTGTACCTTCTAGAAACAACTCCTTTGTCAGATCTATGGTTTGCAAGTATTTTCCCTCACTCTGTAGCTTGTCTTTTTATTCTCCTATGTGTGTCTTTCACAGAGTAAAAGTTTTAGATTTCAATGAGACCCAATTTTTCCTTTATGGTTCATGCTTTTGGCATCAACTCTAAGAATTCTTCACTGAGACCTAGGTCCTAAAGAGATTCTGGTCTTTTTTTTTCTTTTTTTTTTTTTGCTAAAAGTTTTATAGTTTTGTATTTTATATATACATCTGTGATGAATCTCAAGTTAGTTTGTGTATTAGGTATGAGATGTAGCCTGAGATTTGTTTTCTGCCTATGCACGTCCAGCTGCTACAACACCGTTTCTTGAAAAGGCTGTCCTTTCTCAACTGAATGGTTCTAACATCTTTGTCAAAAACCAGTTGGGCATGTTTATGGGGGCCTATTTTCTAGGTTTTCTTTTCTGTTCCCCATCCCTGCATCAGGACCACACTGATCGATTACTGTAGCTATGGAAGCGTTAATATCAGGTAGAGTGAGTCCTACCATTTTATTCTTCTTTTACAAAATTGTCTTATTCTAGGGCCTTTGCCTTTCCCGTGTAAATTTTATTTTTAAGGTTCATTTTTATTTATTTTTTGAGAGAGAGATAGAGAGTGAGCAGGGGAGGTACAGAGAGAGAGAGAGAGAGAGAGGGAGACAGAGTCCCAAGCAGGCTCTGCACTGTCAGGGCAGAGCCGGATGTGGAGCTCGAACTCACAAACCAACCATGAGCTGACATCACGAGTTGGATGATAAAGCTGCTGAGCCACCCAGGCACCCCTCCATATAAATTTTAGAATAAGCTTGTTTATGTCTTCCTAGAGATCACCTTAGGAAATTTTGATTCACTTCGTCTTTAATAGAGCCCTGGCCTCAGTAATTTATAAAAGCAACACCCACGCCACCCCCCCCCCCCCCCCGGCACTGGCCAGGTGATTCTGAAGCATAGCCAAGATTGTGAACTTTGGTTTAAAGCTAGACACATCTAAACAAAAATTATTCTTGGACAGTGTGTAACTCAAGCAAGCATTGGCTTAAAAGTTTGAAGAATAGGTGGGATCTTCGAAGGAAATGGATCATGAAATGAAATGTACAGCAGTGAAATGAGAAATAGGAATCACTTAGTGGCCTGGTACAGTAGTCTCTATTAAATGCCCATCCTTGGGGCGCCTGGGTGGCTCAGTCGGTTAAGCATCTGACTCTGATTTTTGGCTCAGGTCATGATCTCGTGGTCGTGGGATGGAGCCCCGTGTCAGACTAGCGTCAGCCTCTGCCTTGAACGTGGAGCCTGCTCAAGATTCTCTCTCTCTCTCTCTCTCTCTCTCTCTCTCTCTCTCCCCCTCTGCCCCTCCTCCACTCAGGCTCTCTTTCTCTCTCTCTGTCTCAAAATAAATAAATAAATTATATGAATAAACACTCATCCAAGGAGGTGGAAGCCTCGGTTTGAAAAAGTATCTCAACTAATCTTGATGAAGCTCCAAAGAATGGAAAGAATTGCTCTCCGGCCACAGCATTCTCACTTGGTTTCAACACACACACACACACACACACACACACACACACACACAAGACTTCAGTGCTGCTGTGGCTATACCTGCTTGAGGCAAATACTCGAGACAGGCGTGGTGCAGTGTAAGAATGTGAAAGTATTCCTTCCATGCGGGTGGTGATGAGAAGACGTGTTGAAGGTTTAAAGGTTTTTATTTATTTATTTTAACGTTTATTCAGTTTTTGAGAGACAGAGCATGAGTGGGGGAAGGGCAGAGAGAGGGAGACAGAGAATCTGAGCAGGCTTCAGGCTCTGAGCTGTCAGCACAGAGCCCGATGTGGGGCCTGAACCCACAAACCGTGAGATCATGACCTGAGCCAAAGTTGGCCACTTAACCAACTGAGCCACCCAGGCGCCCTGAAAGTATAAAGGATCTTAAAAGGTGGGTCAACTCAATGAGACAGTTTGAATCCTGAGCTGCATTCAGAAGCTTATCTGAAATAAAATCAATAATGGCAGATGTGGTAAAAGATTTGTTGTTGTTTTCTTTTCTTCATTTTTTTTTAAGTTTTACTTATTTTGAGAGAGAGAGAAAGAGAGAGAGGGAACAGGGGAGGGGCAGAGGGAGAGAGAGAAGGAGAGAGAAAATCCCAAGCAGGCTCTGTGCTGTCAGCATAGAGCCCGACGTGGGGCCCAAACTCACGATCCGTGAGATCATGACCTGAGCTGAAATCAAGAGTGGGAGGCTTAACCGACTGAGCCACCATGTTTTTGTTATTTTAACCGAAAAACGTTTTAGCTGTGTCCAGTGAGCATCACCGTTATTACATTTCTTACAATCTCCCTATTATAATTTAGAGCAGCCACTGGTGACTAGTGAATATATGCTTGAGGGGATAGCTGCTGTCTTTAATGAGAGCACCCCTACAATGAATACATATTCGTACCGATAGAAATGACAGAAATATTAAAATAATACCATTTCAGAGCACATTACAGTCCTTTGTCTACCTCCAACAGCTTACCGTGTAGCTGGCACCACCAGAGTTTGGGTCTGAAAACAGTTGGGGAAAGTTGATGTTTGTGACAACACATCCATTTCTCAAGGCTGCTTTCTGCAGTGGCCCCAGGAGGGGAAACAGAAGTCTTTTTCTTCATGGTTCCTTCCTCTTGCCCCAGTTCATTACCTTCCCCTGCTGGTGAATCTCTCTCACGGCGAAGGAAACGAGGCCACCTGCCAGCACAGGCCTCACTTTCACGCCCGCAGAGAACCTTGTTCAAGACCAAGATGCCTGGTCCCCAATTCCAGCCTTTCTGACACAAAGACCTCAAGTCCGCGTTGTTGCTCTTTTTTTTTTTTTTTTAAAGAAACATAATAATTTATCAGGTAGCTGGTAGTGTAGGCCCAAATGTTTACCTGGAAAACAAAACTTCTTTGAAGTTTTATTTAAAAGTGCTTCTGCAGTTTACATCATCTTAAGCCACAACATATTCGTATTGGTTCAGTTCACAGCACCTTTCTCCCGAATCTTCCACTGAAGTAGCCCCGGTCTGATCACGTGTCCTGCACGTCCTGTGGCTTTGAGACCTCTACCATATGTCACCACATGTCCTCCTTTACGGAAGACAGTGGTGAGAGTCTCTCCTGGCTGCCCATTCTCTCTCCAGCTGCTTGTCCTATGGAAACTTCTCTGTTCTCTCAGCTGCCCTAACAATCCTCCTTTCTCACTTCTCCCGACTTCACTGAGAGTGTGATGGACCGCTTCGGTGCCCATGGATGTGCCCCCTCTTCTGGACTTGCCACCCTCAGAACGAATGAGACGGAAGCCGGCTTCTCGTCTGAAAGGTCACGAGAGGGGCTCCAGGTTCTGGCCGGCCCAGGAGGCGTCCCCACTAAGAGATGGTTCTTCCCCCGACACATGTGTTGTTCTGCCTCTTCTGCTCCTCCTCTTCTGCCGCCCCCTCCACCTGCCTCTGTGGCTCCCCCCTGCCACTTCCTCAGCAGTGATGGGGCATCCCTTTCTCTGTGCTGCCCAGCCCCAGGATCAGTTCCATGCCCTCGCCATTTGCCTTCGAGACGTTTAGAGAGTTGTTTTTATGAGCACAGCCGTGACAGGACTAAACAGCAGCACAGGGACTTCCACGGCCGGAGATTTGGGAAACTGAGTTACAGCTGTGGGCTTTGTCACTCACAGGCCCAAACTGACTGTTGCACTTTATGCAAGTTGGTCTTGTCCCAACTTCACTGGAAGCTCCTGAAGAGCAGGGACTGCATCTTCTATTTTTTTTTTCACCCTATTTTCCATAAGCTTCGTTAAGATTTGAGAAGGATGGGGGCGCCTGGCTGGCTGAGTCGGTGGAGCACACGACTCTTGATCTCGGGATGGTGAGTTTGAGCCCCACGTTGGGGGTAGAGTTTATTTAAAAAAGAGAGAATGGAGAAGGATGTTACAGATACAGCAAGAAGAGGTATAATGTAAAGAGAAGAGCATGGGCTTGGGAGTCTGTACAGATAGAATAATGGCCTCCCCAAAGAGGTGCACATCCTAACTCCCAGAACCTGTGAATTAAGATTGCAGCTGGAATTAAGGTTATCAATCGGGTGTGCTGAAACGTAGGTATGTTATCCGGGTGGGCTTGATATACTCACAAGGATCCCTCGACACACAGAGGCAAAAGCGTCAGTGTCAGAGCGACCAGATGTCAAAAAGACCTGACCGGCCATTGCTTACTTTGAAGACAGAGGGGACCCACGGATCATGGCCAATGTGAGAAGCTTCTAGAAGATGGAAAAGGCAAGCAGGTAGATGTTCTAGGGTCTCCAGAAAGGAGGGCCGCCCTGCTGACATTCTCATTTTAGCTGGGTGAAACTCACTTTGGACTTCTGAACTCCAGAATTGTAAGATAAAAATATCTGTTGCTCAAAGCCACAAAGCTTAGGGTAATTTGTTACAGCCGCGATAGAAAACTAATAGAATCTGACAGTTTCTTTATCGCCACTTAGGAGTTTTATGGGAATTTCGGCAAGCTACATGACCTCCTCATCTTCAAAACAGGCATAATGACACAAACTTTGAAGGACTCTCATCAGGATTTAGCGAGACAACAGTATGTGTACTTGGGGCACAGTAGCCACACAGAGCTGATGCTTAGTGAACGTTAATTCTCTTTCCTATAGAAATGCTCGTTCCTAGCTTGTACTTGATCTAAGGATTTCTGGTAGATCATTCATGGTGAGTCAGCCTTTTCCTGAATACCCTGAGTGACAGAGAGCTCACTCCACTCATGTCGTTTTCCAAATGATTGTCGTTACAGTTGTCTTCCCCGGTTTCTATGTACTAGTTTTAGTCTGTCTTTGGAGTTAATTGGAGTAAATAGCCACACGAACCCTGCTAGCCTATAAAGTGCTTTTGTGCAAATGGGAAAAAAGACTACCTCTTTTCAAGGTTTGTACTTGACTTTCCTCGGTTGGAAAATCGTCACGACAATGTGCCAGTTTGGTAGCACTAGGCACTTTGTTGCCACGGTTCACAAAATTGTTCACCATGTCTGAAGGATCCGGGATGTCTCCCAAGTGAAGGGCGCCCCCTTCAATGCAGCCGTAGGTGGAGTTCACCACTTGCACACCTAATCATGGCACCCTTGAGTGACCACTGGTTTATACAACGTTTTACAAGTGGGGAAACAGATTCAAATGCTTAACAAATGCCAAAGATCACATAGCAAGGTAGTGAGAAACCTTTCTGGCCTCCGACTTTCATCCAGTTCCTATTCTTTTCATTTCACGTCCTTTGTGATATCAAGTGAACGTCTCCGTGAATTCAGACAAGCGATTGGTAAAACTGTTCTTAAGGTCAGGCCTGTTGGACAAAGAAGGGAAATCTACTGAGGGATTCTTGGTGCCAGCAGCTTTATTTGATATAATCCCATTCTCTTGAGAAAAAGATCATTATATCCATTTTACAGATAAGGAAATAGATAGGTCAGCAAGTTGCTCAAATGCCTGAAACCAGCAAATAGTAAGTACAAAGCTGGTCTTTGCCTCCAGTTCTGTCTGAATCCAAGGGCCCATGTTTTCCTTCTCTGCCCCACGCCATGTCTCACAGGGCAGGCCTCAAATGATTCTGGATTTTGGACTTCCTGTTACCTCTTATAGGTCAATGTCAGATATTGTTTGTGTTTGGTTGCTTCCTTCATTCACCTTTCCTGAATATCGTTTTAAAAATTCGAGTTAAATAGAGCCTGCAATTGAAACCATTTCTTTAGACCAACCCCCCCCCCCCCCCCCACCGCACCCGCCACCTCCCATCTCTACCTATTTTGGCAATCATTTGCAATTATGAAATCAGAATTCCTCTCTTGAATGTATCCCAAGAGCCTTTTTGCATTCAGAGGAGTACTTGCTGATTAATTGATAGTAGACATTTGATGAAGATTTTTGGAATTTAATTTAGAGATTCCTAGGGAGCCAGCATATTTGACAAACCGTATAGCCACAGGAATTTTAATTTTATCGTTGCTTTCATTTGACAATATATTTTATTTATTAAAAATTTTTTTTCTAATGTTTATTTACTTTTGGGGGGGAAGGGGCAGAGAGAGAGGGAGACACAGAATCCAAAGCAGGCTCCAGGCTCTGAGCTGTCAGCACAGAGCCCGACGCCGGGCTCGAACTCACAAACCACGAGATCATGACCTGAGCTGATCCTGGACACTTAATCCACTGAGCCACCCAGACACCCTGACAGTACATTTTATTTTATTTATTTATTTTTTAAAATGTCTTTAATGTTTATTTATTTTTGAGAGAGAGAAAGACAGAGACAGAGAGAGACAGAGCACGAGCGGGGAGGGGTAGAGAGAGAGGGAGACACAGAATCCGAAGCAGGCTCCAGGCTCCGAGCTGTCAGCACAGAGCCCGATGTGGGGCTCAAACTCATGAACTGCAAGATCACGACCCGAGTCAAAGTTGGACGCTCAACCGGCTAAGTCACGCAAGTGCCCCCTCTCCCCACAATACATTTTAAAGTGTTATTTTCCTCCAGTCCCTTAACATAGGTCTCAGGAAATGAGGGAATTAGCTTTAGTGATTTTTGTCACTTCCTCCTCTCCCTCATTTTACAATTAACAAATTAACTCAAAGGGGTTGAGTAATTAAACCAAACCTGGGCAGCTAGTTGGTGAAGAGACATGAATATGAGAATGAAAAAAATGACTTCAACTTAACAGGGATAAATACATCTGAAATTTAGAGCTAAAGTGGGCATTTGTTTTTATTAAGAGTCTGATATCCATTGTCCCTTCTTTTGGTAAGAGAACCCTAATTTTTTTTCTCGGAAAATTACTCTCCCCACTTTTTTTTTCTCCACCCCACCCCACCCCCTAACCTCCACTTTCAGTCTGTGTTGAGTGGAGTGAATGCGGTCTCAACTCCACGGATGTGCACGTGGTACAGGCCTGGCCAATCAGAGTGGTGCATTCCTTGCTGGGCGCAGGGGAGACCAAGTGACTCTTCCGGAGCCGGTGAGACTCAGTCCTGGGATTACTGTTAAGAGGACAGAATCACTCGGGTTACCGAGAGGATGTCCATCTTGCCATCTTAAGGGAACTTTGCCCAAGAATTGGAGCCGTCCTAGAGAAAAGCAAAGCTTAGACAATGCAGAAGACCAGTCCTGAAAACACGGAGACCCTAGATCTAGATGTGTCTGCGGGGCGACTACTGTTAGATTTTTCTCAGTTATCTGACTAATTAGTTATGTGAGACAATAAATCTCTGACCTGTTTTTTGTTTGTGTGTTTTCATTGAGAAAGGATACTTGAAATGAGATTTCTGGCCCTTGCAACTAAAAGAAACAAATGACAATATGATTTAAAAAAGCCAGTTGATCGGTATAAGATTGGGACACAGGGCCTACAGCTATTTGCATGGAAAAGGATCTTAGTGGACATTCTTACTCATATTTAGTTGAGATCTGGTTTCCCGAAATACATAATATTAAGTCTTAGTTCTATACTGAGGAACCAAATGAAATCATGTAAATTTACTTCTATACGGCAGGGATATTATTAACCCCTAGAAAAAGCTGATGATAGGTCCCATCTACACTGCACTGGCCATGTCTCACTTGGAAGATTATTTTCAGTTTTGTGAAATGGGTTTTAAATAACATAGGGACAAAGAACACGGTCTCTCAGGAGGAAGGGGGCTAGGATAGGTTGAGATCTTAAAATCACAACATTATTGAAGGAATGGAAGTTTAGTCAAGGAAGTAAAGGCTTAGAGGAGAGGGGGAGGGGGCAGAGGGGAACTTTACACAGACCTTAACTGAGGTCAGTTGGAAGAAAATATATTTTATCATTTTCTTTCCTTTGGCAGAGCTAGGAAGAGTGGTTAAGAGTTTCAGAAAGGCAGGTTTTAACTCAACATGAGCAACATTTTTAGACAATGTGTTTTTTCCACTTTGTCTATTGTGGGCTACATGTGAACCCCATATGTTGGTTATTTTCTTAGAAGAATCAGTTGACACAGTGGTTTTGCTGGTTTTTTTTTCTTAAGTTCATTTATTTATTTTGAGAGAGAGAGCACGTGCACATGTGAGTGGGGGTGGGGCAGAGATAGAGAGAGGGAGAAAGAGAAGCCCAAGCAGGTTCCTTGCTGTCAGCACAGAGCCCAACACAGGGCTTGATCCTTGGAACCTTGCGATCATGACCTGAGCCGAAACCAAGAATGGGATGCTCAACCGACTGAGCCACCCAGGCGTGCCCCATGTTTTCACTGTTTAAGCACAGTTCCTCTCCCTCCTCCAGTTGATGACTGAGAGTAGACTGTGTTGATCTGTGCTTCATTATATCTGCATGATCTGAGACAATGTTGGGTAAGAGTGTTATGATATACATTGAATAAATGTATGAGTAAAATGGTTGTTGGTTTTTCAAAGCTCTCACATCAAAAACAATGTTCTACCTGCCTTAAGACTTTGTGAATTTATATAATTGACTTAAGTCAGCAGAATATAATTTACACTTTTCTTCTGCAATGGTATGCGCTTAGCAGGACCTAGACTCTGTCTACTAAGAAGGAATTAAATGTGGCCTCGTGTAGTTTCCGTATACTTTATACGAACTATCCCATCATATGTCATATGTCCTGTCCTACTGTGTCATCTTGATGTGTTAACTACCCCCCAAAGGCACTTCATGGAGGACTTTGTCTTATCAAACCCCATATGCAGGTACCGGGATGTTCTAGCCTGCTCAATAGGATAATAAAAAATAGAAATAGCACACTAAGAAAGGAGGAAATACACTGTAACTTTTTTAGGAAGATGATGTGATTATCTATATAGAAAACTCAAAAGAATCTTCATACAAATAAATCAAATTAATAATAAAAATTTAAAAGGTTGCCATTTGTCAGATGATGAATCAATTCCAAGAGTAAATTGCAGCAAACAGGGCAGGTAATGTAAAAAAGGAAAATTTGCAGGGCACCTGGGTGGCTCAGTGGGTTAAGCATCCGACTCTTGATCTCAGCTCAGGTCTTGATCCCAGGGTCGTGAGTGCAAGCCCTGCATTGGGCTCTGTGCTGAGTGAGGAGCCTACTTAAAAGAGAGAAGGAAGGAAGGAAGGAAGATTTACAAGTGCAGCAGAAAACATATAGAGTTGTGGAATCACCTGTTTTACCCCTGGAACTAAGTGTGTGTCAACTATACTCAAATTAAAAAATAATAATCATAAAGCTATAGGGGCGCCTGGATGGCTCAGTCGGTTGAGCGTCCAACTTCTGCTCAGGTCATGATCTCGCAGTCTGTGAGTTCAGGCCCTGCATCAGGCTCTGGGCTGACAGCTCAGAGCCTGGAACCTGCTTCGGATTCTGTGTCCCCCTCTCTCTCTGCCCCTTCCCTGCTTGTGCTCTGTCTCTCTCTCTCTCAAAAATAAACTTAAAAAATTTTTTTTTAAAAAGATAAAGCTATAAAACTAAAATAAAATTCAAATAATTGTTACCTTTGTGAGGTGGTGATGCACTGAGAAGGGGGCACATGGGGCTTCTTAAGGCATTGGCTTTCAAATATTTTGTTCACTTTTTTCCTAAAAGAATTTTGAAAAACCATGCATTTACTCCTACATTTTAAAGTGAACATCAAAAGTTTTCCATTATAAGTTGAGAGAGTTGCAAAGAGCATGTGGTAAACATTGACATTTTAAAATAAAACTGCTATATCTTGCTTTTAAAAGTACTCAGTGGAACATAAAATGGTAATAATTGGATTTTGTCACCAACCAACGGTTTCAAACACAAGTGAACAAGCTCTTAACATTAAAAAAAAGGTGTAAATCTTCCTTTTTGTCTCTTTGAATCCTATTTCTCCTCTATTTCTTTCACAAACATTTGTCCTGATACATTTGTATGCTTGAAAGTCCTCTACTGATCGATTACCTTTCAGATTTTCCCAAACAAAACGCATATAAAGGTAATTCTTGACATTCATCTAATTTCCTGACATTATAAGGCTCTAAGATAAAAAATTCTTCTAGATGGAGTTATGTTTTACAATTGTTACTATACACTTGATCAAACTCAAGTGTGTTATAAATATTGATAATCATTTAATATAAAAAGCAAAATTTACTAGAAATACATCTGTCTATAAGAATCATGATCTTATTTCTATGCTTTTAGTGAAGACAAGGGTTTATACTGGTAAGAGCTGGTAGGACTACCAGTTCATTTATTTAAAAATTTTTATTAATTGGGGCGCCTGGGTGGCTCAGTCGGTTGAGCGTCCGACTTCAGCTCAGGTCATGATCTCACGGTTCGTGAGTTCGAATCCCGCGTCAGGCTCTGTGCTGACAGCTCAGAGCCTGGAGCCTGCTTCGGATTCTGGGTCTCCCTCTCTCTCTGCTCCTCCCCTGGTCACACTCTGTCTCTCTCTCAAAAATAAATAAATATTTAAAAAAATTTAAAAATTTTTTATGAATAGAAGATAGAGGAACACCTGCCGGGCTCAGTCAGTGGATTATGTGATTTGAGCCCTATGTTGGCTGTAAAGGTTGCTACAAAAAAAAAACAGGAGATAAACAATTATAGGCATTTTATGGGATGAAATAAGAGGAAGAAATTCATAATATAATCATGAAAATAGATTTTAATTACTACATTCAGTAACACATACCAAAATGGAACAACATTATATAAAAGTTTTATCTTTGGATCTTTCCCAGAGTTATCCTGAAAATTTTGGCAGTCCTAGAAAACATTCCAGTTACATTGAAAAGAATCAGAATCATTCTACTTCTTCAGCTGATCAACATGTTTTTATTTCCAACAAATGACACAGCCTAGGAGAGAATATTGAGAATAGCTGAAAATAAATGCTTATTTTTTAAATATGAAAAAAAAAGCCCAAGGTTTTAGTGTTGAATGTTTCTCGTCCACGTTCTCTTTGTTTTGGCCTCCTAGGACCTTTCCCCATTCTTTGAAAATGGGTCAGGGAAGAAAGAGGTAAAAATCACCATTGCTTCTTCCCCTTCCTTATTACCGTCATAGATCTGGTTTCAGCACATCTCCACAGGAGCTAAAATACTCATTTCTAAAATGTATGCTTTACTCTTAACAGAAATACGTACAAAATGGGAAACAACACAAGCTCTGTGGGTTTACAGTACCTTGCTTAATCCTTCAGGAGACCTGGCTATCTGGAATGAGAGGGTTCACACCCCTGGACGGTGGTCCACTGTGAGATTTGCCACGGCTGCTCTGGTCACGTGGAAGGATTGTTATGAACTCAAGAGTTCTCAGGCAAATTGGCTTTAGGAGGAGTATATACGGGATTTGGGTATCGAGAAATAGACTTCCTGAAACTGGTAGGTGCTTAAGTACTCCCAGAAACTCCTTATGTACCTGAGTGGGGGTGGAGGGGTAAGGCAAAGGGGGGGGTTGTGTCTCCATTTGAAGAGCAGTGTTGTTGGTATTCCTGATGTTCTGTTTCTTAAAATGGGTTGAGGGAACGTGCATACCTGCTTTACTTGACTATTTTTATTTAAATTATATATATATATATATATATATATATATATAAAATTACATTTAAATTATATATATATATATATATATAAAATTACATTTACACATTTGATATATGTTTCTATAAATGTAGTTTTGGAAATCTACCATGTTTGCAGGCAGTTTTATTTCTCTCCTCCCCCCTCCTCCCCCCGCCCCCGCAAACACAGGGAAACTGCAGCCCAGGAAGATTGGGTTCGTAGTGACACAAGGAAGCTGAAGGACTCCATAAAAATCTGCTTTTGGCTCCTTTTTCTGCTTCCATTTTTGCTAGGACCTGCACCCCTACCCCACTTTAAATATGCCTCATAATGCAAATAGCGTATGTCCTCCTTATAAGGGGCAAGGAGTTAATGATTTCTTCAAAACAGATAACATCTAAAGAAGGATCAGGTGAGAATGACTGGATGAAGCCATCATATGCATATTCTAGACCACTGACACTGGACATCTTCACTCCAAGGTACCCTGGCTCCAAGGACAAAGGCCCCCTGGGCCTCTGGTTCCTGGATGCCTGAGGTGATACAGACACCAGATCACTGTCCTCAGGAAAAACACCTAGACCCCAAAGATGAGACTCCCTTCTTTCTTTTATGAGTCTCCCACTCTGTTTGTACCTGTATTCTCTCTATTCCTTCAACAAACTCTTTTGCCTCCTTCTGGCTCATGCTTGATTTCCATCCTGTGCGAAGCCAAGGACCCTCTTGGTTGGTCCTATGGGACCCCCCCCCCCCCTGCCCCCGGGTCCTCAGACCTGGCCTGCCTGCCATCAATAGGCGTGTGTTCCCTGAAAAGGAGATATGTGCAAAACGACCTCCAAAGGAGCTAGAAGACTGAAGGACAAAGCCAATAAGTCCAGCTTTATGAGAAATGGTTTTTTAAGGGGACTTATGGACAGAAGTATGTCTTGGGCTGTGCAACAGGAGTAGATCTTCGCAAGACCACCCCCTGCTAGACCTACTTTTATAGCCCTAGAGGCTGGAAATACATGCGGGGAGCATCCAGGAGGAGAATGTTTGAGAACAGGTGCATGCCATAGTGTATCTCCTAGGTGGATGAAGAACATTTTGCCCCTAGGGAGCGCTTAAGGATGTGGTTAAACAAAAGGGAAGAATGTGGGGTGAGGGGGGCTGTGCTCAAGAAGTTCTCAGGTCACAGAAAGGCCATCATGGTAGATTTGTCCAAGATGATGGTAGTGTGGTTCACACAGTGTGACAGTGGGAAAGAACATAAAATTTTCATAGCTGGCAGGAGAATTCATCTCAGAGAGAGAACTATCTTTATGTAGGAAAATAATTAAGCCCCTTTATGGTCTAGATTTTAAAGAACTTGGTAAGCAAAGAGAAAATTCAGTATTTTACATTCAAAATAAAGGGATTTGGATAAACCCTTGCATATATGATCAAATGATCTTCCACATGGGTGTCAAGACCACTCAGTGGGGAAATGGCAGTCTCTTCAACAAATGGTGTTGGGAAAACTAGATAGTCACATGCAAAAGAATGAAACTGGACCCTTATCCGACACCATAACCAAAAATTAATTCAAAATGAATTACAGACCGAAACATAAAACGGAAAAACTCCTAGAAGGAGACATAAGGTAAAAACTTATGACATTGAACTTGGCAATGATTTCTTGGATATAACACCCAAAGCACATGCAACAAAGTGAAAAGAGATGAGTGGAACCACATCAAACTTAAACACTTATGTGCATCAAAGGACACAATCGACAGAGTGAAAAAGCAACCTATGGAATGGGAGAAAATAACTGCAAATCATATATCTGAAAAGGAAGGGGTTAATATCCAGAGTTGATAAAGAACACCTATAATTCAACAATGAGAAAAGCAAATAACCTGACTTAAAAATGGGCAGAGGACTTGAACAGCCATTTCTGTAAAGATGATACACAGATGGCCAACAACCACATGAAAAGATGCTCAACATCACTCATCATCAGAGAAATGCAAATCAAGGCCACAACGAGCTATCATCTTATACCCATTAGGATGACTACTATTAAAAAAAAAACAACTACAGGGGTGCCTGGGTGGCTCAGTCGGTTGGGCGGCCGACCTCGGCTCAGGTCATGATCTCGCGGTCCGTGGGTTCGGGCCCCGCATCAGGCTCTGTGCTGACGGCTCGGAGCCTGGAGCCTGCTTCGGATTCTGTGTCTCCCTCTCTCTGACCCTCCCCCATTCATGCTCTGTCTCTCTCTGTCTCAAAAATAAATAAACGTTAAAAAAAAAAAAAAAACAACTACAGGGGCACCTGGGTGGCTCAGTCGGTTAAGCATCTGACTTCGGCCTTAGGTTATGATCTCGTGGTTCATGAATTCAAGCCCCACATCAGGCTCACCGTTGTTGGCACAGAGCCTGGTTCAGATCCTCTGTCCACATCCCCCCCCCCCCCCCGTGCCCTTCCCGAACTTGCATTCTCTCAAAACTAAATAAAAACATTAAAAAAAAACCCTACAGAAAGTAACAAGTGTTGGCGAGGACGTGTAGAAACTGGAAGCCTTGTGCATTGTTGGTGGGAATGTAAGATGGCCCAACTACTATGGAATACAGTATGATGGTTCCTCAAAAAATTAAGCATAGAATTATTACATGATCCAGAAACTCTACTTCTGGGTATATACACTAAAGAATTGAAAGTAGGATCTCAAAGAGTATTTGCATGCCCACTTCCACGGCAGCGCTATTCACGATAGCAAAGGAAACAAATGTCCACTGATGGATGAAAAGAAAAATGTGGTCTTTACATACAATAGAATATTGTTCAGCCTTAAGAAGGAAGGAAATCTTGTCACATGCTATTACATGCATGAGTGTGAAATAAGCCAGTAACCAAAAGACAAACATGGTGTGATTGCACTCGTATGAGATACCTAAAGCAGTCAAATTCACAGAAATAGAAAGTAGGGTGGTTACCAAGGGCTAGAGGGAGGGGGAAAAGGGAATGGTTATTTAAATTTTTTTTTTTAAATGAGTAGGGTTCACTCATTTTTTGAGAGACAGAGAGCGAACCGGGGAGCAGCAGAGAGAGAGAGGGAGGGAGACACAGAATCCAAAACAGGCTCCAGGCTCTGAGCTGTCAGCACAGGGCCCGACGCGGGGCTCCAACTCACGAATCGTGAGATCATGACCTGAGACAAAGTTGGATGCTCAATTGACTGAGCCACCCAGGCACCCCAGGAATGGTTATTTAACGAGTATAGATACTCCTCTGCTCAAATCCCTGCAATGGCTCCCCATTGCAACAAAGAAACAGCAGAAGTTGTGATAATGGCCTCCAAGGTCCCCATAGCCTGTTCCCCACACTGTGCTGGCCCATCTCCTTTCTCTCTCTCCTTTCACTCACTCTGCTCCAGAGTTCCTGGCCAGCCTGATGTTTCTCCACCCTGCAAGGCCTATTCATATCTTAGTGTCTTTGCTCTAGACAGTTCCTCTTTCTGGAATGTTCTGTGCCCAGAAATCCTTAGATTCCTTCAAATCTTTGTTCAAATGTGACTTTCTCAACGTGGCCTACCTTGACCACCCCATTAAATACGTCAATGTATAGACTCTGTTTACCCTGCTGTACTCTTATTCTGTGTACTCATCATCTTCTGGCATATTCATATTATTTTTTAAATACATTTTATGTCTTCCCCTGCTAGAATGTAAGCTCTATTGGGGAGAGTGATTTTTGTCTGTGTGTAGTTGATGTGTATTCCAAGCACCTAGAATAGTGCTTTATAAATAATGGCTCCTTAATAAATAGTTGCTGAATGTTGAATCAGTCTTCACAAGAGAAAGCACTGTTTCCCACGTGAATCTGGGGAGTGCTAATATGGAAGGTTGCATCTTGTACACAAAAGATATCCTGTGGTCAACTAAGCTTGGTGTCCCTTTCTTGGAGACTGACAATTGACTTGATGGCCTACTAGTATATTTTTGCGAAAATCTAAGCTTGTTTTACAGGCTATTCTGTGAGAAGTGACCAATAATGATGGGAAAATGTTTAGAAATAAATTAAAGTTGCAGAAATGGCACATTAGGAGTACAGGAATAGAACTAGGGGGACAGGGGCAAATACCTACTCGGTTCTATAAATAACAGACTTCACTGTACTGTCAGCATTTAGGGCTGGCCAGCCTAATGTGCTGACCGAAGGCTTCAGAGGCTCCAAACAACAAGCTGGGTCATGAGGACTTCAACTGGAAGAAAAGAGATAGTCATGAGTCCCGCTGGCTGCATTGACTGCCAGGGAACCATCTATCCACTCATTCCAAAATATGGTTACGCTTGGCACTATCATTGGGTCAGGCACAGAACAGAAAGGGGAAGAGGAAGGTGAAAAATTCAAGAGTTGAGAGAGATTCCAAATGGTCTCCAAGATGAACACAAGGGTTCATGGTTAACACATGGGTTAATGCTGTGGAGTTCGCTGAGGCCTGAGATGGCAGTAGCCTTAGCAGTGACACCCACAGTGAGGCTGAGGTGGGGGATGGAGAGAGTGGGAGCCAAGCATCTCAGCACACCCAAGGGCTCCAGCCATTGGGCTAGGTCCTACCTGGCATTTATTTATTTATTTATTTATTCATTTATGTATTTATGTATGTATGTATGTATGTATTTATTTATTACTGCAGCCGACCAGAGAATCCTGACAGCATTACCATAACCAGATAGCCTCAAGTATTGTCTTCAATCACACTTTATTATTCTTAGAACACTTCTTTGGCAGGAGTATTTGGAATATAGCCAAAGAAGCAGGAAATAAGGGGTGGGGGGAAAGACTTTGAATATCCAAAATAGACAGTATGGGTTTACTTAAAATTGAAATACTTCACTTCTTCAAGAACTCCTTTGGCACTCAGCCAAAGCCTCGTGAAGGCAATCTATGGAGTTCACAAGATCACAGGAGAATCAAAATGGCAGGTGAGGCAGCGACAACCGGAATGTGAGAGCAGAAGAGAAGACTGAAAAACTAGAAAGTAGACACAATAATTGAGAAAGTTTACTTCTTTGGGTATAATGTAGGACAAGGACAAACTCTTGATGTATCAGTGGACTCAGAGACATTGCTGCATTGTGGAATGGGTTCTTATTCACCGTAATGCCTGACTCACCAATAAAAATTCAGTTGTGATCACTAAGTCCACTTAAGTATGCAGGGATGCATTTGAGGAAGCTCTCATTCCCAAAAGACTAAAGTTAAAAATAAAATGTCAGCTCGTAAAAGAGAAGCTTCAGCTAAGAAGAGTTAATTAGTTTGTTAATTAATCTGTGCCTCCTCTAGGTTTTAGGCTCCAGTCCTGACATTTAGAAGTTGTACAAAATCATGTTTATAAATATCGTTCTGAGTATTTTTAGCTGATGGAGTTTTGTCAGCAGGCTTTATTTCTGCATTCAGTTATCAGTGACTAATTTCTTTTTTTTTAAGTTTTATTTATTTATTTTGAGGGAGAGAGAGAGAGAGAGAGCAGGGGGAGGGGCAGAGAGAGAGAGAGGGAGAGAGAGAATCCCAAGCAGGCTCTGTGCTGTCAGTGCAGAGCCTGATGTGGAGCTTGAACTCATGAACCATGAGATCATGACCCTAGCTGAAATCAAGAGTGGATGCTTAACCGACTGAGCCACCCAGGTGCCCCATGAGGACTGTTTGAATTCAGTTTTGTTGTTTGAGAAGCATTGGTTGGTTCTGGCCGCTCATGTGACTGGTCTTGAGTTTCTATCAGTCCATAGTATCATGCTGCCTTCCTGAAACATGCCAGAAAAATTTCCAGGTCTTTTTGTCTGGCCTTCACAATTTGAGCATGGCTCTGTATGGGAGATTAAACAAGTGATCTCGACATCAAGACTCATTCTTCTGCAGACAGAAAACAGGCAAGGCTGACTGCCTGTAGCACCACCCCTGCCATCAGGAATGACAGGCCCATGTCACATGTGTGGGCGGGCCTCTTTTTTTTTTTTTTTTAATTTTTTTTAACGTTTATTTATTTTTGAGACAGAGAGAGACAGAGCATGAACGGGGGAGGGTCAGAGAGAGGGAGACACAGAATCTGAAACAAGCTCCAGGCTCTGAGCCATCAGCCCAGAGCCCGACGCTGGGCTCGAACTCACGGACCACGAGACCGTGACCTGAGCTGAAGTCGGACGCTTAACTTGAGCTGAAGTCGGACGCTTAACCGACTGAGCCACTCAGGCGCCCCTGGGTGGGCCTCTTGATAGAGAAATGCTTTGTTTTAGAGAAGGCAATGTGGATAATGACTGAAAGCCCAGGTTCTGGATCAGATAGACATTTTTTTTTTTTTTTTTTTTTTTTTTTTGGCTTAACCTCCCTTAACACAACTATGATGCTTAACTTTCTAAACTCCAGTTTTCTCGGGGCACCTGGGTGGCTCTGTCAGTTAAGCGTCTGACGCTGACTCAGGTCGTGATCTCGCAGCCCATGAATTCAAGCCCCACATTGGGCTCTGTGCTGACAGCTCGGAGCCTGGAGCCTGCTTTGGATTCTGGGTCTCCCTCTCTTTCTCTGCCCCTCCCCTGCTCAGACACTCTCTCTCTCTCTCTCCCAAAAAATAAATAGTAAAGAAAAATAAACTCCAGTTTTCTCCTCTGTAAAATATTGATTATAGTAACTGCCACATGGGCTATTGTCACTGATAAATGAAACAACTTTTGTAAAGTTGTAGCTAATATATCAAATAATAATTATTACAAATCTACAGTTGACAGAGGATGTGAACAGAGATAAATGGGAAGGAAAGGGGAGTGACGTGTCTATGGTGAATCTCTCATATGTCTTAGAATTATAGTCCATTCTTTAGTAGCCTGTTTGATTAATCAATCATGGAGCTATTCCATTCTCTTGATATTGTGCCTGATAGTTCTTTTAGCATTAATTGTACTACAATATCACTAGAATAGAACTGTTAAGATTTAAGTCCTGTAACATTTTGTTTTCAAGATCTGAGCATAGTTACTGCATTTTTAAGGGAAAATTTTAGACTAGATTATAACCTGTGTTTTGCTGAGCAGAAGAAAATCTGTAGATGGCTACTCTTGTCATTTTAGTTTAATTTTTTATTAAAATTTTTAAATTTTATTTATTTTTGAGAGAGACAGACAGAGTATGAGCGGGGGAGGGGCAGAGAGAGGGAGACACAGAATCTGAAGCAGGCTCCAGGCTCTGAGCTGTCAGCACAGAGCCCAACGTGGGGCTTGAACTCACGGACTGTGAGATCATGACCTGAGCCAAAGTCGGCTGCTTAACCGACTGAGCCACCCCAGTGCCCCTACTCTTTTCTTTTTAAATCTATGCCAATGCCAAGACCCATTTTCTGAACTTGAGGAGCATGGATTTGTTTGTAGAAGATTATGAGTGGTCTGAGTACTTGCTTCATAAATACCACCCAAACTGGCCTCCTCTTCCTTCCTGGGAGTTCGCATCTAAGTATTGATTTTATTGATTTTACTTTATTTTTATTTTTATTTTTTAAACAGGCTTCCACGCCCCTTCTGCCCTCAACCACCTCCCTTAGGCTGTCATGCTGCTCAGGGTAAGAGGAACACAGCTTCAGTTCTGGTCAGTTTCCAGAACCGTGTGATATGTGTTGAACCTGTCTAGCCTCGTGCCTCTGTGAGTGTGAATGTGGGTGTGGTGTGAATAAAGCAGAGATTGTCATCTGCTGTTAGTGACCTCCTATAACATCTCCGTGGGGCAGGGGAGTGGAGGTAGAGACTTTTTTTTTTTTCCACCCCTGGATGGGGGATCATAGGTTGAGAAACTCTGGCCTGAAATTACAAAGTTTGGGGCGGCTCTTTGGTGATTAAACCGCTGGAGAACGCAAGCGTGAGGGCTGAGCTGGGGAGAAGTTACCAGTGTCTGTCAGGCAGGCCTGCGGGTGGATTTGAAGATGGAGGCCACGTTGACAACAATATTACGTCTGCCTGAACGTCCCTGACCACCCGTTGGATTCTCCTTGGCTCAGTAACAACTCCCAGGTAAACTGCTGATGCAAAAGTTTGGGCTTGGTTTCCCCGTGTATCCTGGGAGTCCGCATCAGCTCCCCTTTCCCTGGATTTATTGTGCCCATCAGCTCAGAGCGCTGCTTTCCTGTAAAGCTTGCTTCATCAGCTGGCATACAGCAGTTCAAGGCTTTCCGGACTCTCCAAACCGATTAATCAACTGAAACCATTCTCTGAGTGCCCGTGATACGTTTGGCTCCCTCTGGGGACAGAGACGAAGTGTCTCCCTTTTGAGAACACGTGCGTGAAAACGTGTATCAGAATGCACTAAGGTAACAGAAGCACCGCTTCTTACAGAGGTAAAAGAATTCCCAAGCCAAAGGGATGGGGGGAAAGGATCCCTCCATTTGCTGATGTGACACGGCTCAGGGTCTCGCGCAGGGGAACGCGAAGAGAGGGAGCCTGGGTTCCGGGGCGCTGGTTTGCAGCCCGGTGGGGGGGGGGGGCGGGGGGTGGTGTCTCCTTGGGCCTCCAGCCCCTAGCAGATTAACCCTTTGCAGCAAGGACTGCGAGCGAGAAGGCTCCAAAGGAAAGCGCAGGAAATGTTAGCCAGCGCGCGGACTGGGAGGGGGGCGGGGAGGAAGCCGAGACTGCAGCGAGACCAAAACAGGGTGGGGCGCGGGGTGCTCCCCGGGGAGAGGCGCCCGCCCGGGTGGCCGGGATGGAGACCTCTGCGGGGCGCGGGGAGGCAGGCCGGCGAGCTCGGGAGAAGGAAGCGGACGGGCGCCTCCCGCCCCCGGGGCTGCCCGCCAGCGGCCGCAGGGCAGGGCGGCGGCGCCCGCCGGCGTCGCTCTCCCTCGCCCGGGTCGGCCCGGGCTCTGGCCCGGTGGGCGGGCCGGGCGGCGCTCGGGGCCGGGCTCCGCTTCCCCACTTTCCCTCCGTCCCTCCCTCCTCCCGGGGCCGTCCCGGGCGGCCGGGCCAATGAGCGCCGAGAGGAGGGCAGCGGGAAGCGGAGCGCGCCCGGCGCGGCCCTCCCACCGCGCCCCGGGGCCGCCGCGCCAACGCCGAGGTTGCGCCCCGGGAGTTCGCGCGGCCCCCGGCCTGGTGGCTCGGTCCCCGCGGGCGAGGCGGCCGTGCGCGCGCGCGCGCCTGGGGCAGCGGCCCGCGAGCGCTCGGGCTGCGGGACGGGGAGCGGGGTGGCGCGGGCTGGGGCCGGGGCAGCCGCCTCCCGAAGATGCAGGATGGCAGCGGAGCCGCCGTCCAGCCTCTCGTACCGCACCACGGGCTCCACCTGCCTGCACCCGCTCAGCGAGCTCCTGGGCATCCCGCTGGACCAGGTAACGGGCGGCCGGGGCGTGGGCGCAGCGAGGGACCCTCCTCCCGGGCCACCGCGCGGGGTGCGGGCTGCGGGCACGCGTTAGCCACCGACGGTCCTCCCCCCCACCCCCCAGCCCCTATAGCAGATTTCACAGCCACAGACTCGACAGGTGGGCTTTTTTACTGACAACGTTTTTGTCCTCGAAGTGTGAAAAAAATCGGTATACCCTGAAAGACGGGTTCAAATGATACATATATTTTTTCTTCTTGAGGTTTTGGGTTGCCTCGTTTCCTGTCACGAAGTTCTAAGGTATTCTGACAAATGAATCAGGTGTTTGTTTTGTTTTCTTTTGTTTTTTTTTTTTTTTCCATCCGTGTAGTCGAGTCTTGATTATTTTTAATTTAGATTTCTGTCCTTAAAAGATAAGCCGGCTTGGTCTGTTTCTGCAGCCGTTGCTTGAACAGACACCTGGGTTTTAGACTTGGGTGGTGAGACTTGCCTGATCAGAGGGACAGTTATTTTGTCATGGTTTCCCAAGGGGCTCCAGTTTATCCAGTGGGTTCATTCTTGAGGTTCTAGGCTCCCGAGTGAGTTAGGATAGTGGGAGAAGAGAGGCTCAGAGAAGTTACTTGGACTGTCCAGGAACTGTCTGCTACCGTTAAAACTGAAAATGGCTATAAAAAACAATATAATTCCTGGTAGGAAATCTGCCTGAGGGTTGAGGCTGCCTTACTCATTTTCTTGTGTCTGCAGGTGCTGCAGGCTACATCTGCCATGTCTTTCGTGGAGAGTCAGTAAATATATGTTGATTTAAGTGGAATGAAGTGTGTTGGGGGACCGCCCATTCACCTCGGTTTAGTTTCATACCCAGGTTTGCCCCAGGTGTCTTCCTCTGCTTTTCACTACTGATCTTTTTTTTTTTTTTTCTTCTTCAAACGGGAGTATACCTGCTGCCCTCTCCACTCACATTCCTTCTGCAATGAGGAAGTGAGACCTGGACATTTGCCTTATTCACATACTGTTTACTGAGCCACCCTTCTACCTGGCTGCTTCCAAAGATCTGACTCAGAGCTCCACCTCCTGTGGCCATTTGCCTTCGCATCAGTTGCAAAATCCAGAAAGTTAACAAATGGGGGGAGGTATTAGATGCTAACTTGTGCTTTTGTAAATCAGTCTTCGATTTGTAATGAAGATGGGAGAGTCCCAGGGACTTAGGCAAAGGCAGAGATACTAACAGATTCTTTTGCCCTGAAACTGCTATATAACTCATAGCTGACTTTCCTTAAGCGGAATGTGTTTTGTACTTACCCTTCAGCCCCAGCCCCAACCCCCATCAGAATTTATTTTAGTTGCATTTTCTGTTTTAAGTTATTTGGCATTGCTAGAGAGAGGAATCTGGGGAGCATTTTCGTATGGAAAGGGATAGTTAAGGAACCCTGACAAGTTACAACTGAGAGGTGCTGGTACGATATTATCAGGTGCTTTTTAACTCATCTACCCCCATCCCCAGTCTCCTGGGTTTGTCAGAGGAACCCTGTTTTTAATTTATAAACAAGAATAAAAGAGGCTTAAGGATGTTTAAGGCTGGGAGAAGGGATTTCTGGGATAAACTGAAAAAGAAAAGTGGGCCATGGGCAAGGAAGGACCCCTCCCCTCCTTCCCACCCCCCCCCCCCCCCCACCGCCCCATGATGTCTTTGATCTTTGGATGACCCCACCACCTTCCAGCAGGGTCACATCTGAGTGATTCTTGCTGGAAGAAGTACATATAGGGCAATGCCCCAGCTCACTTATTTAAGGCCTGATGAAAGTCGCAAACCATAAATAATGTGGTTTGAGGCTAAGTTGTGGCTTGAGAATTTGGAAGCTTCGTGTGTTTTTCTCCCTCACACTTTCTAATGTTTATTTTTTATTTATTTTTAAGAGAGAGCGCACGAGAGAGAGGGAGTGGGGGAGGGGCAGAGAGTGAGACACACACACAGAACCCGAAGCAGGCTCCAGGCCCTGAGCTGTCAGCACTGAGCCCGATGCGGGGCTCGAACTCACGGACTGTGAGATCATGACCTGAGCTGAAGTCCGGGCCTTAACCGACTGAGCCACCCGGGCACCCCTCTCCCTCACCCTTTCAAGGCCTTTTTAAGGTCTTAGATGTCAGACTTGACCTACTCTGCCAGCAGACTTCTTTTGTGAGTGCTTCTGTGACCGCTGGCTGGCATTCAGCCTCCTAGAGCTCCAAATGCCCCCATGGGTAAAAGGGGAAATGGCAATATGTTCTGCATTCTGGGGGCACCCGGGGGGGCTCAGTCAGTTGACTGTGTGGCTCTTGAGATCAGCTCAGGTCATGATGTCAGGCCCGTGGGATTGAGCCCCACGTGTTGGGCTCTCTGCTGAGAATGGAGCCTGTTTAGGATTCTCTCTCTTTCTTTCTCTCTCTCTCTGCCCTTCTCTCCTGCTTGTGCTCTCTCTCTCTCTTTAAAAAAAAAAAAAATCTGCATTTTAGAGTGGAGAAAGTTTATGCAGATAAAAAATGCTCTACATCAGGAAGGTCCTTCATTCACACAGGGTCCTGGCAGGAAACTCAACTCAGTGGGTTGCAGTGGAGACACTTTAATGAACTACATGGAGGGATGTGGGCAGCATTAAGGGACCCACCGGAGGAGGTTCAGGTACTAAGACCTGGATGCAGAAGGGGAAGGGGAAGGGGAGGATGTGTTGTTACTGTTGCCCAGTGAGAGCTGTATCCACCCCTGCAGGCGGAAGCAGAGAGAGAGAGAGCCTCAGCCTTCCTTCCCTCCACCCACAGTCCTTCCGTCTCTTGCCCATCTCCGTAGTAGTCAGATCACATCTAAGGGTGACGGCCTGGGGTGCCTGGGTGATGCGGTCTTCAGGGGCTCCACTCTGGGCCCAGAACTTGGAAGAGAGAGGTAGAGCCAGAGGTGGAGGACAATCCAGGAATAAGAGAATAGTCCTCAATAAATGTTTGCTTCTGTCCCACCGAAGAGTGGCTTTTTATTGGCCTGCAATATGCTAGAGGTGACAAAACATGTCCCTTGTGTTACTTAAATAGCTCCTTATAGGCCACCTGAAGACGTTGACTCTTCCCCCCTCCCCATGTTCGCATTTCATAGCATTTCATGCTTGTATTTGTAATTTCTGCATTGAACGTACATCTGAGAATGTCTTTGGCTTCTGGGTGTCCCTGTGTCAAGTATTTTATTACTTGCAAAAAACCTAAAATATCTGTTGAGCATTCTACTGTGCGAGTGAAGAACTCATTTTTCATTTGATTCTTTCATTTATCTGTTCTGTTAACTCCCCAGGGAAGCTTGCGGGCGATCGATCGTGAGGAAACGTCTATTATTTTAATTTCCAGGGACTTTACTAGTCTGACATCTTCCTAGAGATGTTAAATGTAAAATCATCTTACTTGATTAGAAACAAGTAGAGTACAGAAGAATTCAGATGCAGAGGGTAGGAAATGGATGATGATGTAGGACCCTCCACAGGTGTGTCACAGGTGAGTGTGTGAAAATTGGATTTCTAAAACAGTGGGTCGCTGTGTATAGCAAGTATGGAGTGCCGACAACTAGTAGGGTTATTTAGATATAAAGCTTCACTTGCCCGGGATAAATTAGGTAAGAACTTTTCTTTCTCATTTAGAGTGAATCAGGGAACAAAGGATGAGTATTTGTCTTATTTTTTAAGTCATCTGCTCGTTTCCTTTTCACTTGGTTTTGGTTGTGGAATGTGACCTGATCTGCCTTTAAACTAAGGATGGCTTTCCTTCCTTCCTTCCTTCCTTCCTTCCTTCCTTCCTTCCTTTCTTTCTTTCTTTCTTTCTTTCTTTCTTTCTTTCTCCTTTTCTTTTGTTCTTAAATATTTAATGTTTATTTATTTTTGAGAGAGAGAGAGAGAGAGAGAGAGAGACAGAACGTAAGCAGGGGAGCGGCAGAGAGAGAGGGAGACAAAGAATCCGAAGCAGGTTCCAGGCTCTGAGCTGTCAGCACAGAGCCCGATGCGGGGCTCAAACTCACAAACTGCAAGATCATGACCTGAGCCAAAGTCGGACACTTAACCAACTGAACCATTCAGGCGCCCCTCTCTCTTTCTTTCTTTCTTTCTTTCTTTCTTTCTTTCTGCTTATTTATTTATTTTTGAGAGAGAGAAAGAGAGAGAGAGAGAAGATTCCAAGCAGGCTCAATGCTGTCACTGTAACCTCCCCCCTCCCCCTGATGTGGGGCTTGAACTCAAGAACCAGAGATCATGACCTGAGCCAAAATCAAGAGTCGGATGCTTAACCAACTGAGACACCCAGGTACCCCTAAACTAAACATAACTGTCACAGTTTGTAAGACTGATTTAACCACCATGATGGATGGATATCAATGTTGTTAATTGCGTGATGCATTGGATATCAATGTTGTTAATTGTTAAAACGCCTGTTTTGAAAGGAGTTTTGAAAGCTGAGCAAGAAATGGTTTCCTGACTATGAGGAATTTCCATTCTGGTGGTGGGGAGCTCTGGGGGCCAAGGCTGTTTTTATCGATTGTCCTACCAGACTTTGTATACTTTTGCATAAAGTAGCAATTCTTTGTTGAATTAGAAGTCCTTGCCTGGGTTTCATTCCCCTCCCAAACCCCAACCTAATCAGAAAAAGGGTCAAGGGAAAAATAGACCAGGACATAAGAATCCAGGAAATGATTTTGAGATTAAAGCGGCAAAGGTTTAGGACAATTAACATAAGCTTGTGTTGTAGTTTAAAAGGCTGGGTGAATGAAGACCAGCTCTAAAGACCTGGCATTCTTGATGAATGGTGAGTCCAGTAGTGAGTTTCGATTATTCCACCGAGGCCTCTGACCACGAGGTTTCTTTACTTGCCTGGAGCTTTTAGTCACCGGTTGTTTCCCTTGTCCAATCTTGGAAAGCCCAACCTGCAAGTCTCTTCTTTTTTTTTAATTTTTTTTTTCAACGTTTTTTATTTATTTTTGGGACAGAGAGAGACAGAGCATGAACGGGGGAGGGGCAGAGAGAGAGGGAGACACAGAATCGGAAACAGGCTCCAGGCTCCGAGCCATCAGCCCAGAGCCCGACGCGGGGCTCGAACTCACGGACCGCGAGATCGTGACCTGGCTGAAGTCGGACGCTTAACCGACTGCGCCACCCAGGCGCCCCCTTGCAAGTCTCTTCTTATCTAGATCTTGCCCTTGGTTAAAAGCTCAGCTCACATTCCATAGTCATTATAAAATCAATTAAATATTTATTTAATGCTGTTAGTGCCTGGTTCCTGGCCAGGTGGTACAAATACAAGGCTAAAAAGCATCAAGGCCCCTGTCCTGGAAGGGCTTGCACACCAGTAGAGGAGACAAAGGACCCATGTAAGTATACAAGTACTGTGTACTCACTGACTTGTGCAGGTGCTGACAGAAGTTTGTAGATGGTGCCCTGGTGGAACAGAGAAGGCAAAGCCATAGGACATGTTGGATTCCTGTAGAAGTTACTATTTACCTTTAACATGGTTTACAACCAAGTGGACAGCAGATCAGCCTTTGTTGGGAGAAGGGTCCTTTGCTTGGCCCACCCCCTCCACACCCCCCACTGATGCCGCCTCAAGGCTATACCCTTGGGTTTCTGACTTGAACAATCTGCTCTTCACCTTGGGACTTTCCAGTTCATCCCAGCTCAGGATGGGTGTGGGCATATGGCAGGCCAGAGAACATCAGCCCTGCAGAGCGCTACTTTAGTTTTCTTTTTTGGCCTCAGTAGTTCCTGCAAAGTCAGATCTGCAATCCCCTTGATGCCCCCTTCTTCTGATGTCGAAAATGATTGGCAAACAGGAGGAAAATAATTTGGTTAGACTGCAGACAACAAGTTTTGAGTTTCTCCCGTGTTCCCCAAGAATTCCTTGGGGTTTGTTGGGCTGCGATGATTCAAACAGCAATAAAATAGGGTCCATCCTCAAAAATCTTGTTGGGTGAGGCAGGGACACATACGTCAACTGGTGTTGCTCATGTGCAGTGACCTGGACCAACGGTAATCAGCCTGGAAACTGGTGAGAAATGTACATTCTCAGGAGCGCCTGGGTGGCTCAGTCCATTGAGCGTCCGACTTTGGCTCGGGTCGTGATCTCCCGGTTCATGAGTTGGAGCCCCAGGCTTGCTGCTGTCAGTGCAGAGCCTGCTTCGGACCCTCTGTCCGCCTCTCTCTCTCTCTGCCCTTCCCCCACTCATGCTGTCTCTGTCTCAAAAATAAACGAGAAAATAAAAAGTAATGTCCATTCTCTGCCTAGTGTCCCCATCTGCTGCTCGGGGGACAGGCACAGCCCTGGGTGGTTTAATGAGCCCCCTGGGGCGCTGAGGCACCCCGAAGTCTGAGAACCACTGCTCCGCACGGCACCCTGGGATCCCAATTAATCAAGCAGAGTGGAGGGAAAGATCTATTCTTTGCGAGGGGACAAGGCATGGTTGTCAGAGAGCCTCTGGCAGGTGAGGAGTAGCACGTGTTGGGTCTTGCAGGATGAGGAGGAGTTTAGCAGGCAAAGTGGGTAGAAAGAACACACGCATAGGTGTGGACGACTGAAACCGCTCAGTTCTGGGAGCTGAGAACACGCTGAAGTGGGTTGTGGGCTGCAGTGAGTGGACTGCGGGGTCCAGGCTGGGGAAGAGAGCAGGGGTCACGTCACGAGGCAGCCGATGGGCTCTGGCGTGTCTGTACCTCATCCTACAGACTGGAGCTCTGCGGACGTTTTCTATAAAGGGCCACACGGTCAGTATCTTCGGCCTCAGGCCCTGCAGCCCATCACATCTACTCAGCTCTGCCATTGCATGAGAGTAGAATAAATAACATAATACATAGTGAATCCATAATTGGGTGTGGCTGCATTCTCAGGAAACTTCACTCACGGATACTTGTAAACTGGAGTTTCGAGGGCACCTGGGTGGCTCAGTCGGTTAAGTGTCCAACTTCGGCTCAGGTCACGATGTCCTAGCTCATGAGCCTGAGCCCCATGTCGGGCTCCGTGCTGACAAGTCAGAGCCTGGAGCCTGCTTTGGATTCATTCTCCCTCTCGCTGTCTCTCTCTCTCCCCCCTGCTCTGTCCCTGTCTCTCAAAAATTAATAAACTTTAAAAAAAGTTTTAAATTGGAGTTTTGTATAATTTTTCATGTGTCAGGAAATTTTCTTCTTTTGATTATTTTCAATCCTTAAAAAAGAGAAAAAACATTTTTTTTTTGCCGGCAGGCCACACAGGAAACGGGCAGTGGGCTGGGATTGGCCGAGGATAGGATTTTGTAGACCCTTGCTAGAGACGAGTTTTCCATAAAATTTGATGCATGGACATTCTTCAGAATCTACTGACATGTGTGTTTCAGGAATCCGGCCCCAACTGGTGAATCAAATGTTGGGGTGGAGGGGCTCCCCAGGTGATTTCTCTGGCCAGCGGAAGCTGGGCACCAGTGCTACCATCAAAGGGAAGACAGTGACGGACATAAGGTGTGGGAAGATTTTAATTTTGTGGAGCAGGGCAGGAGTCATACGGCTGCAGGTTGCAGGGACAGGAGGAGGGCGGGCGTTTGAGGATGGGAGAAGGCGTAGCGTTGTCTTTCTGGGATGTGGAGAAGGGGGTGTGCACGGTCCATTTAACGGGCTGCTGAGTGTAATCGACGGGCTGAAAACCACAAATTTTGCAAGGCATGAGTTTGTGCCAATATGCGATTTTTCTCTTTGAGCAGCTCCTTCTAGGAGCAAAAGCAAAACCGTTGGGCGTTTGCAGAGAGGGTTGCTAGGCAGTTAAGAAGAAGGGGTGTTGAAAGATGCCGACAAGTACTTGGAAGTGATGGGAGAGAGAAGGGACACATCCAGAGTTTTGGAGGGACTGAGGAGTAGGTGCAGAGGAAAGGAGGCGGGTGGGGGCTGGCCTAGTGAGTGGAAGATTCCTAGTGAAGCTGTTCGGGGCAGTGATGACAGTCCGGGTGTTGTATGGTAGGGGTGACAGTTGGGTTTAGCCAGCCACCCCCGTGGACTTGGGGTGGGGGGGATCTGGCAGACTTCCTCCCAAAGTTTGAAGCAGGTGGACTTGGGACGTGAGCCGGAGGCAGAGGAAAAGGCTGGGCGGTAACTGAGCTCTCTAGGTTGGTAGGTTCTGAGAGCATATGGCTGGACCGGAGAGGGTAGACCCACCCTCCTGTCAGGCACTAAGTCAGCTGCTCTGCGTGCATGACCTCCCTTCATTTTTTTGTTTGTTTATTTTGAGAGAGAGAGAGAGAGCATGCACGCATGTGCGAGCAGGGGAGGGGCAGACAGAGGAGAGAGGATCCCAAGCAGGCTCTGTGCTGCCAGTGCAGAGCCTGACATGGGGCTCAATCCCACCAACGTGAGATCGTGACCTGAGTCGAAATCAGGAGTCAGACACTTAACCGACTGAGCCTCCCTCCTCCCCATCCCACCCCCCCCCCCGCCCGCCCCCGCACCATCTCACTTCATAAAAGGAGGAGTTTGGGCTGAGTCTGGAGGGAGCACAGATTTTCTAGAAGGATGGTGGAAGAGAGGTGGGCTGAGGCAGCAAAGGGGAGGGGAATTTGGAAAAGCAGTGACGCTCCTGTCTCTGCTCATCTGTTGGCACATAGTTCTCCACCAAGGCTGGGAGGGAAGGGAGAGAGCTGGGACGGCAGTGCGGGGTTTTGGGTAGAGCAGAGGGAGGGCTTTGAGGAGGTCGGCAGAGGGAAGGAGGTCTGCATGGGACGATGAGTCACGGAGGAGGAGGAAGTCCAAGAGGCACATGGCTGCAAGTTGACAAAGGGGAGCTTGGTGGCTGGGCATGGGAATCAGAATGAATGGCAGGGTTCTGGGCAGTGGGTGCGGGCCCCTGGGGTCCCGGAGTCCTGATAAGCCTGTGGCCAGTGACCGACCTTGAACATGGAGTGCAGTGTTTCCTGGGGCTGCACAGAAACGTGGTGGAAAGTTCCTTTGTGGTTCCGAAGAGATTGCTCAACTTGCAGAAACAGTGTGCGAATACCAAGCGATAAGATGTGTTGAGGGCAAGGCTGTGAATTCCATAGAGTCGAGAGGGCAGGGCTGGTGGAGTTGGGGACTGCCCCATGGCGTGGCCCTGCGGGAGCCTGTGCACACAGAGCAGGAGAATGAGCCGTCTCCGTCTGGGGGGACTCTGGGTGAGTCCAGGAGGTAGGCTGGCCCGTCTGGAAAATGCTGACTGGTGTCGCAATCTGCTGGCTTAACTTGACAATAATTGAAGAGAGGACAGAGAATTTGCAGGCGTGACCACATACTTCCTGCCATTTTAAGCAGAGGCCCAGTGGGTTCTGGAGCTTTAACCTTCCTGTCATGGAACAAGAGTGGATTCTTCCCAGCTTGGCCTCGGTTTACCTTTCTGGCTTAACGACACCGGCGGCTCTCTATATTGAATGCATGTGCTCTCAGGCCTTCAGTCAGCTGCTCTGCGTACATTATCTCATTTAACGGGTGTGACAACATTGAAATTTATGCCGCAAATTTCAATGTAAGCAGTGGGCCTACGGGGCTTTAGTGCCTTGCCGGCAGCCCAGAGGCTGGAAAGGGGCAGAGGCAGGACTTCAGCCCAGGACTGTCTGATTGTTGTGCTTCCAGGAAGTATGGCAGCCACGACTTGCTTCCCTGTGCACCGTGCTGTCATCCCAGGGGACTGTTTATTTCCTATGCCTCAAATGCCGTGTGCCTTTCGCACCTGCCAGCTTCCGCCTACACTCTTCCTTCTCTCTCTGAGCCTCGTCCTCTTCCCAGTTCTCATTTCCTGTTTCATCTCCGCTGTCTCTCTGTAACCTTGGCCTTGCTGTCTCCCTCCGCTCCAGGGGCAAACGGGTCCCTTCGTTTTTTCTGTTTCTCCCCGGGACTTTGCATACCATATTGCAGGGCTTACCTTACGTCTTAGATATTAATTGGTCTTTCTGCCCTGCCTGACTCTGGGAGGCCAAATAACTGGGTTGGAATGGGGCTGCGGAGATTGGTTAGGGTGTACCTTAATCAAGCGACAAACCCATACGCGCTTGTTCAACCACTGTATTGCATGTGAACCCTTGTAATACAACGTGCTGCATGCTTCAGGGAGTGCCTGCACGTGCCACTGCCCGGGGGCCACCAGGCCTCTGCAGCCGCCCTGCGAGCTGCCGCCTTAGGACGAGAAGGGGAATGTGCTGGGCTGGGGCCAGATGGGCCCTGCAGAATCTTCCAGGAAGAGGAAGCTGTTTGAGCAAAGCTACTGAGACTCGATTGGAGAAAAGACCAGCATTCTTCGTGGGCAGTGACTGAGGGTGAACCTTCGTCATCTTGGTGTGCTGAGTACAATGCAGGAACTTCATAAATGTTTGTTGAACAGGAATTTTATTTACGTTCTTGCATTAGAACGAATGAGTAAATTCAGTGAGACTTGGGAGCCAGCTCTTTTTACCAACTGGTTAGGTCTGTTTGTTATTTGGAACCTGCATTTCAGATTCGTAGGCCTGATATCTGATTGGAAAGTTAATGAAGGACCCGGTTGCTGATAGTTTGAAATTAGCCTTGCCTTGTTTAAATTCTCCATTCCCAGTTGTATTATGTGGGGTTGAGGTATGCATTCCTTGGGATTATTAATATCAGTTTTGGGCCTGTTTTCTCGGATTTGTGTGGGCAAAATGTGGACGTTTCCCGCAGCAGCCTACAATCAGGTGTCGTGTGTAAAAGATGCCCTATACCCAAGTGTTTTGCAGCATGGCCTCCGAATTACATTTATAAAGAAAGGTTTCTGAAAAAGATTCTAAGGAGAGACAATCTGGAATTATGTTTTGTAGTAGCAACTTGTAAAAGGAATTCCATATGTGTAATTTAATAACAGAACTTGGTTGTGTGCCTTCCAGAAGCTTTCTATTTTAAGTAAGTCAACCCTTTCAGTAAACAAGATAAAGGAGAAACTTGCTGTGGCCGTATTAATGGCTATTTCTAGCAATTTCGCCAAGGATCAGTGTAATACTCGGTGGGAAAAGTTAACTTCAGGTAGTTTGTACAGCTGAAAAATGTGCTTTATGAAAAGACCTCTGTCCCTTTGGGCTTAAGAAATGTGACCATCTCCCCCACGATGAACTCTTTAACCTCTTTGTAATGTGCTTTCTGGTTCTCCCGAAGACGTGCCCTTGGTGAATCAGATATCCAGTTCCTTGTAACAGTGGGGCTGTGGTTACAACTTCCTCAAGTTGTCAGCGGTTCATCTTTTATGCGTTAGTAATCAATCGGACTCCAAATTGGTTTTCAAAGCCCATAACAGCACGAAAGCGGTTTTAAGTGTTGAATTCAGATTTCTGGGCTGATAGTGCTGGGGGTTTCCCAACCATCTTATTATTACAAAGAGTCCATTCGCAGGCTTGTTTACCAAACACCAGCACAGAACTCAGGTCCTCGAGGGAGGGGGTAACCTTTGAACAGTTTTTGTCCCCGTGGTTCTAAATTCTGAGGTCAAACAAGTAATTAAAATCACAAAGACTGTAGTTCATCTCCTCCCAGCCCCTGATTTGTCGCATTCATCATTCTGTAGCTTTAATTTGTCAGCAAAGGTAGACACCAGAAGGTTGCTAAGGCCTAGAGGAACTAGGTCTAGAGGAACTTTGGCTAAATTCAGAAGTCCTTCTGTGAAATTTCATGAAGTGGTTTCATTATGAATGTCATAGAGTTAAAACTTCTTTTTTTTTTTTTTTTTTTCTGGCATTATGTTTTACCCTGTCTTTGTTTTTATTTAGTTTTATTTATTTGTTTAAATTTTAAAAGTTAATTTGAAATTAATTTTGTGGCTTTTATGTTACTTCATTTTTAAATCTTTTTAAATGTTGATTTTTAGAGACAGAGAGAGACAGAGCATGAGCGGGGGAGGGGCAGAGGGAGACCCAGAATCCGAAGCAGGCTCCAGGCTCTGAGCTGTCAGCAACAGAACGCAACGCGGGGCTCGAACCCACGAACTGTGAGATCATGACCTGAGCCGAAGTCGGACGCTTAACCAGTTGAGCCACCTAGGCGCCCCTGTGGTTTTTACATTGTAAAAGTACAGTAAAAAAAAATTCGTTTTCTGCCTAGGTAGCTTATATGCTTAGTATCAAAAGCACAAGGCAGAAAAGAGGATATAATGAAGGGTCCCTTCCCACACTCCCCCTGCCCCTTACTTTGCAGCTGCCCAGATCGCCTCCCCACTGGCAGCCAGTGACGTCCTTTCCGAGATGGGCTGTGCATACGTGTGTGCAGAATCTCTTTGCCTGTTTTTCTGAGAGTAGACAGTTCTTCCACTCCTTGCCTTTTTTTTTTTTTTTTTTTTTTTTTTAAACTTAGTGTCTCCTAGGAGTGATTTGTATCTGTATATACAGAGCTCCTGTGACATTTGACTTGCTTTCCGCCTTTTCTGAGAGTTCTGTTTCTGTTTCCAGGAACTGCCTTGCCCCTTAGCAAGAGCATGGAGTGCCAGTCATGGTGGGAGAGGAGGTCGGGGACGGGGCTTCCCACGCTGGCGCCCCCTCCTATGTTCTCATTCCCGAGGACTGTGGTATTAAACAGCACACATTCAACTGGGTAAACTTAAAGATCAAATTGGCTTTATGCAGCCTTTCATGAGTTGGGCAGCACCCCATTTAAGCGATTGGAAGGAGCTCCGACAAGCCGTAGAAAAGGAGAAAAATTTTAAATGTTTACGTATTTATTTTGAGAGAGAGAGAGGAGAGGGAGAGGGAGGGAGAGAAAGAATCGCAAGCAGGCTGTGCACCTGCTTGGGATTGACAGGGGGCTTGACACCGTGAACGGTGAGATTATGACCTGAGCTGATATCAAGAGTCACGCAACTGGCTACCCAGGGGAAGACTTTTAAATGCAAAAAGGGTGCGGAAAAAGGAAATTATTAGCAAAGAATGCATTGTTCCAGGCAAGGTCCCCTTCCTAAGGGGACTTGAACGGTCTCTCTGGTGGGATTATTGCATTGGTGCTGACCAGGTAATTCTGAGCTGATTAGTTAAAGCTTATATCCTGGGGGCGGGGGGGCGGGGCACTTGGGTGGCTCAGTTGGCTAAGTACCTGACTGAATTTCAGCTCAGGTCATGATCTCATGGTTCATGAGTTCAAGCCCCATGAGTTCGAGCCTCGCGTTGGGGTCTGTGCTGATAGTGCAGAACCTGCTTGGGATTCTCCCTCTCCCTCTCTCTCTGCTCCTCCCCTGCTTGCTCGCTTTCTCTCTTTCTTGAAGTAAGTAAATAAATAATTTTTTTACATTCCTGGGTAATCAAAACTACAGCTAGGCTAGGTATTAAGTCTTTGCCGATTGGGGCTTAGCATAAGTGACTCCCAATTTGGGTCTGCTCTCTCCTGCTTAACAATGGGGAGCACCAAGGTCCCCTTCCAGTAGCACACATGGTGGGGAGAGAAATTGGGGTTTGTTTCCAGTTTCTCCTCACATGGAGAGAAGTCCACTCTGGACTGAGGTATAAGAATATTAAAGACCCCTGCAATCCTCAAGTCCCAGGGATGAAAATGGCTCTGTCTCTAACTGGTGTCGGCTGTACCTCGTCAGAACTCTTGGTATGCCCATCTGCTGAAAACCTGTTCAGCCCTAAAATTCTGTTCTTCCAGAATCTTAGCAAGGAAGGCTTGTTTTTGGTTTTTTAAAATTTTTTATTAAAAAAAATTTTTTTAAATGTTTATTTATTTTTGAAAGAGAGACAGACAGAGTGCAAATGGGGGAGGGGTAGGGAGAGAGAGCAACACGGAATCTGAAGCCGGCCCCAGGCTCTGAGCTGTCGGTACAGGGCCCGACACGGGGCTTGAACTCATGAACGGTGAGATCGTGACCTGAGCCGAAGTCAGACACTCAGCTGAGTGAGCCACCCAGGTGCCCTGTAAAGAAACACTTTTTTGAAGGTAAAGCCTACAAACCAAGACTCTTTATTTTCCACTTTTTGGTGGCTGTAGGTAATAGGATTCTACATGTACATTTTACTTTTTTTCTTCTGCAAATGCAATGTGTGCCTTTTGGTGAATGTTGGCTGAATTGAGTTAGCCTTTGGGGTTCTGGAATCATTTCTCTTCTTTCATCTGTTGAGGTGGAGGAAATTTTCTATGACTTTCAGAGTCCTTCTAGCTGGACTAAGAATGAAATTTACATGAGACAGATTAACGGGAGAAAATCAAATCTAATAGCATATGTATGAGGAATCTGCACAGACATGAAAATTCCGAAGACACTCAGGCCACATAAAGCTTATTTTGTGACCTCCTGAGCTAAGGAGAGGGGTAAGGTCTGGAGATACAAAGGGGAGGATGACCATTAGCAGGAAGGTGAGGAGATGTTGAGAAAACAAAGGTTGTCCTGCTATGCAAATAAATTTCTTCAGTAAAGAGGAATCTCTGTTCATAGCTCTCTTTCTGGTACTAGCTGTCTTTTCCAATGTAAATTTACACAGTGGAGGGGGAGGGAAGGAGATTTTTCTGCATCTGCAGTTTGGATTGCTTTTAAGTCAAAACAATCTTTATGCCAAAGTGGCCCCATCTCGGGGTGGCCTGACCCTGACCACTGCACCCCTTTTTTAGTGTAAAATCAGAATTTAGGAATTGGGGTGCTTTACTCTAGAAAAAAGATCATGTAAAGCAGCGTGGCTGTTTCTTGTCTGCTAGGGCTTGTTGAGCTGTTTTTCTTCCCTTCTCCATTCTTCTCCAAACAATACATGTTCATTTGCCTGCAGATTATTTAACGGAAGGGGAGAAAACCAGCATTTCTATGAAATTATATTCCGAGAGTCAGTTTATGTGGAGGAAAGGACAAAATGATTTTTAATTTTTTGTTTTTCATGTAATGGTGGAGTTTACAAAAGAGTATAGTGGTAGACTATTTTACATTTATTTTTGTAATCTCAGCCTCATTGAGCTAACATTTACCTCAGTTTTATAGTTAGCTTTACTAAGCTGCAAAACTGAAGTTGACTTACGTGGTGTTTATCTTTCTACTGAAGCATTTAGAGCATCTTTAGACATATCTTTATCTGATTGCCAGTTCTGCTATCTTAGGTTAAAGGAAGGGCAGAATGTGGCTGTAAACTAAAAATCATTTCCTCAGGATTTAGGTTGGGGCTCAATTTCTTCATACCAACGAATGAGGAATTATAAGTGTGCCCCTTTGAGAGCTGAAACCGCGGAGAGAATTTTAAGGCAGGTAGTAGGCTATGAAACTGTTTCGAAACTGACCACTTATAAGTTTGTATGAGAGCTGGAAAGCCAGATCTTGTGTACTTGGCAGCCTTGAAACTTTTATTAGACTAATGCGTGTCTAGCTTTGGTCCTCTGTTGCAGTTTCCAGAAGAATTGGAGAAGGTAGAAAAGAGCAGCGAAAATGGTTCTAAGAACAATTGAACTTGACAATTACGTGAAGTTTGCTACACAGAAGGAAATAACCTCAGGTGAAAAAGTGACTAAGGATAGCCAAAGCCACAGATCATGGAGAGCCATCAGTGAAGACCTTAAAATGCAGGGTAGGTGACCATAAGTGGGGTGTACCACTAACGCACCTCGTTTCCCCACAAAGGCCTTGAATGTGGTGGCCTTTGTTGTATTATTTTGTAATCAGCCCTCATAAACTCAAGTGAAAGGTACCAAGGTCTTAGCAGTATTTTAAGAAAAGACTTGCACATCTTTTAAAGATGGCCCTTTGCTTCGTAATAGATGGGTCACATTCTTTGGTAATTAAAAAAAAAAACTTACCGTTTTGGAATAATTTTAGATTTATAGAAAAGTTGTAACGATAGCACAGGGAGTTTTTATGTATGCCTCACCCAGTTTTCCCCAGCGTCAACATCGTACGTGGTACATCTGTCAAAATGACAAAAAGCCAACGCGAATATATAACTATTAAATAAATTCCAGAGTTTTTGAATTTCACCAAATTTTCCATTCATGCGCTCTTTTTATTCCAGGGTCCTGTACCTTACAGTTCACTCATTTAAAGTATACGGTTCAAGGGGCGCCTGGGTGGCGCAGTCGGTTAAGCGTCCGACTTCAGCCAGGTCACGATCTCGCGGTCCGTGAGTTCGAGCCCCGTGTCAGGCTCTGGGCTGATGGCTCGGAGCCTGGAGCCTGTTTCCGATTCTGTGTCTCCCTCTCTCTCTGCCCCTCCCCCGTTCATGCTCTGTCTCTCTCTGTCCCAAAGATTTAAAAAAAAAAAAAAAAAAAGTTGAAAAAAAAAAAATAAAGTATACGGTTCAAAATGTTTTTTAGTATAGTCACAGAGTTGTGTAACCATTGTCACAAGCTAATTTTGGAACATTTCTGTCCCCCACCCCAGAGAAAGGCCCATGTCATTAGCAGTTCCTGTTTCTTCCTAAATCCTGCCTCTCCGTGTCTGCCCCTCCCAGTCCCTGGCAACCCCTAACCTACATTCTCTCTCTATAGATTGACCTATCCTGGCTGTTTCCTGTAAGTGCAGTCATATAATATGTGTCTTTGTGATTGGCTTCTTCACTCTTCAAGGGTCTTTGGTGATTTTTGATTGGGTGCTCATGCATCGTTGCTCTGTTGTACTTCAACTGTGGGGATGTTTTGAGACCTGGCTTTAAAGCGCAGCCCTTTTAAAAAACATTTGGGGGGCGCCTGGGTGGCGCAGTCGGTTAAGCGTCCGACTTCAGCCAGGTCACGATCTCGCGGTCCGTGAGTTCGAGCCCCGCGTCAGGCTCTGGGCTGATGGCTCGGAGCCTGGAGCCTGTTTCCGATTCTGTGTCTCCCTCTCTCTCTGCCCCTCCCCCGTTCATGCTATGTCTCTCTCTGTCCCAAAAATAAATTAAAAACGTTGAAAAAAAAATTAAAAACAAAACAAAACAAAACAAAACAAAACAAAAAAAAACATTTGGGTTCCCCTTCTGCCGGGACACCTGGGAGTATTCCCAATCCAGGCTCACTTAAATCGTACTTTCTGCTTTGGACTTTTTTTTTTTTTTTTTTTTTTTTTTGGGCCATACAGGGCATGTAAATTTAGGCCTCCAAACTCTCATTCTCAGGGGAGTCTTTGCACGTTTCGGCTGTCCACCGAGAGTCGCGCCCCTATGAACACACACCCCACTGTCTTGGCTGTGGGGAAGGCGGTTTTCCCTAGTTAGCCGTTGCCTTTCAGGACTTACGGAGCAGTCCTGACTTCAAGACGCGTCTTCACTTTTTGCCGAGTCTCCAGTTCTTGCTCCCGTCTCTCCGTTCTCAGCCTGCCTGCCTGGTCTCTGGTGCCCAGGCTCTGGACTGTCTGGAGCACATGCCAGATATCCTACACGTCTGATTTCTGCTTTCTTGCATTTCTGGCTTCTGAGGAATTTTCCCACCAGTTCAGCTGTGCATGAAAATGATCAAGCGTGGCAATATGAGCTCATGTTTAGCTTAACAAATATAGATGGCAGCACGTAGGAGTATTTATAGATGTGTGTATGTTCCAGAGTTAGTGTGTACACATAGTTCCTTGCGCTTTCAGCTGAAAGGGTCTGCAGGCAGTGACACTCCGTTAGCGGTGAGGACGCCTGTCCCCACATGTTGGTTTCTGATACTTTTCTCCAAAACCAGAACAAAAGCTCATGGTGAGAAGGTCCGAATGACTAGAGGTAGAAAGATTTGAGCAACAAAGTAAAGAAGGCTTAAATTGTAGGAGTATCAAGAAGTAGAAATTATAGGTCTATCATCTACCGATGATAAGCCAAAGTATAGAATGAACATCACTGAGTTCCTACTGGTATAAAATAATTGAATAAGTGAATACATGGGGCAAAATAGACAAATCTCCTTGCAGAAGAATTCTTCCTTGCGGAAGAATTCCAAATGATACTGGTGGTGTAACTTTCCACTCTGCAAGTGTGGGCTGTGCGTTGTGACTTCCTTCCAAAAGGATGGTGTGGAAAGGGAAGGTGGGGCAGAGTGAATGTACAGTGCAGGAACCTAACAAACATGACCTCAGCCATGTGACAAAGGTCAGTAGCCACAGTGATAATTATACTGGTAGTATGTTCCCCTTAATACGGTGTGGGGAAAGTGGCACTTTATTTCTGCGATCGTCCTTTGCAAAACCCATAACCCTCTTCTAATTATGAGAAAAACCTCAGACAAACATGAGTTGAGGGAGTTCACAAAATACCAGACTAGTACTCCTCAAAGTGTCAAGGTCATCAAAAACAAGGAAAGTTTGAGAAACTGTCATAACCAAGAGGAGCCTAAGGAGACGTGACAATGAAATGTCATGTGGTTTCCTGGATGGGATCCTGGGACAGAAAATGAGCATTACGTAAAAACTAAGGGAATCTGAATGAAGTATGTATTTTAGTTAATACTAGTGTATCAACATTGGTTCGTTAACTGTGGCAAATTGCCATACGATGTAAGATGTAAGGGGAAACTGCAGGGTGTGTGGAATTTCTCTGCAATGTCTTTGTAATTTTGTGTAAATCTAAAACTGTTCTAAAAAAATAAGGTCTATTTAAAAACTGATGCTTTTTTTCGGGGTGCCTGGGTAGCTCAGTCAGTCGGGCATCCAGCTTCAGCTCAGGTCACGATTTCGTGATTTGTGGGTTCAAGCCCCACGTTGGGCTCACTACTATCAGCCTTGAAGCTGTCAAAGTAGAGCCCGCTTCAGATCCTCTGTCCCCGCTCTCTGTGCCCCTCCCCTGCTTGCTCGCGCTCTCTATCAAAAATAAATAAATAAACATAAAAAAAGCATCAGGTTTTTTTAGTTTTTATTTATTTTGAGAGTTAGGAAGAAACAGAGAGGGAGGGAGGGAGAGAAGGAGAGAGAGAGAGAGATTGAGAGAGAGAGAGAGAGAGAAAGTGTGGGGGAGGGGCAGAGAGAGAAGGAGAGAGAGAATCTGCTGTCAGCACAGAGCCCTATTTGGGACTCCATCCCATGAACTATGAGATCATGACCTGAGCTGAAATCAAGAGTTGGGGACTTAACCAACTGAGCCACCCGGGTACCCCAGCTTTTCATTTTTTTTACTTACTAATATACAGTGTTGTATTCGTTTCAGGTGTGCAGTATAGTGATTCACCAGTTCTGTACATTTCTCAGTGCTCATCACAAGTGTACCCTTAATCCCCTTCACCTTTTTTTACCCATCCCCCCACCCGGATGCTTTTTGTATTTAAAGTAGGATTGTTAGTTGTGCTGTCACTGTGAACGTTGAACTCCTCATATTGTCAGAAATGGAAGTTGGGACCAGTATGTTTTTAGAAAATTTCCTAGTCAGAAACATGGAAAGAAAACGTGCAGTTCTGCTGGTCCATGTTCGTGCTTTAGAATTACTTTTTACTGTAAGGTTCGATTTATGAAAATCTTTGCATGTGTCTAAGTTACTTTCAGTAAAGGTGGGAGGGATTTTTGGTTCATCCTGACTCCTCAGGCTCCAAATCAGGTGACTTTAGCGAATGAATGGTTGTTTCATAAGGTAAATATTTCTCTTGTAACATCAGACAACAGAACCACCCCAAACCAAGCTCTCCATGCACTCACCATCGCTCACTGAGATAGTTCCTCCTTGGAAATGCTCTTCTGCTACTCACTTCTCCATGCAAACAGCACATATTGATGAAGCCACAAGAATCCATGCAAAAATCTTATAAGGAACAATGGAATACTAGCTGTATAAAAGGAGACTAGAGTTTAGACACACGCTGCGCAATTGATGTTTGGGGTTCCCTCTGAGATCTGTCCTGTGAACTCACCTGGCTCTAGGGGAGTAGGAAGAAAGGTGGAATAGCATGTGGGGGAGCTGGGTTCTAAGCTGAGAGCCAGTATTTATTAGATACGTATTGGACAAGCTATTTAGACGTTCTGAGCTTGATTCCTGATTTGTAAAACAAGCCAATAATATCTACAGTGAGGGGTTGTTGTGAATATCAGGTGAGGTAGGTGATCCCCTGGGAACGGGTGTGCAGACCGGTCAGGAAACAGGTCGGTGTCATTTGCTGTCATTTCCCCATCGCCAGCTCCATCACACTTCTGAATCTAATAGGGATGCCAGTGTCACAGCACAGAACTTCAGCGAGATGGGTGTGGGTGGTGTTCGGCTAATATCCGGTGAATGGAAGAAAAGACCTGCCGTTGCAGGTGCTGGGGAGGAAGGAATTTAGGGTACTTCAAGGCAGAAAAGATGGGGCAGAGGGAGGAGTGAGTAAAGATACGGTGACGGGTGGAAGGAAAGCTTTTTTTTTTTTTTTTTTTGACCGTGAGATCTAAGCTGATATATGAGTAGGTTTCGTGTACCTAGGAAGTGTGAAAGAACTTCTTATCAGGTAAACATTACTTATCATCTGAAAATGCTGGGGTTGTTAGTTGGGGTGTGTTCACAGCCACCAGCATGGCTTTGCATGTGGGAATATTAAGAAAATCAGCTGTCTTCTAAAGCAGATAGTGAGACACAGTTTTTTTTGCTTATTTATCAGACAGTTGGGTATATAAAAGATACAAGTTCTCTTCGGATAGAAAGGAAAATGCAGCTTGATTCCCGAGGGAGTATGGGCCATAGGTATACTTATTCCACCTTATGGCATTATTTCTCCTTTCAGCTTCTGGTCGTCATGCTTATCTAGCTATAAATAAAACTTTTTACAGTGAGTGCTTCCTATATGCTGTGCTAAACACTCGGCATGGATGATCTCGTGTAAGCCACACCACAACCCTATGTGGTAAATAATATTTTCCCGGAAAAAAACAGAAGGGTATGTGACTTGTGTAAGATCCCATGGATTTTGACCCAGGAATTTAGGGTTCCAACCCTGGACTCTTATCCACTCTTGTATTTTATGTCTAAGGGTATGGCAGCCTCAAAACAGGAATCATTAGGGGAATATTTGGTAAATCTGGGAATGAACTAGATAGAATACAAAGCAATTTTGCAGCTGCCCCATTTGGCTTGTGCAGTGGGGTACAGTGACCCAGGAGACATGTCTTGCTCTCCTGTGCAAGAGCAGGTGGTCACAGCAGATCACGCTGTGTGGTGTAGTCACAGCTCCCCAAAGCTGTTAGCTTTTAAGAAGGACACTGGAAAACTGAGGCATGGCTGACGGAAGGTGAGCAGGAAGCTAATTCATATGAGGATTGTTGAGGAAGAAGGGGTGTTTAAGTTAAAAGCCTTAGGAATGATAGGATAGCAGTTTTCAGATATTTGAAGAATATAGTTATTCTGTGTCCTTAGCAGAGTTAAACTCATTGGACAGAAGCTTTAGGGAGGTAGGTCATAAAATTCGTCATAAAATTCCTTATTGCTGTGCGTTGCATAGATAAAAGAATTGATGACCAGTGGAGTTCACGAGTCCCCATCCCCGGCAGGATTCAAGCAGAGGCTGTATGATGATGGTGCCTGTCTTCAGGAACTACACCCTTCCTTTCCTGACGTCCCTACACGCGTGTCCTGAGTTCTGTTTCGTGCCCAGCTGCCACTCCATGTGATTCTTGTTTTAGTATTAATTGCCAAATAAGTCAGTGGTTTGAGGAGCAAAGTTTCTCAGTAGGCACTTAAAGATCATGAGAGCCCAGGATGTCTGGGGCTCAGTTGGTTGAGCATCTGAACCTTGATTTTGGCTCAAGGTCATGATCACAGGGTCGTGGGTAGAGCTCCGTGTCAGGCTCTGTGCTGAGTGTGGAGCCTGCCCGAGACTCTCTTTCTCTCTCTCTCTTCCTTTCTCCAGCTCTTACCCTCTCCCCCACTTGTGTTCTCTCTCTTTTTAAAATAAAATTAGGGGCTCCTGGGTGGCGCAGTCGGTTAAGCGTCCGACTTCAGCCAGGTCACGATCTCGCGGTTCGTGAGTTCGAGCCCCGCGTCAGGCTCTGGGCTGATGGCTCGGAGCCTGGAGCCTGTTTCCGATTCTGTGTCTCCCTCTCTCTCTGCCCCTCCCCCGTTCATGCTCTGTCTCTCTCTGTCCCAAAAATAAATAAAAAACGTTGAAAAAAAATTAAAATAAAATTAAAAAAAAAAAGATCGTAAGATCTCTAAATGTTAAGCAGTAGAGGAACAGATTAAATTATGCTATTTAATGGAACATATACAAATATTAGAAGGAAGGCAGATTGAAAGATATCTATCACACTGAGTAAAAGCAAGTTGCTGAACAGCATGTATATTATGATCCCATCTCCCATTTAAATTAAAAAAAAAATCAATATGCTCTTTCTTTCTCTCTCTGTCTTTAGTTCTGGAATGATAGTTACCAAAATGTAGCTAGTGGTCTCATCCCAGTGGCTTTGACCCTCGCAATAATCATCCAGATTATTGGGAAGGGTGAAGGAAACTTTAAAATTTTACATCTGTGTGTGTGTGTTTAACAGCCATAGTATTTTGGCATTTAAAATCTATAAAAAGAAAGAGCTTCAAGACCCAAAGGGATGACGTAGTTGTGCAAGATGACGGGTGATGTGGCGGTTACTTTGTGGCTCACCCAGTTGTGAACCTAATAGGGTTGCAGAGGAAGATGTCAGAAGAGGAGGAAGACGGGGCTGTTATGCACTGGGGGTTTTGAGTATCTAGGCAAATGGGACTACTTTTGACAGGAATGAGGAAACTGGAAATAGAGGTTGATTTACAATGTGACTTCTGCTTGGGCCACGTTGAGATGAGAGCAGGATTTCAAAATGGACATGTCCCGAAGGGAAAGCGAGCTGTGAGCCATCAGAGCTGAGAAGTTGGAGGTTTGGAGATCACTGGCATCTGGGGGCAGATGAAGCCAGAAAAGGTGTGAAGTTGGGGGAGGGCAGAGGGGGTGACCTGAGACCACGGAGACTCAGTTTGCCCTGGCGACTGATCCTGCTGAGCACCGTGCACACTGGGGAGCCAGGAAAAGGTAATTGAGCCGAGTAGCTTGGAGATGGGGGAGGGGCGGGGGACGGTGTTACAGGGGCCTGAGGTGGGAGGAAATGGATGTCTGTGTAGACCACTCAAGAGAGAAATCTGGGGACTTTGAAGAAGAGAGACAAGAAACAATGGCGGGAAGGATCAAGGGGAGTTTGGTTTTGTTTTTTAAGACAGAGGGGAGTTGTCCTTGTTTGAAGACAGCAGTGAAGTCGAAACCTGGGGAGAAGAAGCTGACCGACGTGGTGGTGCAGAGTGGACTGAATGTCAGGAGGGATGAGGTCAAACCCCTGGTCAGCTGAGGACCCCGAGAGAAGGTCCGCTCTCCACCCAGGAGGTAGGGATGGACTTGACTCGCTTCAGCGTGGAGATGGGAAGAAGGTGGGGTGCTCCTGCTGAATAGCCTTGGCTTTGGATTTTGGGTGAAAATGTGGAAACTAATTTATCGGTGTTTATTGTTCGGAAAGAGTGAAGTGGATGGGAGCTTCAAAAGGTTGGGATTGGGCTCAGTGTGTCCGAAAGGCACATCCGACGGGCCTAAGGCACCCGCGGTGGTTCAGAGTGTCCGTGGTCTACGGCACTCATTCCTAACCAGCAGTCACCATCAGAACCATCTGGGTGGCTTTGGAAACCCAGGGATGCCCGGGTCCCACCCTTGATCTTTCGGAGTCAGAATTTCCTACGAAGTCCTCGTCTGGGACTCTTAGGAATTTAAAGATTCCATGTTCCGTTCAGGAGCTGCTGGGGATATGCCGGCTGCCTTGAGGAGGAAGCGTGACTTTCCAGAGCATAAATAGCCTTGAGTACTGTGTAAAGGCTCGTCTGAGCATTGGCTCCTTGAGGGACTTGTGAAGTTTTGCGCACTTGGGAATTCCAGTCTTCCCTGGTGATCGGGCAACTTACTATTTCTCAGGCAGAGCCAGCCTTCGTATGTGCGGGTATGCGTGTGTTTACTGTTCTTAGCCTGCCGTGTCTCCTTCCAACTCAACTCCAAGGCGTGTCTGAATACCCCCCGAGTCCTTTTTCTCTGGGTGTTCTTCAGGTTCTCGGGGTGGCCTCTTATGCTCCATATGGTGTTCCCATTTCACTTTTAAATGTAGGAAGAAAACCAGTGTTCTGTTAAGTTTCTTCCTTTCTTGCCCTGACCGATGGAAATGATTCTGTTTCTGCTTACTGCTTTGTATGAATTAATCCAGGAGTCTCCCTCTTAGTGATGTGACTCTCTTTTCTTTCTTCTCGTCTGTGTTGGAGATGGAGGTTGCTGAATCTCTTCTGGTTTTGGACGTTATTTTAAATTTGTAAAAATAGGAATCTGGAACTGTTTTCACAGGAGAAGTGAGAAGGAGAGGGGTGCTCTGCAGGACCCCAGCGCAGAGACTCAACCCGGAGAACACTCCCCATGAAGTGTGCGTGGAGGAGCCATTTGGCCGTGTGCAAAAAATATGTCACATATAATTTTGTCATGGGGTTTTCAGAATTATCCTAATGACAATCTTATTCCCGTCCTCATTTGGTAGACAAGAGCTAGGCTCATTGAGATTAGATCACTTGCCCAAGGACACCCAGCTGGCTAGTGGCAGAACTGGTTGTCTCATCCCAATGTCTGTGCGCTTTCCCCTGTGGCTGCTTACTACCTTGTTCGTGTCTTCAGAATTAATAAGACGTGCCCACGATAAGAAGGCGAGGCCTTTGAATTAAATGGTTATTGCAAATGGAGTTGCTGGTGTTGAAACATTCCAGACGCCCTAGGAATCCTGTCTTATGTCCTTGGGAGGACTTTATGGTTGATATCTGAAATGAGCAAATTGTGATGGCCAGAGATGTTTCAGAGGAATAAACATAGGTTATTTTTATCCCCAAGATGTTTAAGTTTGAAGTCAGTGTTTCCAAACAACTTGGTAAATAGTTTTATAACCATGTTTACACGTCGCAAGGTTTTGCTTAAAGCTGAATGGCTTCTCCTTTTCTTTCCACATTTCCAAATGTGGAACTCGTTCATTAACTAGAAATCGATCATTGGGAATAACTCTAGTCTCTGTGGTTTTCTTCTCAATTTCTGGTTAGTTTATTTACTTTCAGAAGTCAGTGACTTTTTTCTCATGTGGTTTTCTTAAGTCCCAGACCCGGTTAGAGTTTAAACCCGTTTACATTGTCTGAGATGTGCCTTTGATAGAATATTCTTGTTTGTGCTCCTTCTTCAAGGGCTGCCCCAGGGCCCTGCCTCAAAGCCATGGGAGTTTAGGCTGGTGTCTATGAGTCCTGATTCAGGCCAGTGGCCAGCCGGGGAAGAGCTTGTGCAGTCAACTTATTCCAAACATCAAGCTCTTATGTTTCCACATAGTCCCACTACAGCCTGCCTCCCTCTCTCTCTGTCTTCCCTCCTCCTTTACTTCCCCCTCCCCTTCCCTCCCCTTCCCTCCCCTTCCCTCCCCTTCCCTCCCCTTCCCTCCTCTTCCCGCCCCTTCCCTCCCCTTCCCTCCCCTTCCCTCCTCTCCCCTCCCCTCCCCTCCTTAGCCTCTCTTTCTGTTTCTCATTCCCTCACCCTGGGTTTTAGGAATGGTGATGAAAATCAGGGCACATGGGTTTTTAAGTGCTTGGGACTGGAGAGTGAGGACAGTCGGAATGGTAGACCAGAAGCACCACTGAAAATGGACTCCCTGCTTGTGCAGCCACTATGGAGAGCAGTATGGAGATTTCTCAGAATCCTAAAAATAGAACTACTCTGTGATCCAGCAATCCCTTTTCCAAGTATATACACAGAGGAAATCAAATCACTATCTGGAAGAGATAACTGCACCCCCATGTTCATTGTGGCGTTATTCATAATAGCCAAGACCTGGAAACAACCAAGGTGTCCATTGATGGATGAATGGATAATGATTATACACACACACACACACACACATATATATATATATATATATATATATATATATATATATATTCCACTGTAAAGATACATACAGTGGAATATTATCCCCCCAAAAGAGAAGGAAATCCTGCCATTTGTGACAACATGGATGAATGTTGAGGACACTCTGCTAGGGGAGATGAGTCGGACAAAGACGAATACTGTATGGTCTCACTTATATGCAAATCAAGAAAAGCTGATTTTGTCTTCAATCACGTGGAAAAGCTTTTGACTCTTGTTCTGGGGGCAGGGAGGGGTGTGGTGAAGATAGAGTACCTGTGGGTGCCGAAGCTTCCAGCAAATTCCAGCCCTCTCACCCCCATTTCCTTCCTCCCAATCACTTATTGATGTGAAGCAGCAGGTGAAGGCAGGGAGCCAGGACTGAGCTGGGATGAACTGCCTGGGACGCCTTGGGCAGGTTACCGATCTTTCTCTGTTGGGCACTGTCCTAGGTGCTAGGCTTACAAAGATGAGTAAAACTTCCTCTTTGCCTGTAGAGAACTCAAACTTAGCCAGAATATGGGCCCACAAACAAATAATTACAGACACGTGGGGGCTGCTTACCATCTAGCGATTGAGGCCCGGCCATCAGCCTTGGCTAAGTGACGAGGGTCCTGCTTTCCAGGGGGGCGTTGCCTTGTCTGCCTTTCTGCCAGGATGGGCTTCTAACCCTGGGTTGCTGCTAGCTAGTCTCTGTCCACTTCTTGTGGATGGCTTCACTGCAGACAGTGTCCCATCCTCCTCCTGTCCCTGCAAGATGACCGTCTGCAGGATGACCGGGGATGCTGTGATCATCAGACCCGGCTTTTGCCGGCCAGGCTGGACTTCCTGTCAGTGCCAGCACCTGAACAGCCCCCTAGCGTGCCCTCACCGGTGGCCCTCTTCCTGCACATCTTGCTGTGAGGTACTGGCTGGAGACCCCCGGCGTTCCTAAAGTACCTTTCAATTTTAGGGCAAGTAATGGCAAAGGTTTTGGAGCCGGGTGGCAACCCTTTTGGGGAACAGCAATAACTTGGTGGAGTCACAGCTCTTCAGGGTCCTGTTCTTAACTTTGCTAGTTAGTCTAGAGTCTTGATTTTTGTTGGGGTACTTAGACTTGATGGGACTCAGGGATGGACACCAACCAAACAGAATACCTTTTTATCCGTTCACTGTGGCTAATACAATTGACATGCAGGGCAGAAATCCTGATGTTGGGTAGTCATTCCATTCACATCCCATGTAGGAAACTTTTCCTACAAATTGCAAGTATAATCAGAAGTAAAGGGAGTCAGTTGGGTGGGCATCATGGTCATGGTGATTGAGCCATGTTAGTCAGATGGACCCCGTTGCATCATATTTGGTACCTGGGCCACCTAGTTGTGGTACCTGTTCACCCGTAGCGTATTGACGTACTCAAAATTTTTTTTCTTTTTCTTTTGTTGTTTAATAGAATCCTTGCAGACCTCCCCTTTCTGTAAACACATTATCTTTTCCGGGTAGGTCATAGTACCGTGGATTAAATTATCGTTTATTTTAGTTACATTCCAGCCTCAAGGACAGGGCTGCCTGCCAGATACCTTGAGTGAGAGAGTAATGAAGGGGAGCAGAGGACAGGGAATTCTCTTTGGCTGTAGTCATAGCCTCACCTCTCTGGAGAGAAGCGAATGATAAGGCCAGGGGACTTTCAACGACTGAAGAGTGCTGTATGTCAACTTGTTTTGGTAAATGTCACACCAGTCCTTTCCATTGTGTTTTCCGAGGTTTTCCTCCATCAATGATAACTTATTCATTATGTTCCAGGGTTACAATAATGGTTGGGATGTGAGGGTTCGTTCCATTTTCACCCCTTCCTATGGGCTGTGAATCAATTGAGAAATACTCATAGGTCTCAGGCTGCTGGATATCAGCTTTGATACTGGGAAAGCTAAACTGGAGATGTCAGTATGGCTCTGGGGCTAACGAGAAGCTCCCACAAACCTGGATTGAGCTGATCTATCCCAGTGGCAGGTTGAGCAGCTGCCTGGGGGGCTTGCCCCTTGGTGGGAAGAGGAGTGGAAGACTGAGCAGCCTTCGGGAAGGCATCTCAGGAGAGAGTCCAGACTCTGAAGGCACTGCTCCCTCCCTTCTAGGAAGCAAGGGTCCCCCTAGTGTCAATCATACCCTCCCTTGGGCAGACTGAGTGAGGGGAGGAGAAAATGGAGAGGGTTTCTGCCCAGTGTTCTAGCAAGGAAAAGTCTTTGATTATGAGTGGGCCCAGGGGGAAAGGTTATTGGCCTGGAAAGGTTTGAATAACCTTTGATTTGAGTAAATACTCAAATTCTTGTAGCAACCCTAAAAGTAGGTCGATACTACCGTCTTATGACTGAGGAATTGGAGTAATTTGTTCAGGGTCACCCAGGTCTGTGGAAGAGAGCAGGGACTTAAATCCACGTCCCCCTGACTTAAAATCTAGGCTATATCCTATCACACCAACTTGTTTATGAGAGGTTGTGTGTGCTGCTATCCCTTCCTTAAATTCACTGTGGCTGTAAAATAATCTCCTAGTAATCCAAGGCACGAGATGGTAAATATATGTACCTGTGCCCTTTAATTGTGCTCTACATGCACAGTGTCCTCTTAGCATGACTGCTTCTTTAACTTCTCATTCCCATGCAGATATGAGCTCTCTCTGATGCTCATAAGGTTTGTGTCTCCCATGTGTGAGGATCAGCGATGCCTCTTGCTTGAGTTGTCTGTTGGCCTCGCTTCACCCCTTTCTCAAGAAGGTGGGGGCCAAGGCACTTGCTGTTTTCCTACCAAGTGTAGCATGTAGCACAATGCCTGGACCCACACAAGCTCTGTGGGATTGTTTGTTCAATTGAATAAATGTCTGGATCCACTTTAGCGTGCAAGAGAGGAGGACTAGATGGAGAGAGAAGGCCAGAAAGAGAAAGTAGAATTAAGTGGGGCGGGAAGAAGGAGAGGACAGAAGGGAGGCGATAAGAAATACATTTTATTTAGTTATTTATTATTGGTTTTTTTTTAGAGAGAGAGAGAGAACACAAGCAGGGGAGAGGGGTGGAGAGAGGAGAGAGAGAGGAGGAGGAGGAGGAGGAGGGAGAGAGAGAGAGAGAGAGAGAGAGAGAGAGAGAGAGAGAGAGAGAGAATCTCAAGCAGGTTCCATACTCAGCACAGAGCCAGATGTGGGGCTTGATCCCATGACCCTGGGATTATGATCTGAGCCAAAATCAAGAGTTGGATGCTCAACCGACTGAGCCAGCCGGGTGCCCCAGGAAAATACAGTTTAAAAAGAAGAGGAAAGGAGAGGTTGCATGGTGGGCATTTGACATGGGCCAGGATATTATGCCTCCTCTAGCTGAGACCTCTAGTCCTCTCCCTTTTTGGAGGCTCTGACAACACTTGTCTTTGGCGGAACTTGAGGAAGGCGTCACCACAGCAGTGGCCAGGGAGGCCTCTTTTGTCGCCAGAGTGTCACTCATAATTCATCTGCAGCAGCCACCCAGCTGGGAAATGCCCTCAACAGGCAAGTACTTTGGCGACTGACAAGTAGGCAAGAGGCAAGGTTAATAAATCCACCTGGTTTCTATTTTTAGCATGCTGTTAGCACTGCCTAAAGCTGATTGGCCCAAGGTAATCATTTGCTACTTTATTCTCTTTTAATTATAGGTCTTATTAAACTCAGTTTTGACTACATTAAACTTTAATTCTTAAATTTTAAGTTCCAGATATTTTATCGTTTTTGGTGTACCTGTAAGTGGGATTGTTTTCGTAATTTCTCTTTCTGCTGTTTCATTATTAGCGTGTAGGAGTGTGACAGATTTCTGTACATTGATTTCATATCTTGTGATCTTACTGAGTTCATTTATCAATTCTAATAGTTTTTTGGTGGAGTCTTTAGGGTTTTCTATATATAATAGTATGTCATTTGCAAATAGTGACCGTTTTACGTCTTCCTTACCAGTCTGGATGCCTTTTATTTCTTTCTGTTGTCTGATTGCTATGGTTAGGACTTCCAACACCATGTTGAGTAAAAGTGGTGAGAGTAGACATCCTTGTCTTGTTCCTGATGTCAGAGGAAAGACTCAGTTTTTCACCATTGAGTAGGATGTTTGCTGTGGGTTTTTCATGTATGGCTTTTATTATGTTGAGATAAGTTCTCTCTAAACCTACTTTGCTCAGGAGCTTTGTCAAATGCTGTTTCTGAATCTATTGGAGTGATTGATAAATGGCTTTTATCCCTTCTCTTATTGATGTGATGTATCACGTTGATTGTTTTGCAAATATTAAACCATCCTTGTATCCCAGGAACAAATTCCACTTGATTGTGGTGTATGGTTTTTTAAAATGCATTGTTGGATTTGGTTTCCTGATATCTTATTGAGGATTTTTGTATCTATATTTATGAGAGATACTGTCCTGTAGTTCTCTTTTTTTGTGTGGCGTCTTTGTCTAGTTTTGGTATTAGGGTAATGTTGGCCTCATAAAATCAATTTGGGAGTTTTCTTTCCTCTTTTATTTTTTGGAACAGTTTGAGAAGAATAAGTATTTACTCTTTAAATGTTTAGTAAGATTTACCTGTGAAGCCATTTGGTCCTGGACTTTTGTATTTTGGGAGTTTTTTGATAACTGACTCAATTTCATTACTGGCAATTGGTATGTTAGAATTTTCTATTCTTCCTGCTTTAGTTTTGGTAGGTTATATGTTTCTAGGAATTTATCCATTTCTTCTAAGTTGTCCAATTTGTTGGTATATAGGTTTTCATAGTATTCTGTTACATTTGTTTGTATTTCTGTGGTGTTGGTTGTTATTTCTTCTCTTTCATTAGCAGTTTTGTTTATTTGGGTCCTCTGTTGTGCGCAGTCTCTCTCTCTCTCTTTTGATGAGTCTGGATAGAGATTTATCAATTTTGTTGATCTTTTCCAAGAACCATCTCCTGGTTTCATCGATCTACTCTGTTATTTTTTTAGTTTCTGTATCATTTCTTTCTGTTCTGATCTTTACTTTTTCCTTCCTTTTGCCGGGCTTGGTTTTGTTTATTCTTTTTGTAGCTCCTTTAGATGTAAGGTTGTTTATTTGAGATTTTTCTTGCTTCTTGAGGTAGGCCTGTATTGCTATAAACTTCCCTCTTAGAACCACTTTTGCTGCATCCCAAAGATTTTGGACTGGTGTGTTTTGATTTTCATTTGTTTCCATGTAATTTTTTATTTCTTCTGTGATTTCTTGGTTGACCCATCCATTGTTTAGTAGCATATTATTTAACCTCCGTGTATTTGTGCTCTTTCCAGAATTTTTCTTGGGGTTGATTTCTAGTTTTATAGCATTATGGTCAGAAAAGATACATAGGAATAAGCCAAAGAGGTGAAAGATGTCTACTCTGAAAACTATAAAACACTGATTTAAAAAATTCAAGATGATGCAAAGAAATGGAAAGACATTCCATGCTCATGGGTTGGCAGAACAAATATTGTTAAAATGTCTATACTACTCAAAGCAGCCTACACATTTAATGGAATCCCTATCAAAATACCAACAGCATTCTTCACAGAACTAGAACAAGCAATCCGAAACTTTGTGTGGAATGAAAAAAGACCTTGAAAGACCTTCAAGCAATCTTGAAAAAGAAAAACACAACTGGAGGTATCACAATTCCAGATTTCAAGTTGTATTACAAAATGGTAGTGATTAAAACAGTGTGGTACTGTCATAAAAATGGACACATAAATTAATGGAATAATTAATTTATGTGCCTGGGTGGCTCAGTCAGTTGAGCATCTGACTCTTGATTTCAGCTCAGGTCATGGTCCCAGGGTCGTGGGATTGTGCGCTGGGCTCCGCACTAAGTGTGTAGCCTGCTTCAGATTCTCTCTCTCCCTCTGCCCTTCTTCTCTGCTTGCTGTCTCTAAAAAAACAAAAAAACAAAAAACAAGTGACATATATATAATGGAATGTTACGTAGCCTTAAAAAAGAATGAAATCTTGCCATTTGCAACAACATGTATGGAGCTAGAGAGTATTCTGCTCAGTGAAAAAAGTCAGTCAGAGAAAGACAAATACCCTATGATTTCACTCTTAGGTAGAATTTAAGAAACAAAACAAATGAGCAAAGGAAAAAAAAAAAAGAGACAAACCAAGAAACAGACTCTTAACTCTAGAGAACAAACTGATGGTTACCAGAGGGGAGGTGGGTAGGGGGATGGATGAAATAGGGGATGGGGAGTAAAGAGTACACTTATCATGATGAGAGACAACAACCACCACAATCACAAAAAAACAAAAAAACAAAACAAAACAAAAAAAAAACCCTCACTTGCAAGCCACCAGGGATTCTGGGACTTTTGAGCATTAGCTCCCCATTCTCCTGGGTGGTGCCATACCAATAAATTACCTTTCTTCACTGCAAAAAAAAAAAAAAAAAAAAAAAAAAAAATTCTAATGAAGCCTTTCTATACCTCTAATTTGAAAACCTTTTATGAGTTTACATAAGAGATGCCATTTATTAAGTGAAGTTTTCATTAAATTCACTTGTCCATGGATATACTCTATGTTTTGAAATGGAAAAAAAAAACAACCCAAATAATTGGTATTTGTTAAATGGTAGGAGGGAGAGTGGGTGCCATATTTACAGGCCAGAAATTCACACCATGTTTAAGGCAATTCAGGGTGGAATTTTGTTGGCAGATACACCAAGTACAGACAACTCTTGAGTTTACTTAGCAAAAAAACTAGAGAAGCCGATTCTGTGACGGTGGGAGAGTGGGGTGTACACAATCCACAGCCAGTGGTGTTCATTGGAGCAGGAAGAGGTTAGGGAGCCGCCCCTGAGGGTGTGTCTGAGAGTGTGTGCTGGGGTGTCTCAGAGAGATGATGGGAGTGAACAAAGATGGAATATTGCAGGGCCGTGTGGGGAATGATGGACAGGTCATCTGGGGAGACCAAGGGTAGTGGGATGTGGTTGGGAGAGGACTATGGGGGAAAACTGAAGTGGGTTGGAGGACATCAGTTTACCTTGGAGGTTTGTTGAAACAACCCAAGGAGTGTGTTTTCTGGGCAACGCAGAGGTCAACTGGGTAAGGCTCCTTTGTTCAAGGAGGACACAGTCTACTAGCAGAGATGACCTGTCCACAGATACTTTGGCCACAACACACGCCATGGTGGGTGCAGTTGGCCAGCATGAGCCGATTGCCGTGGGTGCCAGAGGGAGGGTGAGATCCTATATCTATCTATGTCTATATCTGTATCTCTATCTGTATCTATATCTGTATCTATATCTATATATCTATAATAATTTTTTTTTAATCCAACTCTTGGCAGGTGCCTTTTACCAACTGGACACCCAGTGTATGTTTGGTGAGCTGAACTTGGAGGAAGAGTGGCTGGTGGGATAACCTTGCACCACCCAGTACCATTTGTGAATTTCCCATGCTGTCTTGTGTGGTTACCAGTGAGTTCACATGAAGTAAATCAGTTAATCATTAGCTGGCAGGTGCCAATCTGCCTGCTCTCTTTGGCTAAGTCATTTGGTCACAGCCAAGGCATTATTAATGTTTATAAGAATTTCTGAGTTAGATCCTAAAAAAAAAAAAAAAAAAGGAATTTCTGAGTTAGAAGGGAACTCATGGATCATTGATATGACTTCCCGATGGCACCAGTTAGAAACCTTATTAGGTCCTCAGTGATGACAGGAGTTGCCTGATGTTCCACAGGTACCAGATGTTGCTGTATCCCACGTTGAACCTGTCACAGAGCTAGGCAGCGTTCAGCCCAGGGTTGGGGAATGGACAGCCTGACTCTGATGCCAGGTGCACTGGGAAGGGCCATCACATCTAAAATGACTATTAAGTTTTAAATACTTACTTCCCAGAATTCTGTGATGCTTTTCTAACCCTGGCGTGTTTTTGTGGCATTAGCTACTTGCTAAAGACTGCAGCGATGGACTCTTCGTAGTAGTAGGTAGCCAGAGCAAGACCAGCTTTTTCTCTAGAGGCAGATGGTGTCATTTGCGGTGGCCTAGAAGTCGATTCATCGAATAAGCAAGTCATGACTGTGTGCACGTTATGTACAGATTTTAGGAACTTCCCTGTTTCATTGTGCGTGGGTACCCTTCAGCCTCCTCTTCCCCATAGAATTTATACCCTCGAGAACTGGTGGCAACAGGCAGTAACTTCTGCCTTGTAGTGTGGAATGGTGCAATTCACATGGGAAACAGAACAGAAAAACCACAACAGGTGAAAGGAAGTGGCATCTTGGCTTAATGGGGTTGCAAAGTGAGTAGATTGCCTTTTTAAAGTTTACACCATTGCAAAAACTAAAGTATATACTCTATAGGACTGGGAGGTTATACATAAAACCCAAAGGACATTTCCCTCCATATTGACATAGAATCCCTTTAATCCTTAACTGTGCGCTCGCAGGACTTGAGTCTCCTGAGTGGCACTCCATGCCAGCTAATCTGCCCAGCTGTCATTCCTGCCATCAGGGACTTAGAGAATCTGGTATCAGAGGGAAGGGAAGGAGGGAAGTGAGGTGGCATGGTAGAGGTGGGGGGAGGTCAGTTGCACTTGGAGGGAACAAAACAAAAATAAGAAAGTGTGAAGTTTTAGCGATAGCAGGCATTTTAGGGTAATTAGAAACATTTGCCAAGTTTTGCGAAAAACCATTGTGGTTCCTTTATTGTCCATATCTACATAGCGTGGTGGATTTTTTAAAATAGATGTATTTGGGAGCTTCTGGGTGGCTCAGTCTCTTAAGCATCCGACTTCAGCTCAGGTCATGGTTGGTGAGTTCAAGCCCTGCGTCTGGCTCTGTGCTGACAGCTCGGAGCCTGGAGCCTGCTTGGGATTCTGTGTCTCCCTCTCTCTCTTCCCCTCCCCTGCTCATGCTCTGTCTCTTTCTCCTCAAAATAAACAAACATTAACAAATTCAAATAGATGTATTGGTTATTAGAGTATCCCAAGGCAGGGATACTTTTTGCCACTTAAAATAATGAAGCAGGGGGGGCGCCTGGGTGGCTCAGTCGGTTAAGCGGCCGACTTCGGCTCAGGTCATGATCTCACAGTCCGTGAGTTCGAGCCCCGCATCGGTCTCTGTACTGACAGCTCGGAGCCTGGAGCCTATTTCAGATTCTGTGTCTCCCTCTCTCTGACCCTCCCCCGTTCATGCTCTGTCTCTCTCTGTCTCAAAAATAAAAAATACACGTTAAAAAAAAATAATGAAGCAGGAGAAAATATTTACGTTCCTGAAGTTCAGAGGCCAGCCACCCTGGAGAAAGGTGACTTTTTAATTGTTGAAACACCAGCTGTTAGGGTCTTTATTAGTGTTTTCATCTGGATGGTGACTGTGGGCAGGTAATTCTTGATGGCAGGTTAGACGGTTAAAAACCGTCTTTTTTAGTGTTTCTAATATGTATGAAATAACTTGGTTAAACTGTCCAGTTCAGCCCGTCTTTAAAATTAGTAATTATGAGGCCAGGCCTCCTTATCATCTTTGAAATGGAGTAAAAGCTCTCATGTCCTTCGGGTTGTATTTTCTGTTTAAATCCTCACCTTTGAAAAAATTACCTGTTTCTAAAAAAATAAATAAACAAAGCTATTTCTGAAGTAAAAATAATTAATAATAAGCCCTTAGTCCTTAGATAGCTTTTGTCAGAGCTATTCTAAATATTGATTTTTACATATATTAATTCATTAAAACCTCACAATTACCCTAAGTGGTAGGGTTATGTCTATTACGTAGATGAATATGGTGTGTGAGTCCAAAATTTGGATCTGAACAGACCCTTGGCTGTGCTTTCTACCACAGTACTGCAGCGTATTTTTGAAAAAAATTTTTACTTAACAGCAATTTTTTTAATGTTTATTTATACTTGAGAGAGAGAGAGAGAGAGAGAGAGAGCGCGAGTGTGATTGGGGGAGGGTCAGAGAGAGGGAGACACAGAATCTAAAGCAGGCTCCAGGCTCCGAGCAGTCAGCACAGAGCCCGAGGCGGGGCTCGAGCCCATGAACCGTGAGATGATGACCTGAGCCGAAGGCGGACGTTGAACCAGCTGAGCCACCCGGGTGCCCCAACACTGCAGCGTGTTAATCCTAAAACAAAACCAAAAACTCACATGCCCTCACAACCCAGCTCCGAAGAACTCTTTGCAGACAACCCTTACAGTGCTGTAGGGCTGCTTAAAATGTGTTGCAAGTGAATATGTATTTTCCAGCAGGTAGTATTTTTTTCTAGACTTTCTTTTGTAAAGGAAAATAAAAATTTCATGGAAGAGCCTAAACTTAAAATTCTCCACTTAAGAGGAACCAAACAGTGTCTTGTGCTAAAGATAGCTTCTCGCCTTGGGTCTTTCTCACTATATTACTTTCATTAATTAAGGAAAAGTGTTTTGGGGCCTCTTAAAGGGGACCGGCTGTTAGGGGAGGGGACGGTGTTTTGATACTCTGTTTCCCCTGCTTGCCTATGGAAGTCTTCATTCTGTGTTTCAGAACTTAAGGACAGTGGTTTTGCTATAGCTCTCTTGACTGTCTTAGTAAATAATCTATCCAGGGTGAATTAATTTGCCTCTCTTGGATATTACCACCTCTTTTCTGCCATGCACCCATCATGTCAGACAGGAAAATGGAAATTCAAGGACTTTTATTTTATTTTAATTTTTTAAAGTGTATTTATTTGGAGAGAGAGAGTACGTGCAAGCAGGGGGAGGGACAGAGAGACAGGGAGAGACAGGATCCCAAGCAGGCTCTACACTGTCAGCAAGGAGCCTGACGCGGGGCTTGATCCCACCAACTGTGAGATCGTGACCTGAGCCGAGATCAAGAGTCAGATGTTTAACTGACTGAGCCTCCCCGGCACCCTCGATCTTATTTTTATTCTGTGTGGGTCCTGTGAGTGGAACTGTTTGCAGGTACCTGTGATTTCTTGAAGCTACTCACGAGAAGGAGCTCTTCCTTTCCTGAGCCCGATTCACCCGGCTGCCCACAGCAGTGTAGCTGTGCTGTGCGTGAGTCGAGCCACAGCAGTGGCTGTCTGGAGTGTCTATAGATCGGTGGCCTGGGCACCGGGCGCCTGATACTTTATTTTCCCCACTTCCCCCTCTGGTGTCTTCGTTTGTCTCCACGCATACCCACCAGCTTTGCACTGTGTCCTGAAGGTCACCTTTTATCTGCGACAAGAGCAAGTGTAACCCCACCACCTGGAGGACGTGGTCCCCTGACATCCAGGTGTGCTGCACATACATATACGTATTCCTTGGACCACGATGGATCTGGAATGTACCGTAAGAGTTGCGGTTAGTGCCATCACAGATTTGTTTACTTAGTGTGCTAGCATTTTTTAAAATGTATCTTTTTAATATTTATTGTTGAGAGAGAGAGAGAGAGAGAGACAGAGCTCAAGTGGGAGAGGAGCAGAGAGAGAGGGAGACACAGAATCCGAAGCGGGCTCCAGGCTCCGAGCTGTCAGCACAGAGCCCAACATGGGGCTCAAACCCATGAACCACGAGATCATGACCGGAGCCGAAGTCGGACGCTTAAGTGACTGAGCCACCCACACGCCCCAGTGTGTTATCATTTTTAAAGGTTCCTTCAAACCCTGTATTTTATGTAAAACGTATAAACCTTTACAGAAAACCCAACAGTTACTATTAGTCGTGCTTTTCATCAGAGTTCATAGAGGCCCCAGTAATGGCTGGCTCAAGGTCATCGGGGTCAGCCAGGCAGCCTCTGGAGCTTGGCCCACGGGATGAGGAAGGCAGCGGCTTCACCTCTGTCTTGTCCACACTGTGTTTGCGGAGGGCTGTCCCTTGGGCATTGAGAAGAGGTGGCTGGAATGGTAAGAGCACCAGGGTAGAATTGTCTTGGCTTTTCAACTCTAGAGAAAAAAAAAAAAAAGAAAAAAAAGAAATCAAACAGTCTTCTAGTCAGTAAAGCCTGGATATAATTTTGCCGTTACCCAAATAGCACATGACCTACCGTAAAGCAACAGGAACTAGCTGGCATCGTTCTTTGGAGCCCCCAGTTGTGGGTGCCACTGAGCGATGCCTGTTGCAGCTGAGCAGTCCCCCTTTCTCCCTTAGATTTATTTCAGTTTTCTTCTTTATGTATTTTTCCATTCACGTATTCTACAGAGATTAAATACTTACGTGCCAGGCACTGTACTGGGTGCCAGGATCCAAGGGGTAACAAGGCAGTAGATTTCTGTCCACGAGACCCTCACATTCTACTGGAAGAACAATTAGAGATTTTGGTCAAGAGTCTCAATTGTTCCGTCAATTCTGGTATCTCATCTGAGTTCTGTAGTGGCATTGTAAGAAGCGACTGTTACGGTATCCTTTGTGTCTTTTCCCTTCTTATTTATTTCCCTTCCCCAACATTTTTGTCTTTATCATTTCTCTGTATTTTAAACCCAGGATTTCCAAAATATTTACTGGCACTGCCTAGCTCTGTGCAGAGTACTCAGACTTCAACAGTTGTCTGATCTCTGGTCTGTCTCTTTCTAAGTCAAGCAGAGTTTTAAATCTCCTTCGTGTCCTCCTGTTTGTGAACAGCCAAATGTATTTTGACTCTATTTCAGATATTTTCCAAAATCAGTCATTAATCATTTTGGGTGACATGTTTCCATTAAGTCGTAGTATGTTGTAAAAACCTGTTTCAATTTCTGTGATTATTTTATGGAATTTTAAGATTTAAATTTTAGATTAACTTTCAGAAGTATTTTGCTTCTGTGGGAGCCGAGGTCTAGAAAATACTAGCTTTCTAAACTCAGAGACTCTAAAGTTCCAATTTTGTGTGACATGGGGAGGAACATGCGTTTTCTTCAGAGTCCCTCTGAGGAAGCTAAACCGTGTTCATATATTCCTGCCCTTTTTGCCTGCTCCCTCCTATGTTTTTATTTATCTTTTTATGTTGAAATGTTTGTTTAATACACTACTGATGATCTGTATGCATATATCAAGGTCATATATGCATATGTGTATTTTACACTTAGGTGTTTACAGGACTTTTTGTTGTCATTTGCCTTTGACTTTTTTTGGAACTGAAACTTAGGCGCAGAGGGCACTTGCTAACTAACTAAGATTTAGAAAGGTGAAAAGGCTGACTTCACCTTCGGTTTGGTAGTAAGAGCAAAAGTTGAGAAGGCAAGGCCATAGACATTTCTTCGATTTTCGTAGGTAGAACAGCCATCTTTAGGAATCAGTTTTTCGTAGTAGTTGAGACCACAGCATATTTATTATCTTCTCTTTTGTTTTTCTTGTGTTAAAGAATGTAAAAGAGTTTCCTGCTGTCAGTGATGCTGCTGGGTTTGGATTAAGAGGTTTAACTGCATTGTTTCCCATTGCAGTTGGGGGTGAAGGTTAGATTTGGGAGAGACCATCGGGTGTGGATTGTATCAATCACATCTAAATCGTTGTACATGAAATAACTTCGATTATTTAAAGAAGTAACACTTGGAACTCTTGAAGGCTCCAAAACAGTCTGTTCTTGCATCTGAAAATGTCTTTCAGTAAACATTTTCTGAATGCCTAACAGAGGTCTGAAACTATGTTCCTTAAAAGAGTAAACATAGTCTCCAGAGCCTTCTCTTACCTCTTCTCTGCCCTGCGTTTCTTTATCCACCTTTTCTTATTCTCCTGACATGCTGACCACTTAACTCCTTGCCCTTAGCATGCCATTCATTCGTTCATTCATTGCACTATAGAGAACCTAATATATAGCAGGCGCTGTGTGTACATTGATCAAAAGGATAGATGTGGCCTTCTCGAAGCTATTTGTCCAGTAATAACAGAGCACGAGGAGTGATGTGATTGCAGAAGCTGAAGGTGCCGTGGGAGCAGCAGAAGGGAAGGCTTTCTGGAGGAGGTGACCTCTAAGCTGAGATCCGAAGGACTGAGGAGGAGGGGAGGGAGAGTTGGGCAAGGTCAGAGGCAGGGAGATTAGTAAATGGCTGTTGAAGTTGTCCAGGTGAAATGAATGGTAGTCTGAATTAAGGTGGATGTGGAGAGGGGAACGAATGGATTAAAGATAGATTTAGGAGGTAGAATTAATAGAGTGAGGAGATTGATTCTATTTGGAGGGTATGTAAGAGAGAGGTAGAGTTCTCTGGTTTCTGGCCTGAACAGTTGGGTGGTTGAAGGGTCCCACCCTTAGATCGGAGACCTAGCAAGAGGAATTGATGGAGGGGGCAGGTGATGAACTCTGTTGGGAGCTTACGGAAATTTAGGTGTTTGTGGCTTATCTAAGCGTTGATTCCAGTAGGCGTGGGGTGTCTGTGATTTCAGGGGGGCACATCTGGGCTGGAGGAAAAGATTTGGAAGTCATCAGCTGGTGTTGGAGGCACAGGAATGAGAGCGGCCCCTTGGCATATAATGTGGCGTGAGAAGAAAAGCTGGCCTGGGATGGCCCCCCGAAGGGCACCATTTTAGCAGGAATGGGCAACAGGGGAGCAGCTCTCAGGAAGGAGGTAAGGAGTGATCAGAAAGGTACAGACAACCAAGAGAATGTGGTGGTAGGGAGTCAAAAAGAAAGAGCATAGAGGGGCGTGTGGGTGGCTCAGTTCAGCTCAGGTCATGACTTCAGCTCAGGTCATAATCTTGTGGTTTGTGGGTTCGAGCCCCATGTCATGCTCTGTGCTGACAGCTCAGAGCCTGGAGCCTACTGCAGATTCTGTGTCTCCCTCTCTCTCTGCCCCTCCCCAGCTTGCACTCTGTCTCTCCGTCTCTCAAAAATAAACATTGAAAAAAATCAAAAATAAATAAAAAAAGAAGAAAGGCCATAAAGTACAAGTGCCAAATGTACTACAGGTAGACAAAGACTGGATGTGGTTCCTTGGCTTTGACAAACAAGGACATGGTGGTGACTTGGGCAAGCAGTTGTGGAGTGTTAGGGATATGGCATGGTTTATGGCATGATGGGGAGGTTACAATTGGAGGGTGATTTTAGGGATTCTTTGGAGTTTAATTTTTAAAATAAATTCCCTTTCCTCTCCTTTACTTCTATGAATGTATAGGTGGAAGAATTAATAGGCACCAAAGAAAAGCTTGCTGACTAGTTGAAAAACATTTTTTAACCTACAGCTGGCGATTTGTTTCCTGCCTTTGAAAACTGTGTATAGTTTGCTGTTGAGTAGGCTAAGGTATTACTGTTGTTTTTTAAATAGGATGCATGGTTTCTTTGACTCTCAGTCCGCATTGGAGTTTCCCTTTTGTTACAAACACATATTCTAGAGAAGATGATTACATAATAGGAGCTGAAAATAGCTTCATTCCTAGGGGCCAGGCAAAATCACAGATTTTCCTCTTATCATGGTCCCCCGTTATACAAGGGCCAGCAGCCCTTGCGGCTCTCCACTCTTGGAATTGTGATATCTGTGTTGTATCCCCTGTGGCCCCAAAAGGTCTCTGTTTTGTAAAAGGCAAATGGTGATGTCTTCTATTTTCGGTGTAAACTAAATGAAAAAAATTAATTCTGTCGTGTGACTTTGGAGAATTGCATAACACGCTCAGATAATTGGTCACACCCTAGGGTATTGCGTAAGAAAATACATACAGTCCTGGTTCTGCATTTTCCATTGTCCCCATAGATCTCGCTCAGAGTAGCATCTTAAATAGCCAGTAGTATTATGGGTGACAGCAAAGTGTCCATGTCTATGGAGGGTATCGTCTTTAGAGTGGTAAAGTTGTTACTTAAAGTCCACCAGGAAAGAAGTTGTTCAAGTCAGATTTTTTTGTGTGTGTGTAGGAGGCAACATAGGTTGTTGGGGAGAGAGGCAAGTTGGGAATCTGTTTCCTTCTCTCGCGTTAAATAACCTTATTTAACCTCCCCACTTTGCCCACTGGGAAAACACTGATGCTGTTTGTACTTACTGCCTCCTTAGTGACGTGAAACAACCAAATGCAACATGTGCGTGTACGCGTGCATGCGTGTGGGTACAGTTACTGTTTTCTAAGAGAGGTGACACGATGGTATCCTATGATTGACTCATGCTCCATGCTGATTGGGCTTATGTCTCTTAATTCTATTTTAAATGTATGCCTAAGAATTTTAAAATAAATAATGAGATTTGAAAAAAATGTAAATTTGATTCTTTATTTTTGAGAGAGAGAGAGAGAGAGAGAGAGAGATTGAGAGAGAGAGAGAGAGAGAGAGAGACAGACAGACAGACAGAGCATGAGCAGGGGTGGGGCAGAGAGAGAGGGAGACACAGAATCCGAAGCAGGCTCCAGGCTCCAAGCTGTCAGCACAGGGCCTGATGCGGGGCTGGAACCCACGAACTGTGAGATCGTGACCTGAGCCCAAGTTGGATGTTTAACTGACTGAACCACCCAGGCACCCCAAAAGAATGGGCTAATTGTGTTTTTCATCTGGGAAAGGTCTTTGACTATATAGGAGCATATTATGCATTTCATAGGCCATCAGTGATTTTTTGGGTGGGGGTGTTTTATCATTTATATGCTTTCTACCAAAGGATGTGTAGAGAAATTGGTCAGCTATAATTAGTACGTTTGAGCTTTTCTCCTTGCTACTGTGTTTGGAAACAGCTTGATGGGAAAAAAAAGAGATGATTAGTATGCACTGAGCATTTCTTGCTGGACAGGCATTGTGCTAAATCACTTTACATGTATTAACTCACTTAATTGTATGAGGGTATCTGTATTATAATCCTCAGTTTTTGGAAGAATTTAAGACACAGGTTAAGTAACTTGGCTAAGGTGGTCCAGGTAGAGGTTAGAGTTAGGGTGGGATCTGTCTCCAGCAGTCTGACTTCCCAGCTTGTGCTCTTTATAACTCTGTTCTGGGTCTCGTCACTATTGATTAAATCTGTGTGCTTAATTCATCTGTATAACTCTCCCTTTTTATAGCAAATAACTTAAAAATGTTAATCTGTTGGCCAATAAAGTCATTGGCCAAAGATCAATAATAAATGAAAAGGTGCTGAACTAGTAGTCAGGAAAGTGTAAATTGAATTACTACGATACCAGTGTTTTTCCATCTGATTGAAAAAATTAAACAGATTGACAGCATTCAGTGCTGGCTGGCAAGGGTGAGGGGTGAAGGACACATACACATATATATATGATGGTGGGAGTAAAACATGGCTTCAACTTTTAGAGAAAATCTCTGGTCATATTTGTTAAAATTTTACATAAATATGCCACTTGACTGAACTCCTGGGAATTTATCTTACAAACATAAAATACCCAGTACATAAAGTATATGTACAAGGACTTTTTTTTATGGTGCTATTTGCAGTGCCTCCCTCCCCCGCCCCCCAAAAAACCCAAAAAAAACCCCCTGGAAACCACTTGGAAGTTGGAAAATGCTTGAGGAAATTATGTCACGTACATAATATTGAAGTTTTGGAAAGCTTAAGAAGACCCTTTGCTTCCCTCCTGGATGTGGACCAACTTGGAAAGAAAACCCAAGAGACAGCCAGAGGGAGATCCAAATATTAATCTTTATTAATGATAAAGCTGATTAACCACAACAGATTCCCTATCTCTTTACCCTTGACTGACTTACCCCCCAATCACTGGGAGCGGGGCAACCATACAAGACCCCTGGGGAAGGACAAGGCAGGGAGCATAGAGCAGGAAAGGCTCTTTCTAAATGCGGACCTGCCCCCACAGAGAGATCCCAGAAGGCCTGACTAGCCATGCTCGGTGTCTCTTCTCAAATTCAGCAGGTGGCTAAGTCATTCCTTCTTCCCAGGGGAGGAGGGACTGAGCCGGTCAGGGTGGAGACCTTTCATATTTTCCCTCTGAGGGAATGGAGTGGAAATTATCTTACTTCTGTGGAAATCATTCCGTGGAAATCATCTTATTTCTATGGAAATCATTCTATGGAAAATAGAAAACATTCTCACCCCGACTCATGTTATAGAATATCATGCAGCTTTGAAAAGTACATACTAGCTCAACGTGAATGGACTTGGAAAGATGTTGATGGTATTTTGTGAAATGAAACATTGAGTTACAGGGTAATTTTTATGCCACGATTGTATTAAACAAAAGGAGAAACCAATGTGTGTGAGTATGTTTTATAAATATAGAAAAAAGTGTTAAAAAATGGAGAATGGTGGGTGTTGTGTGTAGAAGCTTGGGGATGGGGGGACCATGAACTTTTCTCACTGTATATTTCTGTATCTTTCAGTTGTTAAAGTGAGCATTTGTTAATTTTTATAGGAATATAAAATTGGATGAAAAAGAACCCCCATGACTTCTTTCAGTTGACTTCATTCAGGTGTAGTTTTGCTGGATGCCTGGAAGAAGGATCTAAAGCTCTTTTGATGTGTTTCATTGAGTCCTCACAACGGAGGATAGTAGTTTGATTCGTTTGGATGCCTTTTATTCCTTTTGTATGAACCAGTTGGTTTTCCTGTTCATTTTTAAACCTTCCGAGAAGAGTGAGGTATACAGTGCGCTGGACCTTTTGAGTAGTTCTTTTGCCAGTTGAGAAAGCTCTTCTGTGATGGGGTGGTGAGTGCCAGGAGCCAAAACATAGCCAGAGTTCGCCAGCCAGCGCATATGTCAATGACGTATCAATAAGGATGTCATAAGTCGCACAGGGCATGGGGTTCTGAATCCATTTATAAGGTGGAAGGAGATCTGCCTATAGAGTTAGGAACCTCCAGCCATAGTCCCCCCGTTTCTTCCCCCCATGAGCCAGTTTCCTTATCTACAAAATGAGAGGCTTGCACCAGATAATTGTTAATAGCCTAAAATTTTCTTGTCTATTTTATGCCTGATTTAAAATCTTTGGTTACTCTAAAATACACTTATTTTTATTTAAAAAAACTTTTAAAAATGTTTATTTATTTTTGAGAGAGAGACAGAGTGCGAGCTGGGGAGGGGTAGAGAGAGAGAGGGAGACACAGAATCTGAAGCGGGCTTCGGCTGCACCGACCTGTCAGCACAGAGCCAGACGCGAGGCTCCAACTCACGAGCCGTGAGATCATGACCTGAGCTGAAGTCAGATGCTTAACGGACAGAGTCAGCCAGGTGCCCCTAAAGTACACTTATTAAACTGCTTGTTCCCTCCCTGTGAGCAATATGATAAGTTGAAGCTGTGATTCATTCTCAGACCTGGGCGACACATTAGAATCAGCCAGGAACCTTAAAAAAACTAAAATGACTGGCCTTCCCCCACACCTGTCACCCCAGAGTCAGAGCGGGGCCTTAGCATCAGTCCTTTTTATTTTTTGTTTTTTAAAAAATCGCTCCCTGGTTGATTCCAGTGTTTGGTGTTGAGAGTCACTGACTGAAGAGGGGTCTTGTGTGGTAGTTGAGTTGTGGGCAGCACAGCAGCAAGTGGTCCGTGTGGCAGTTCGTTAGCTGGCTGGACAGTTTGTAGCTCACCTAATACACAAGGTTCTTTCCCCTCTTATTTAGTGCCCGTTACAGTCTTGTGAAGCAGATGTTGTTATTGTGTCCTGTAACCTTGTAGGTGGTGGGAGACTCTTAGTGGAGGTTGCTTTTCACTCTGGAACCCAGTTGAGAGAAGGCAGCTGCAGACCCAGCTGGGTGGATTTGGGTCACGTGAAAAATTACACACACACACACACACACACACACACACACATGTGTACATATAAACACATTTACGTAGATTGTATATTGAATGTATGTTATACATGTACACCCCCCCACCCCAATACCTGCTTCTGGTGGTGATCTCTGTCTATACCCAGGCCCTGGTCGAGATTATAAAGCCATAACCAAAATCAGTAACCAAAAACCTTCCCACAAATAAAAGTCCCGGACCAGATGGTTTCACTGGTGAATTCTACTGAACATTGAAAAGGAGAATTAATAACAGTTCTTCTTAAGTTCTTCCAAAAAAAAAAGAAAGGAGAGAACACTTCCAAACTCATGTCATGAGGCCGGCGTTACCCTGAAACCAAAACCAGACAAGGACACCACAAGAAAAGAAAATTATAGGCCAGTATTCTTGGTGAACAGAGATGCAAACATCTTCAACAAATATTAGCAAACCCAATTCAACAATATGACAAAAATCAGACACCGTGATCATGTAAGATTCATCCCAGGGATGCAGGGACGGTTCACCATCTGCAAACCAATCAACATGTTAACGAAATGAAGGATAAAAATCATATGGTCATCTTGATCGATGCAGAAGAAGCATTTGACAAAATTCAATATCCATTTATGATAAAATTGACAAAGTAGGTATAGAGAGAACATTCCTCAGAATAATAAAGGCTATATATAATAACACCACAGTTAATATCATATTCAATGACAAAGAGGTAAAAGCTTTTCCTCTTAAGTCCGGAAAAAGCAAGGGGTACCCACTCTCACTACTTTTATTCGACATAGTACTGGAAGTCCTAGCTAAAGCAATTAGGCAAGAAAAAGATACAAAGGCATTAGAATTGGAAAGAACAAAGTAAAACTGTCTCTATTTGCAGATGACATGGTATTATATATAGGAAACCCTAAAGACTGAACCAAAAAACTTAGAACTAGTACACAAATTCAGTAAGTTGCAAGATATGAAATCAATGTACAAAAATCTGTTATATTACTGTACACTAAAAATGAGCTAGCAGAAAGATATATTAAAATAATTCATTTATAATTCCATAATTATATAGTTTACAATACTTAGGAATAAATTTAACCAAAGAAGTTAAAGACCTGTACATTGAAAACTGTAAGACACTGATGAGAAAGACTGAAGAGGACATAAGTAAATGGAAAGATATTCTATGTTCATGGATTAGAAAAATGAATATTGTTAAAATGCCCATACTACCCAAAGCAGCCTGCAAATTTAGTACCATCCCTATCAAAATGTCAATGGCATTTTCCACAGAAATCGAACAGTCTTAAAATTTGTATGGAGCGGCAAAAGACCCTGAATAGTGAAAGCAATCTTGAGTAAGAAAAACAAAGCTTGAGGCATCATGCTTCCTGATTTCAAAGCATATTACAAAGCTGTAGTAATCAGAAATACTGTTGTATTGGCATAAAACAAAATAATGGGACAGACTACAGAGCCCAGAAATAAACACTTGCGTATATGGTCAATTAACGTATAACAAAGGAGTCAAAAGTATGTAATGGGTAAGGACAGTGTTTTCAATAGATGGTGGGGGAAAACTGGACAGCCACATGCAAAAGAATGAAACTTGACCACTATCTTTCACCATACACAAAAATTAACTCAAAATGGATTAAAGACTTGACTATAAGACCTGAAACCATAGAACTCCTGGAAGAAAACATAGGCAGTTAGCTCCTTGACATAGGTCTGGCAATGATCTTTTGGATTTGAGACCCAAAGCAAAGGCAACAAAAGCAAAAATAAATAAGTAGGACTATAACAAACTAAAAAGCTGCACAACAAAATGAAAGGCAGCCTGTGGAATAGAAGATATTTACAAATCGCAAATCTCATGAGGGGTTAGTATCCCAAATATATAAAGAACACATACAACCCAATAGCAAAAAACAGTCTGATTAAAAATTGGGCAGAGGAGCTGAAATAAACATTTTTCCAAAGAAGACCTACAGGTGGCCAACAGACACATGAAAAGGTGTTTGACATCATTGATTATCAGGGAAATGCAAATCAGAAGCACAATGAGATACTACCTCACACCTGTCATAATGGCTAGACTCAAAAGGACAAGAGATAATAAGTGTTGGCGAGGCTGTGGAGACAAGGGAACCCTTGTGCCTTACTGGTGGGAATGTAAATTGGTGCAGACACTGGGGAAAACAGTATGCACCTTCCTCAAAAAATTAGAAATAGAACTAGCAATTCCACTTCTGGGTATTTATCCAAAAGAAATGAAAACTCTTAACTTGAAAAGATACGTGCCCCCCTATATTCGTTGTAGCAGCATTTTCTGTAGCCAGTACGTAGAAGGAGCCTCAATGTCCAGTGGTGGTTGAATAGATAAAGTGTGTGTGGGGGCGCCTGGGTGGCTCAGTTGGTTAAGCATTTGACTCTTGGTTTTGGCTCAGGTCATGATTTCATGGTTTGTGATTTCAAGCCCTGCACTGGGCTCTGTGCTGACAGTGTGGAGTCTGCTTGGGATTCTCTCTCTTCTTCTTTCTCTGCTCTCTGTGTGGAGTCTGCTTGTGCTTTCTCTTAAAAATAAATAAACTAAAAAAAATGTGTGTGTGTGTGTGTGTGTGTGTGTGTGTGTGTGCGCGCGCAGTGGAATATTATTCAGCCATAAAAAAGGAAAATAGGGGCACCTGGGTGGCTTATTCAGTTGGGCATCTGACTTTGGTTCAGGTCACGATCTCATATTTCATGGGGTTGAGCCCCATGTTGGGCTCTGTGCTGACATCGTGGAGCCTGCTTGGGATTCTTTCTCTCACCCTCTCTCTCTGCCCCTCTCTCCCTCACGCTTTCTCTCTCCCTCAAAATAAATCTGTAAACTTCAGAAAAAAAAGGAAACTTGCCATTTGTGACAATATGAATGGACTTTGAGGGTTTTATGCTAAATGAAATAAGATGAAGGACAAGTACCATGTGATGTCACTTATACGCAGAATCTAAAAAAACCCCAGAACTCACAGAAACAGAGAACAGATTGGTGGTTGCCAGAAGTGGGGGCTGGGGCTTGGGCATAATGGGTGTAGGGTGTTAAAAGGTACATACATCCAGTTATAAAATAAGTAAGTCATGGGAATGTAATACCCAGCGTGGTGACTGTAGTTAACAGTACTGTATTGTGTATTTGAAAGTTGCTAAGAGGTAGATCTTAAAAGCTCTTATCGCCAAAAGTGGTGCCTGGGTGGCTCAGTCGGTTCAGTGCTCACTCTTGATTTCGGTTTGGGTCATGATCTCACAGTTCGTGAGTTCAAGCTCCACGTTAGGCTCTGTGTTGCCATGCAGTGCCTGCTTGAGATTCTCTCTCCCTCTCTCTCTGCCCCTCCCCTGCTCTCTCTCTCTCTCTCTCTCTCTCAAAACAAACTTATAAAAAAGTTATCACCAAAAAAAAGTGTGTAATTATGTGTGGTGATAGGTATTAACTGGACTTATTGTAATCATTTCATAACATATACAGATGTCATTCTTTTGTACACATATGTTACATGTCAATTATATCTTAATAAGAAGAAAACCAAAGGTGATAAAGTCGCCCCAAACCTTGCACTTCCTTGTGTGGTGGTGCTTTCTCCTGCCGTGTGTGTCCCTTCCTCCCGCTGGCTGTCTGGGACTCCTCCCTCAGACCTCACCCTGGCATGGTCCTCTCTGACCTGCATCCTGTCTTACTTCCATCCCGCATCCATGGCTGGTAAAGGATTGCAGGCAGGTATACTGGACCAGGGTCAGGACACCTTAGTTCTCGTCCCAGCTCTGACATTCCGTGGCTGTGTGACCCAAGCCAAGTCACTGACAATCTCTGGTCTCCACCTTTCCTTGCCTGGAGAATGAGATGTTGGAATTACAGGTGAAGATTTAGATGAATCATGCATGGTTGGCTAAGCAGATGGGCTCTGGAAGCAGGATCCGGGAGGTATGCGACGTTTGGGAAAATTTCTTAACCTCTCTGTGACTTAATTTCCTCTTTTCTAAAATGAATGCCTCGAAGAGCCTCAGAGAGTTGTGAATGTTGAAGAAGTTACTCAGAAGGACCTAGAGCAGTGCCTGTGATGTGGTACGCATCCTGCTGTTAGTTATTATTATCGTGTTATTATTGTCACTTTCTTTTATTTTAATAAATATTTATTTTTGAGAGAGAGAGAGAGCGAGCAAGCAGGGGAAGAAGGGCAGAGAGAGAGGGGACGCAGAGGATTTGAAGTGGGTTCTGTGCTGACAGCAGAGAGCCCAATGTGGGGCTTGAACCCGTAAACCGCAAGACCCTGACCTGAGCCAAAGTTGGACGCTTTGTGGCGAGCCACCCAGGAACCCCTTTGTTGTCGCTTTCAAGTGGCTAACGACGGAGGTGGTTTTCGTGGGGAGATCACATCTCCAGAGGACATGGGTGGGTGTTTGTGGACAGTGTTTTCAGCACTCCTCAAATGGTCCCAGATTCTATTCAGTCTTCCCTGCCTCCTTGGCCGAGGATTAGAAGGAAATGATTTGTGGGCTGGGAGGCAAGCTGGAGGCAGATCCTTATAAAACATGTCACCCACATATTTTAAGGTTTCAGTCTGCCATGGCTAAACAGCATAAACATTTTTTTGCCCTTGTATCTTCTGGAATTCATTTCTAAAGGGTTTTCATTCTAAATCATAACTAATACATGACATGATATTTACAGCATAGGGTAGCCACAAGTCTAAACTAACCAAAATACAGGATTTTTTCCCCTGAGAATTAATAGAGGGATTATCTCACTCCAGAGGAACTGGATGACATACTCTGAACTGAGGGAAGGAAGCTTCTGATGTGAGTATACAAACTCCAGAGAAAAGGTCTGGGTGAGCCTCAGAGAAGAGTTGTTGGACAGGATGTTGAGCCTGGCAGCCTGATTCAGGTCCGCCCCTACCCCCAGCCCCACCACCCTACAAGATCAAGATCTTGAGAGACAATCGTAGGCAATGGCTGAGCATCTCTAAATATTTTTTTTAATGTTTTATTCATTTTTGAGAGAGAGAGAGAGTGAGTGAGAGAGAGAGACAGAGCGTGAGCAGGGGAGGGGCAGAGAGAGAGGGAGACCCAGAATCCGAAGCAGGTTCCAGGCTCTGAGCTGTCAGCACAGAGCCCGACGCGGGGCTCCAACTCACACACGCAAGATCATGACCTGAGCCGAAGTTGGATGCTTAATGGACTGAGCCATGTAGGCGCTCCCGGCTGAGTGTCTCTAAACCAGTGTCAAACCAGTGGTTGACGGCTCTGGGGCCCTTCGCCTTGTGTCTGAGGTTCCTCAGTGGGACAGTGAGGCTCTTTGAGAAGACTAAATGCGGTAATGGATGTGAAGCATGTAGAGTAACAGCCAAGGTTTTGTTGAGCTCAGTAAATATACATGCACAATACATCCCTATTGTTATTACTTAAAACCTGTATGTTATGGGGCACCTGGGTGGCTCAGTCAGTTAAGCGTCCCACTTGGACTCAGGTCAAGGTCTCTTGGTCTGTGGGTTCGAGCCCCGCGTCGGGCTCTGTGCTGACAGCTCAGAGCCTGGATGGAGCCTGCTTCCGATTCTGTGTCTCCCTCTCTCTCTGCCCCTCTCCTGCTCACGCCCTGTCTCTCTCTCTCAAAAATAAATAAACATTAAAAAACAAGTAAGAAAAAAAAAAAGCATTTCTTGTTGACATTCCAAGGAGGTTGGAACAGAAGTGTAACAAGGCTCTCTTTGAAAGCGCAAAGTAGCTGAAGACTGTGGCACAAACACTTTTTGTTCCGTGGTGCAGAAGGGAATAGCATTTCTTGTAGTCTCCCCCAGCCACATTTATTCGTAGGAGGCAATGCAAAAGAGCACTGTTTGTGGAGGAGGGAATGGCTTGCCTTTAAATAAGGAATTGTTTAATTAGATCGGTTTTGTCTGGGAACATATAAGGCACTGTTGCTGAGAGAAACATTCCAGGCCTGGACAGTCGCCTGCACCTCATTGCTGAGCCACTGTCATGGAGGAAATAATTTTGGACCGTTAATATTTGCTGTTTGTTAAAAATAGACTGCTTACATCTCTTCATTAGGAGGAAGGCAGTGCTTTCTCGCCCTCGGCAGAGTTCGTTTCTCGTTGCAAGAATATGAAGACCGAGGCACAGAAATCCCCAAATAAACCCCCTCTCCAGCAGCGCGTTACAGCAGAAAGATTGAAGACGTGCGCTTGAACATTGCAGTAGGGTTTCACTGTGCTTTGGTGAAATAGGGAATCACGGCCTCGGGCACGTGTTTTATTTGCTTGTCGTGACTTTGAAATCTTGCAAGAGCCGTGGAAACCGAGCTCTTGTTAACGTGAGGTACGCCAGGCTTGCGTTTTGAGAGTCTGATCAAAACCGCTGTGCTCTGCTGTTTCCTTAGGCACAGGACCCACACAATACTCTAATTGTGCACAGCATATTGTTGTGTATCACAGATGAAAGCACAGCTTTCTTTTCTGCTCGGGAGGGGGTACGCCAGCCCCAAAGTCAAGACATCCGCACATGTTCCTTCTAAATGTGAAGGGTTTATTCAAGAGCATCATGGGACATATTTCTATTCTCTTTGGCTGTCCACACTGTTACCCTTGACATTTTACCGCCTGTAAAACATGTTTTTCTTTAAGAGGAAACTTTTTACAGGTTAATTTTTTTTTTTATTTATGCCTAACTCCTTCCTAAAAGTTAGCTGTGGTAGGTGCTAATAAATGCAGCCTTGAGGCTAGCGTAAGTAGAATTAAATACAGATTTTTTAGAGTTTCTTAGATTGCCTTGATTGTGTGTGCTCACGCGCGCACGTGTGTGTGTGTGTGTGTGTGTGTGTGTGTGTGGTGTGTGTGAGAAATTCCACATGGAATTTAAAACTATAAATTGTAAAAGAATTTTTGCAAAAAATTTGCTCAGATTCCCGTCACCCTGACAAAACCTCCGAATTCCATCTCACGTGTTACGTTTGCCTTTTTCCTAATGCCACTGTTTTTTTTTTTTTTAACACAGGTGTAGGCATACATACACTTTTATTTATTTTTTATTTTATTATTATTTTTTAAATGTTTATTTCTTTTTGAGAGAAAAAGAGAGAGAGAGAGAGAGAGGGAGTAAGTGTGCGCATGAACCGGAGAGGGGCAGAGAGAGAGGGAGACACAGAATCCGAAGCAGGCTCCAGGCTCTGAGCCATCAGTACAGGCCCTGATGTAAGTCTTAACCTCATGACCTGCGAGATCATGCCTTGAGCCTAAGTCATGATGTGGCTTAACCGACCGGGGCACCCCTGGAATACTGTTCTGTTGCATAGGTTTACCATTAATTACTATCCTCTTGTCCTAGGATTAGGTAAATCTTATGTCATTCTGTCTTGTAAATAATGCCTTAATATTTTTTTTTTAGCATTCTGCTTTTTTGTCATCCAACGAATAGATTTCCATTCGGTTGGAAGTGTGGCTTATGGCAAATAGTACCACGGTCGTTTCAAAAAGGATTATAATTCAGGGTGCGTCCTTGAGTTGTTCATGTGTTAACCAATGTCTTTACTAATTTTGTTGAACTTTTAGGTCCCTTCTTGCTTCGAGAAGTTAACACGGAGTTAAATATTTTTTGTGGAGATTTTTTGTGCACATCTCTAATCGTGGTGATAATGACGGGCTGAAAATTTTCAGCCAGAGATAGATGTGCAAAAACTGTAACTTTTAAGTTTGTTCCTACTAAACTTAATTTAGCTTTCGCGCTACATTGCCAGTTATAAGCGGCTTCCTTCTGTTTGGGGCCGGTTGTGGTAGAGGTTTGTCTCCCTCTACGGCTGGGAATCAGGTAAGCCCCGAGGGGTCTACAGACCTCTGTAGCCTGGGTGAGGGTCTCGGGTCCCTGTGCCGTTGGGGTCTTGCTGGCTTCTGCTTGAGTGGAGCCCCTCCCTGTGGTCTTGGGCATTAGGCTCTTGCTGCCGGTTTCTCTGCTGTTCGCTGCAGCATCTTCCGTGGCTCCTGGTGGCAGGTTCACACTCAACATTCTCCTGAATCCAACCACAAGACCTTCTCGGGCCTCTCCGCTGTTCTAGAGCCTGGGAGAGGGGCCTGAGAGATGCCCTGGGCCCATGTATTTCATCACCCTCTGGGCCTTCTGGAAGCAATGCTGGCCCATCTCCCAGGGCTGCATCCTGGGAAGCCAGACAGCCAATCTCCAACAGTGATAACCTGTGTCGTTCCTCCGGACTTCTCCAGGATCCCATCAAGTTTTGAGGTCCCACCGCCTCTGCTGTCACCCCCCCGCCCACCCCATGTCAAGTTGCTAGTCCTTCTCCGCTGAATCCCTCCTTCAACGCACTGGCCAAACTCTATCTCCTTTTTTTGGGCAGAAAAATAACCCTTTCATCATTAAGAACTTTTCTTCCCTCCACGATTGTAGTAGAAACTTCGTGCTTTAAATTCCTCCATTTTGCTCTTGATCTATATAAAGACAAGTTTTTAGAATTTTAAAAAGAAAAAAAAAACCTATCTTTTCAACATTGGTAGACTGCTTTGATTTATTCAGATTGATCTCTGCTTTTAGTTTATAAAACCCCACTTGGGAGCTGGAAAACCCAGAGATTGGCTCTTTGTCAGAAGCTGCATTGCCTCTCCCTGTGGAAGAAAGGACACGTGGAAAATTCTGGCGGCTGCCTGAACGTTGGGTGGGAAAGGGAATCGGTACAAAGGCAGCAGGGAGGAGACTGGGGAGGCCGGCTCTTAATAGCTCAACAGTAGTGACGGTGTATGGAGTTATTCTACCCACAATCTGCTTGTTAACTTAGTAGATGTAGAATGATATTAATAGTAAGTGCTTATCAGTGCCAGGCACTGTTTCAAATAGTCTTATATATTCTTTTGTCCCAACAATCCTGTCAAATGGTACCACTGTTCGTACCCCCGTCACATGAGCTAAGAGCCAAAATGCAGCAAGCTGGTGTAACTCTTCAACCAGTAAGTGGTGGATCCTGGTCGTGCAGCAGGGTATTCTGGCTCTGTGTTGACTCTTGGAACCACAAAGTCTATTCTTGGTTGTGGGATGGGGTCAGATACTTCATTTGATTATTATTATTGAAGGTAGGTCTTTTGTTCTCTTGTAATTGTAATTTGATTCTCTTCTTAACGGGGGTTCGATCATTTCCAAAAGGCTTTATTTCCCCCCCCTCCCCCCCATTTAGGAAGATGTGATCCCTTTATTGTTTTAGTTTATTTCTGTACTTATGTATATTACTTTATTAGTGTTTCTCCAGTTTGGATAAAGAGGCCTTCTCAGTTCCAGCTGCTTGTAGTCACCAAAGTTTAATATCTGTATCATCCCAGGCCAGTGATTTGCTTTCCAGAGTTGTGTGATTTTTAAAACCGGTTTATTATGGAAAAGTTCAAACATACACACAAGTGGAGAGATTAGTAGGATGACCTCTGTCATGTGCCCAGCACTCAGTTTTCAACTCATGGCCAATCTTGTTTCGTCTATACCATGATTTGTTCATAGCGGCTCTACCGACATTTTGGGCCGGGAAATTCTTTGTTGTGGGAGGCTGTCCTCCGCCTTTTAGGATGTTTTGCGGTATTCCTGGCCTCTACCCACTAGATAGCAGGAGCATTCCCCCACCACCATTTCTGGTTATAACAACCAAAAATGTCTCCCGGGAGGGGGGCAAGTCGTCCCCAGTTGAGAACCACTGATTTATACTCACTCCACTCTAGCCATCCCTTCAAGGTTATTTGGAAGCAGATCCTATACATCAAATACAATCCACTTTGGGATGCATTTCTGAAGAATAATGCCTCCAATTTTGTTGGCCCTATAGAGAGGAAAGGAGCCAAGATCTCATTCTGTTCCTGTAAGAACTGTTGTCACGGCAGCCTGTCACCGTTGGCCGCAGAAGTAGCAAATGCAAAGAAATCGGTGTCATGCTTCAGCCTATACTTAAAAAAAAAATTGTGATAAAATACACAAAATATGAAATTTTCCATTTTAACCATTAAAAACATTTCTTTTCACGTGTATTTATTTTTGAGAGACAGAGTGAGACAAAGTGAGAGTTGGGGAGGGGCAGAGAGAGAGGGAGACACAACCATTTTAACCATTTTTAAGCATGTAGGATAGTTCAGTGACATTAAGAACGTTCACAGTGTTGTGCAACCATGCCACCACCCATCTCCAGAACTCTTTTCATCTTGCAAAACTGAAACTCTGTATCCACTAAATAATAAGCCGGTTCCCTCTACCCCTCAGTCTCTGGAAATCACTGTCCTACTTTCAGTCTCTATGAATTTAACTGCTGTATTCTAGGTACCTCATTTAAGTGGAATCAGAATAGTTGTCTTTTGTGACTGACTTATTCACTTAGCATAATGCCCTTGAAGTTCATCCATGTTGTAGCATATGTCAGAATTTCCCCCATTTTAAGGCTGAATAATATTCCACTGTATTAACTGTGGTTCAGCTTGTGCCTTTTAAGATGTACATCTGGCGGTTGAAAAGCAATCCTGCTAGGAGCCTCCTGCGAGAACTGAGCGGTGTTGCTGTGTGTGTGTGTGTGTGTGTGTGTGTTTCCACTTTTGCCTTGGAACAGTTTGCCAGGGAACATTCATCCAGCCATCCATGACTCACTCCCGGGAAGAGGATGGGGGTGTGGGTTGTGTCTGTGTGTAGGAGGAAGCTTTTAGTCCCAAGGGTCTTGCGTTTAGGCATTAACTACTACCAGTTAAGGGAAAGGATTTGAGTTAGATTAGAATCAGAGACCGTTACAGACTAGGTCTCCCAAAGCACATGTTTTGGAACCCCCCTCCGCCCCCCGAAAAAAGCAATTGAAACCCAGAGCATGTAAGTCTTCTTTTCTTGACTTGCTGGTAGTGAGAGTATCTTGCCCGCTGTACCCAGTATCTGGCATATAGCATCAGCCAGTCAGTGTTTGTAGAATTAATCAATGAATTACCAAAGCTCACCCAGCTGACATCCGAGAGTCAGAACTAGGATATTCATTGGTTACACATGAGATCATGGTGGCTGAAAAATGGCAGATTGCTTCAGTGGCCCAGTGAGTCTTTGTTTCCTCCTTATCGATCACGAGGGTGACAAGATCAGAGGTAGTTTCCCCACAGTGAGCCTTATTCTTCCTTGGAGGTGGGTTAGAAGGACCCACCTTCCTTAAGACGAGCCAAGCTGATGAGACTGTCAGGAGGCTGAGGATGCCTGGGCCGGCTGAGTGACGACCATTGAGCTTAAATCTTTTCTGTCTCATCCCTGCCGCACGACGTTCACCAATCTCCTTCTCCTTTATTTGTGCTTTTCTTCTTTATGAGAAAGTCTAGTTCCTCCTGGATGCCTCTGAGGGTCCCTCTTATTATACTTCTAAACCAGGTGCCTTCCATCTTGCCTGAATATCAGAACCACCTGAACGCCTTGGAAAGTCCTGATGTCAGGCCAGTTATGTCAGAATGGTTGCGGATAGGGTCCAGGTAGCAGTATTTTTTTTTTTTTAACGTTTTTTAATTTATTTTGAGAGACAGAGAGGAAGGAGAGAGAGAATCCTAAGCAGGCTGCACACTGTCAGTACAGAGCCCAACGCGGGGCTCAATCAGACTCACGAACCGCGAGATCATGACCTGAGCCGAAGTCTGACACTTAACTGAGCCACCCAGGTGCCCCAGGCAGCAGTATTTTTCATGTCCTTAACTGCTCCCGCGCCTCAGTTTTTACCTATTTCAACAGTTTTTTTCCTAGTTGTCAGCCTGAGTCTCATCCCTCCTTAACCGTGAAACTTCTCATTATTTACTTCGGATCTAAAGGGGGTGTAATGTAAGAGAATAATAATCATGTACTAACTTCGAGCCATGTTAATGTTACTTTACAATTACTTGTGGGTTCTTGTGTTCCTTTCTCAGAGTATAAGGTCTGCTAGGCAGGCAGCGTGCCTCCTTTCTCCTGTATCCCAGGGCTTCTCAAAGTGACTGTGCACCCCCATTTCTTGGGGGGCTGTTAAAGCACAGATTGCTGGACCCACCTTGGGAAGGTCTAATTTAGTTAAGTCTCAGGTGGGGCACGAGAGTTTGCATTTCTTTTCTAAAAAATGTTTCCGAGATCATGACCTGAGCCTAAGTTGGACGCTTAACCGGCTGAGCCACCCAGGTGCCCCGAGAATTTGCATTTCTGATGGTTTTCCAGCTGCGCCTGCCGGTCCCGGGACTGCACGTGAGAACACGATCTACCCTTTGGATCATTCCTCACGTGCAGGGGTGCTCAGTAATTACCTGTAAACCTCAAGGAATGGAACCAATTTCCCCTGAGCTGCTCTGCTGCCTGGGGGACCGTATTCTGCTGTGGCTAAGAGAATGAAAGTACGTGTGATTGATCACCTACAGATGATCATAACTTTGACTTTCCAGTTGCCAATTCTTTTACATTTGGACCCTCACTAAGATGATTATTTTTCTCTCCATTGTGTGTGTGTGAGAGAGAGAGGGTTGGCGGTGGCATGTTTAGCCTACACGGAATGATAGGACCGCATCATGCAGACCAGAATCATGGTTCACGTCCTCTCTGTCTTCCAGGGTAGAAAGCCAGGGCAGGCAGTAGAGGGGATCAGTGTTTGGAAAGGTCCGCGAAGAGTGGTCTCCAAACAGAGGGGAAACTCAGCACAGTTTTCAAAAACGAAACAGAAGATTCTCTGGAAAGCCTTCCTGTGAATTACCAGGGGCCCCAAGTCGTCTTGGTTTTTATCGGGAAAACAAAGTGAGCTCAGGAGGAGCTAATGTTGCTGCCTCCGCCCCCGCCGGGAGACAGCCCTAATGAATTTCACCAGCAGCTACAGTTTTTTGTCGTGTGAGAAACTGTGGAGGCTGAATTTGAGGCTCTATTCAGGTATTTATATCCTCGATCCCTTTTCTGTTAAGTGTCTTCTAGAAGCTGAGTTTTTCCTCCGAACACTCTGAAAAGTTTGAACCGCTCTTCCTGTTGTAATTAATGGTTACATCACTTGATGCATTTGGGTTTTGTGTTACATCAGCCGGTCTTTCCCCGGGGTATCAGGGAGTTATTTTATATTTTCTTGTACGTACAATATTTTTGAGAGATAGATGAATGAGACTTTTCTAAGGAAATTTGTTGCCTATTTTAAATAATTGGATAGGGTGGCGTTGGAAGTGTAAGGTGGGGGTGTTTCTCTTTTGTGTGTGGCTTTTTAGTGCCACTCCTTGAACTTGAGCTGTCCTCTTGTTCATTTGGTGTTCATGTGTTTTTATTTTATTTTTTTCATCTGGTGTTAAGTTAAAATGAGAAAAATTAGAGTCAAACAGTTGATGATGACTTTGGAGAGAAGCCTCTAGTTTCTCAGGTATTTCATGAGGGACGCGTCACGGATTTGGTTCATTTGTGCCTCTTACAGAACACGTGCTTTATCTTAGGATAGCGCTGGGGATGCGGTGGAAAGAGACCCAGCAAAATGACCTCACAGTCACTGAGGCCCTCTACATTGAAGAGCCCTCTGTGTTGTGGGTGAGAAAGCAACCTTGGGTAGTCTTGAAAAATTAGATGTGAAATCTACCCCCAGAATCAAGAGCCTACTGTATACACTATATGGTGGCTAACTTGACAAATTATATGTATATAAAAAATGAAAAAAAATTTGAGAACGAAACTCAGGTTCCTCACTTCTCACATCAGATGAGGGCCTGGCTACCCGGTCAGTCTCCTGAACCTTTTCCAAACAAACACTCTGCTGAGGAAAAAGTCCAAGTCGCAGATGCACCCAGATGCGGAAATCCGAAAAGACCGGAGAGAATTCGCACACAGGCAGAAGGATAAATAAAGGTTTTGAGTCTCTCTCTCTTCCCCCCCAACAGGTGAATTTTGTAGCATGTCAGCTCTTTGCCTTGTTCGCTGCTTTCTGGTTCCGCATCTACTTAAGTCCTGGTAAAACCAGTCCCGATGTCCGGCACGCGTTTGCCACCATTTTTGGCATCTATTTTGTCATCTTTTGTTTTGGCTGGTGAGTATGAGCCTCAGAAACTCTAGTATTTATCATTTGGGTGTGTTGGGGCAACATTCTTGGCATTTCCCAGGCAGGAAGTGAAATATATACTCCTATTGTAAAAAATATATATATACTCCTATTGTTTTATATATACATATGTACACACACGTATATATGTACACATACACATATATATACACACATATATATACACATACATATATATACACACACACACATATATATGTGTGTGTGTGTATATATATATATACACACACACTCCTATTGTATGTTCTAGGAATATCATTTATTGTAAGAACCTAGAACCAATAAACTGACTATCCATTAGAAGTCAATTCGGTGGATTTTTCTAGAAATTGTGCTTCCATTGATGTTACCCTGGGTCAAGTAAGTGGAATGCTATAAGGTTTCATTTTCCAGATGAGGAACCTTTCTTACCTGTTGTAGATATTGGTGTTTTTCTTGCATGACAATAATAATTGATGTTAGTCCTGCGCATAAAGTAGAAGAGTTTTAGTGCTGGTCTTAGGAAGTGTGAGTCATTCCTCAACAGCGAGAGCCTGCGGATGACTCTTTTCTCTACCAGATAAGCTGGCCAAATACCCTGGGAGTGGCACTTCTCGGAGAAAGAGTTTTAGGAACCAACATTTCTAGAAATACAACTTAAGGATTTTTGTGAATTCATTCAGGATACTATAATACTGCTGTTCTTCCTTCAGTAAAAATTTGAGAAAAGATGATGAGTATGTTGAATCAACTACCGGGTAAAAGTCTTGGTATCTGGTGAAGATCAGTTTTGGTCCTGGTGCTTTAAAATAAAAAAAAAAAAAAAAAAAAAAAAAAAAGGTTCTAAAGAAAGAAAGAACTCTTCTGGACTCTCAGTTGTATGTGTGCCAAAGTGCAAGCCTTCCATTTATGGATCCTGCCGTTACTGGCACCACAGGTGACAGACTGTGTCATGACTTCCTCCTGCCGCTTCAAGATCTAGTCTAGTACCTTAATTACACAGAGCAAAACTCTTCGATGTATTTTCTGTTGCATAAACATGACTTAGCAGATCATGTGCTTTCTGGTGGGGGCATAGGCGGAGCACAGTGTGCGTGCCCAGTAGGCATGTTCATTTGGAATATACTCAACGCTCCTCCTTCTCTCTCCCTGATGTCTTAAAGGTACTCTGTGCATCTTTTTGTGCTGGTGTTAATGTGCTACGGGATCATGGTCACAGCAAGCGTATCCAGTATTCACAGGTAAGATTCTGGGAGTGAGCCGTGCAAGGTGAGGTTTTCTTCCATGACCGGTGAAATGTGTTTCTAGGGTCAAGGGGCACTTTCCCCACGTGCCCGTCACAAGTGGCGTATCCTAAGTTCTCTGGGATATCAGAAGGAGACATGGGGGCCCTAAGTGCTGGGAGCAGTCAGAGGAAGCTTTGTGAAAAGGGTGGCAAGCCCCTCGTGTCGGAAGAGAAGCAGCTGTATGGTAGCCACAAATTGGAAACCGCCCAGATGGTCACCGCAGTGGAATACTACTCAGCAGGAAAAGGGAACGAAGGATGAATAGCACACAATGATATGGATGAATCTTCAAAGTAAATGTGCTGAAGGAAGGAAGCCACACACATTTCTATTCTTGAAAATGCAGACTAATCTGAAGTGACAGAGAACAGATCAGAGGCTCCCTGGGGTGGGGCGGCACAGGGAGATGTGACAGGGATCGGAGAGGCAGGAAGACACTTGGGGGGGTGACGGATATGTCTGTTATCTTGAATTTGGCTGTGGCTTTCCAGGCGTGGACCCGTGTCAAAACTTTGTGTACTTCAAATATGTATACTAAAACGGTCAAAAGAGGAAGAAATATTCTTACTGTGATATTTTGATTTGAAAGTAGAGAAGTAACTTAATTCTGCCTTGAAGGCAACGTGCTTGGATAATCGATTCAGACACCTGGGTATCTGTTTAGCATTGTCTGTGTTTCCTGTGGTCTTTGTGAAACCCCAGCATTCGTTCTGTCTTTCTGTAACACTGAAACGTGAAAACACAGTCCACTCTTGTCTCCACAGAGCCTAGAACAGTATCTGTCACAAGTAAAGTCTCAATAAATATTTACGGAATGAATGAATACCTTTGAAAAGACATTTGTCCTGTTGTAAGTTCTTTTCTGATGGCTTCCCTGAAAAAGCAGATGCCTTATTTTAGTTTCAGAAAGCTCTTTGATTTTTTTTTTTTTTAGAGAGAGAATGAGAGAGAGAGAGAGAGAGAGAGTGTTCATATGCAAGTGGGAGTGGGGCAGAGGGAGAGGGAGAGAGAATCCATGCCCAGCATAGATCCCAGTGTAGAGCCCAACACAGGGCTCGATATCATGAGTCTGATATCGTGATCTGAGCTGAAATCAAGAGTCTCTGAGCCCTAGAGGCACAACCAAGTGAGCCACCCAGGCTCCCTGAAAACTCTGATTAATAAGACTATTAGCACAATAGTTTTCCTTCTGCAAATCATTGAAATTTCACTTTTTAATATATAATCTTGTAAATTACGGTAAATTTCCTGTTTCCAAGGGAAAAAATTTTTAAGGGAAAATATTTTTGTATGCTTTAAAATTTTATTTTCACCCAACTTAGTGTCTGGATGAGTTCTGAAAAATTGAATTGCCATCCTCTTCCTTCTGAATGCCCTCCTTGAAAGGGATAGTGTCACTCCTTCAGAAGGGAAATAGGAAATCTATATTTCTGATTTGGTAAGAATGGGCTTTGGGAATGCTCCATATTATGACAAAATGCCGTTGTTAGTGGGAGGTGAAAATGTCTGGCTTTCCCCAAACTTGAGTTTGGAAGCCATTCAACAGTTAGTAAAAATTGGGTATATCTCTGTAGCATATTTTTAACTACCTTACAAGTTGTGATTTGTCAGCTCTCTCCACACTCGTGTGATCCCGATCGGTGTGGACCATTTTTCAGAGTCAAGAACCTGCACGCACATGCTTGTTCCGTGCGGGGCCCAGTGTCAGCCTCTGGCCAGGAATGGAACACTCCAGCCTTGGCTGAGCCGAGCAGTTTACGGACAGGCTGTGTCTGTCCCACCACAGTAATATTGTGGTAGCAGAGGCCCAGGTCATAAGACCAAAAAGGACTCCAGCGCAAGCTCTTTCTTTGCCAGGACTGCGGAAGTAGGGAGTGGTTCATGGTTCCTGACGGAGGGAAATTGCTTCCTATTGATGCAGGGAAAGAACATGAGACTGGAAATCTGGCTCTCTCTGGCAGTGTGAGTTCAGAAGGGTCATGCAGCCTCTCTGTACAGCAGATTTCCCACCTATAAAATGTGGCGTGTGTGATAGTTTGAACTTAAGGTTTCTTCAGGATCAGGATTTCGTGATTCTTTGGGAATCGTTTTCTTCCCCTTGCCGAGCCAGTTACAAGAGTTCCGTCACATGGCTGGGGAGAGTCGGGGAAGGTCAGGCTTTGCCGCTATGGGGAGTTAACTGATTTCTAGACATACTGTTTTCTCTTTGTCTATAGATTTCTTGGGGTGCCAACTGTTTCCTTCCTACGCCACTATGTTGGGCAGAAATCACAGGTGTTAATTGATCATATCCAGACCGACTGGAGCAGAATATAGTTTGTATCTCCTAGGATAGACCGCCTCTGTGAGAACATGATGATAAGTTGCCAATTTTGGGGTACCTGCTTTGTGCCAAGTGCTAAGCCATGCTCTTTTAAAAAGATATGTTTCAGAGTGTCTGGGTGGCTCAGTCGGTTGAGCGTCCGACTTTGGCTCAGGTCATGATCTCACAGTTTGTGAGTTCGAGCCCCGCGTCGGGTTCCCTGCTATCAGTGCACAGCCTGCTTCTGATCCTCTGTCCGTGCCCCCCCCCCTTTGCCCCTCCCCTGCTCATGCGCTCAATCGCTCTCTCTGTCTCTCTCTCTCTCTCTCTCGTAAATAAGAACAAAAACATTACAAAAAATAGTTCTGTTTCATTATTTTGAATCTATAAACTCTTACTTAGTATATCATGTAATATATTTAATACTTTACGTCATTATTACAAATATATTCTCTCTAGGACAATTAATTGGGATACAGATTCCCCCCCCCCCTCCCCACAGGTTTAAGAAATGAATGCTCAGAGAGGTCAATAGGTATACAGATAGGGAATTTTCGTAAATGAATACATCCATGTTACCACCACCCAGGTCAGCAGGGGAATGTTACCATCACTCATGCCCCAGTCTCTGCCACATCCTTCCTTCATAAAATAGCTAGTATTTAAACTTCCCACATTAGCTTTGCCATTGCTGGGCTTTGAAGTCCTGTTGGTCTGTCTCCAGAACATAATGCGTAGTCTCTCTACCACTCCTGGATTCCTTAGATTTTTCAGGTGCGTCCAGAGCATGAATGCATTGTGCTGTTGTCTCGGGACACAGTGCTTGTTATAACTACTGAGTTGAAGTCTCTTTCTTTGCTCGGCTGGGGGGCAGGGGAAGGTATGGGTCTAGCTCTTGTGAAGGAGAAAGAGGAAGCAGGTATGGTTGCATTCAAGAGGGCCGTGGGAGAATTTGTCTTTTGTATCTGCCTCGTGCTTTTGCCTTGACCTTCACGAACTGGCTGGAGAGAGAAAACAGAGGCTGGAGGCAGAAGGGCCTAACTAGCACCATTCTGCTTCTGCTCAGCCCTTCAGGGAGTTGTTTTCTCTCAGTCCCGCTTTGTTCACCGTCTTTCTGTTTGGGAAAGGGTTAAGGATGAACCCAAGGCAGGGAAAGTCTTATTTTGTGTCAGGACGTCTTTGTTTGCAAAGAGAACGTAAAGTTATGTAGTGTTTTAGAGTTTACAGAACTGCTTCACGCCCACTAGCTGGTTCTCCCTTGCTACCAAGTGCATTTTTATTATTCTTACCTCACCATTTGGTCTCCATGAGTTATTTTAACATGAACTCGTGAATTTCAATATAATTTGAGAATATGCTTCATCTCTGTTTTATGACCCATGTTTCAGTGTTATACCTTCTAAATTTATGTCTGTTTCTGATGGGCTCTTGCACCATTTAAAATGTTGAATGTGCTCCTTTCAGTGCCTTTCAGCTAACCATACACGAACCCCCTCTATGGCCAAGGGTTGGGGTGCTCAAGGTCATGGTGAGTTGGTGTAACAGACACATGCATATAATTTCAGCATCATAATGATGAGGTTGGCATGGAGCACTGGAGATATACCAGGAGCGGAACAGTGAATTGTGCTGGGGGTAGGAGGGAAGGGGTGGAGCAAGCCGGTGCGGGGGGGACTGACCCGGAGCCCGGCCTTACCTGGTAATTAGACAGTTCCTAGGTAGGCTGGAGGACGGAGGAGGGAGTTGCAGGCAGAGGAAGGGGTGTGCGGAAGACATCTGGCCTGGAAACGCAAGCTGTAATTGTGGAGAGAGAGCGGCCGGTGTCGTCTGAGCATAAGTGGACGTGGGGTGTGAGCAGAGAGGAGTCCACGAGGGAAAGGTAGAGCTCCGTGCAGGAGCACATCGCCTGCTGCGTTTAGGAGTTTTGATGTGACTGGACAGTGGGAGCCATTGGAGACTTTTAAGACAAGTAACATTTATTTGGTTTTTGTTCACTTAGCACCCAGGAGGCCACTCTTGTGAGTGAAACACACAAGACGTTCTTGCCTTCATGGTCCAGTAAGGGAGACAACAGTTAATTTGATGATCGTTATGAAAAAGAAGACCACAGACCCAAAATGGAGTCACGTAGGCCAACTCACCAAACTAGGGCTTAGGGCAGTTTCAAACCCCCCAGAAATGTAAGTCTTAACCGGTCAGCCAGGAATTTTCTGGTCAGCACTAATGGCCTCTGGAGTCTATCCCATGGGCCCTCTCCATCCCCCAAAGGGAACATGAGGTCATCTGAGTGAGGAGACCCTTCCTCCTAAGGGAAAGTGGCCTTGCCTGAAACAATCCCTTCTTTTCCTAGTCACTTCCCTGTGCCACCCTCCTTCCTGTAAAAACCTTCCATTTTGTGCAACTCCTCAGAGCTCCCCTCTATTTGCTAAGTGGGGTACAGCCAGGTCAACAAATCGCTTAATAAAGATAATTCGATCTTCAAAGTTTACTCAGTTGAATTTTTGTTCTTTAATGTCACATATGTGTGATTACAAATTGATGAATGTTCTGAATGATGTACATGAGTGTGTGTGTGTGTGTGTGTCTGTCTGTCTTTGTGTTGCTGGTTCGTACCCCGGTGGTCATGGCAGGTGTCGGAAGGAAGCCAGGACGTGATCTTGGTGTGTGGTAACTGAAGCCTCAGGCTTGGGCAGGGGTGTGCCCAGCAGGGCACTGGGAATGCTCACACCTAAGGAGTAAGTGGAGGAAGATAAGCTGAGCAAGAACCTGGGAAGCATTAACCAGAGAGGCGGGAAGCAATCACGGAGAAGAGAAGCCAAGAGAACAAAGTATGTTAGGAAGGGAGAGGTTGGCGGCATAATGCTGGTTTGGTTTGTATTTTACAAAGATCGTTGTGTAGACACGATGGTTTCTGAGGAGGAGAATCTGAGTGCAAGATCTTGCAGGTTCTTGCTTCGCAGCTCTGGCTGCACGATGAAATTACACCTGCTGGGCGTATCCTGTGCCAGTTAAGCCAGAACAGCAGGGGTGAGGCCCAGGCATCGGCACCGGGGTGACTCCATCGTGCTGTGTGCAGATGAGAAAAGATGAAGGGTCCCAGGCAGTGAATGCAAAAGTGAGCGGAGGGGATCAGCTGGCTTACAGACCAAGCAGAGAGGACTTTGTGACTGACTATATGTGGGGAGGGAGGGAGAGGAAGAGGAGAAAGTCGATCGTGTTACTGCCACGCATAATCATCCGATCTTCTCTCTTCTGCTTTCAGATACTCCTTCTTTGTAGCAATGGGATACCTTACAATATGCCACATCAGCCGGATATACATCTTCCACTATGGAATTCTCACTACAGATTTTTCTGGGTGAGTGTATTAATTTGGGGGGGAGGGCCCGACTGCAGACTTGCACTCCGTCTCTCGGGGTCTGTAAAGATCAAGGCTGCACAGGAGACTCCTTGGTGGCTGGTTCAATCGGTTGGTAAGACTGTGCTAATGAGGTTGGGGCTGAAGGTTTGATTGCCCTGCAGGACTGTTGGCCCTGCTGTGTTGTAAGGTTGGGGTGGCAGCCGATGGCCCGTGGGCCATGTCTGTCCTGCCGCTTGTTTCTGTAGAGTTCCAATGGAACACAACTGGGCACTGGGTCATTACGTGTTGTCTCTGGCCTCTCTTGCACTACAGCGGTGGAGTTGCATAGTCATGACAAAACCATGTCGCCTGCAAAGCCTACAGTATTTACTGTCTTCCTCTTTAAAGGAAACGTTTCCAGTCCTCTGTTACAATGCTCTTAACATGGACCTGGTGTTTATCTCCTACTAATTAATAATACAGAAATTTTTCGCTCCCAGCTGATAAATGGTTCCCGTCCTGACCCTTCCCCCAGATTCCCTAGGCTTCTAGTGACGTGAAGGTAATACCCAGCACAGCAAGGGTCTCCATGCTGGGCTGCAAAAGTTTTTTCTTGGCCCTAACCTGCTGGGCCACCCCTCTCCTGATGGTCACCTGGTGATGACTGTGGGCAGATAAGTGAACATTCTATACTCTGTCGCTGTTTGTTTAGGAACAGCTGTTTATGAATCTTGAGGAATGGACACTGAAGCCGGGTGATTCCTCCTAACACATTGTATATTCACCGTGTTCCTTCCTGGGGAATTTGGGTCTGTTCTCTGCAGCAGCGCGAGGTCAGGCAGAGCCTGGGGTCTCCCTTCCGGTTGAATTGCACTTCCTTTCATGAGTTATTGGAGGGGAGGTAGTGAAATAAAGGTGTTGCAACTCACAGCTCAGTTCTGCGAACTTTGCAAATTTTGCGACTTAACTGTCCCACCTTGAAGAGGCTTGGGAAGCCAGAAGTGTTGGTTTTGGCCACAAAGACTGATGTCCTGAAGTTTCTGTGACTGTGGTTTGGTCTTTCATGCATTGGTTCTTCTTATCCTTGGGTTCCTGGGATTTTACGTTTCTCTCTGACTCGTCTCCTTTCTGCATTTCCCTCCCTGTATGTTGTGGAGCACGGTTGTTGTTGAGTTTTTCTGAAACAAGTTCACAACTTTTTACTTTTTAATGACACGTTAGCAACATGTGGAAAATATGGGAGCAACAAAGATAACAATACAGCCAGGAAGTTACAGCATTAAATGTAATTTTTAATTTATTTTAATGTTTATTTATTTTTGAGAGAGAGGGAGAGATCGAGAGAGAGCACATGAGCGGGGAAGGGGCAGAGAGAGGGAGACACAGAAGCCGAAGCAGGCTCCGGGCTCCGAGCTGTCAGCACAGAGCCCGATGCGGGGCCTGAACTCACGAACGATGAGATCATGACCTGAGCCGAAGTCGGATGCTCAGCCGACTGAGCCGCCCCGGCCTGCCTGTACTGCTATATAAACTGATTGTATATGGACATGAAAGGGGAGAGCGTGATCCTTTGGAAAGAGACGAAGGCAAGTTCATCATGCCACAAGTAATGGCTGTTGAATGAGAAGAGGGTAGGGAGTTTGGAAGGGGACGGGGAGGACTGGAGTCCTGCAGCAGTCGGCTGTCAGGTCGCTCGGCAGGCTGGGCATCTTGACTTGCTTCTACTGCCTCAGTCCCCGTTAGAGGAATGACTGTGGAGGTGGCAGATGGGGCTTATGGAAGAGCAATGCCATCACTCCGCAGATCCCCACTCCGAGGAAGGGCTTTGGTGCTGAATCAGAAGGCTCATTCATTCCTCACTCAGCAGGCACTGGCTGAGAACCCCGAACATGCCAGGCCCGGTTACAGGAGACAGGGGTGAGCAAAGACTGACATGTACATAGGGTTACCGACTTCAGGTTGGTTTGGGAAGTTCTCTTGAGAGCATATTTATCCTCGTGTACTGGGTTGATTAATGTTCCTCCAACCTCAATCTCTGAATGTATTCTTATTTGGAAATGGGGTCTTTGTAGGTGTAATTAGTTTCTGGTTTTAAGCCACCTAATTTGTGATACTCGGTTACGGCCATTCTCAGACAGCAGCACACGGTGTTCTGTGATAGTGTGCCTTTTGATGGGCCAACAGCTGTCCCTCGCCCCCGATCATGCAGGTGAGAACACCTGCAACGTCCCCACTTCTCCCCACTCTTGTCACACCTCCTTCCTTGTCGGTTCTGTCCGTAAAACCGGGGACTTTGACAGAAGGGGACAATGGAAATCAGTCACTGTCAGCTTGACTTCCAGCAGCATGGTCGTGACATCTTTCCTCAAGTGATGTTGGTGCTTGGAAATTTTTTTTTAAATGTTTATTTATTTATTTAGAGAGAGAACATGGGGGGGGGGGGTGTGCAGACACAGAAGGGGAGAGAAAATCCAGGCAGGTTTCGCGCTGTCAGTGCTTAATCGACTGAGCCACTCAGGGGCCCCTCGGGCATTTTTTAGATCTCCTTGTATTAAGAAGTTACACACTAGATTACACACTAGATTACACATTAGATCATAGAATGTTTGACCTATAAAGAACACTGTGGATTGAGGAAGGATACAGAGAAGATGTGTCTGTTCCCTGTAGTTGTGTGAGACTTCCTTCTCTAACTGCTGGATGGCCGTGCTATTCGGTTCTTCAGCATATGTCTTTTTTTAAATTATAGGACATTATTGGGGCGCTTGGGTGGCTCAGTCGGTTTAGCGTCCGACTTTGGCTCAGGTCATGATCTCATAGTTCGTGGGTTTGAGCCCCGCATCGGGCTCTGTGCTGACCACTCAGAGCCTGGAACCTGCTTCGGATTCTGTGTCTCCCTCTCTGTGCCCCTCCCCTGCTCATGCTTTCCCTCTGTCCCTGTCTCTGTCTCTCTCTCTCTGTCAGAGAATAAATAAAACATTAAAAAAATTAAATTATAGAACATTATTAAGCAGCATTATTTTTTCCCTGCCACCAGAAATGCACTGTGCCTCACTGACACATAAATCTGCCTTCTTGGATAAACAGAGAGGCACCTACCAACCTGAAATTGACAAGAGGTTTTAAATCCCAGATTGTCAGTTACAGAGATTCTTTAATGATGTCTGTTTTGATGATGAGCATGCAGAAAACCCCAGTTCCCCTTCAGAATGGACTTTGTCTGACACTTCCATTCGTTTCAGCTTAAAATTTTTGTTTTGTGGAGGAATAAAGTAGAGTTTTTAAAAATTTTTTAAATTTATTTGTGACAGAGAGAGAGAGACAGAGCATGAGCAGGGGAGGGGCAGAGAGAGAGGGAGACACAGAATCTGAAGCAGGCTCCAGGCTCCAAGCTGTCAGCACAGAGCCCGATGCGGGGCTCGAACCCATGAACCGTGAGATCATGACCTGAGCCGAAGTCGGATGCTCAACTGACTGAGCCACCCAGGTGCTCCTAAAGTTCTGTCTTGAAGTTGAACCTGGTGTTTTAAAACAGCCTAACGAGATAGCTGTTCCCTTTGTAGCATGCTTCCAAACTGAAGAGCTTAACATACTTTATTACGTCTTTGTTTATTTAAATTTTTTTTTTTTTTAATTTTGGGAGAGAGAGAGAGTGAGTGTAAGTGCATGGCCATGAGTAGGAGAGGGGCAGAGAGAGAGGGAGACAGAGAATCCCAAACAGGCTCCACACCGTCAGAGCCCGACCCGGGGCTTGAACCCAGGGACTGTGAGATCCTGACCTGAGCTGACACCTTAACTGAGCCACTCAGGCACCCCTATAAACGTCTTTAGGATAAGAGCACAGACAGGAATTGAGTGGGATTAGAGGAGATCAGCATTTGTGCCAAACAACATATATATGTTTTTAATTTGAGAGTAACGGCTAAACTCATACTTTAAATTATTCTGGGGCTTGGCATTTTATTTGTCTTTCTGAAAGTAATCAGGTTTTTGTGGGCTGGACTGTTGTTAATGGCGAGGATACCACAGACGACACACTTTTATTAGTGGCGAATATCCTTTGTGTTTTCTCTGTGAATGTGGGCTGTTAAAAATACCAGAACATTTACTGTTCCCCTGCAGGACGCTCAACAGTTGCTGGTAATAAAGCGGGTACTTGATTCCTTTGAAGTGTGTGGAAGTGAGCTCATTCTTCTCTCTTGCTCCCAGAAGGGTACAATTGATATTTCTGAGGGAAGCAGAAAGAAGAACCCTCATTTCCTCTTTGCAGGCTTGGCCGATTCAGGCAGCTAATTGCTCTCCCATCATGTTGGCAATTTGAGTTGCCCGTGTGTTTTTGAGAACAGTCTGAAACAAGAACGCTTACACACTGATAGTGGGAGTACAAATTGGTACCGTCCCCTTCTGGAAGGCAACTTAGCCATAAAATTTCAAACAGGAATTTTTTTTTTTTAAGCTCATATTCTATGATAGGAGAAATTCCTAGGAATTGAATTACCTTAAGGAAATCAAATGTATTCATAAGGGTGTTCAGCTGTTGTCAATAGTGAAAAGCTGTTAGCATCCTCAATGGTCCAAAAGAGGTGAATGATTAAATCATGGTACTAATATATGTCCACTGAAAATGTTGTCTTCAAAGAATGTTTAAGGACACTGGAAAATGCTTACAATACAATGGAAAATCAAATCCACAAAACTAATACATGACTTAAGACTCCCACTTTTAGGGGCGCTCAGTCCCTGACTGGGTGGCTCAGTCAGTTAAGCATCTGACTCTTGGTTTTGGCTCAGGTCATGGTCTCACAGTTCATGGGATCAAGCCCCACCTCGGGTTCTGTGCTAACAGCATGGAGCCTGCTTGGGATTCTGTCTCCCCCTCTCTGCCCCTCCCCTGCTGGTGCTCTTTCTCAAAATAAAAATAAACATTCAAAAATAAAAGAAAAAAAAAGATTCCCATTTTTATGAACGTGGACATGCGTAGTAAGCCCTGGAAGGAAATAATCAAAATGCTGAGACAGTAGTTCTGTTGGGAGGTCTTTATTGGTGATTTTAATAATTGTTTTATTCTTTTATATGATTATAATGAGAAATCATAAATAATACTTAAATATATTTGCAAGTATGCATATTATGAATGCATATGCATGTATATTATGGTGAAATGGTCTAGAGGAGTAGAACAATAGCCTTTGTGTTCCCTTTTACCTTACTAGGGCATAATAGAAATATCACTTGTCTGCACCCCTTGCTGCTAGAGATGATCATTTGTCTGGGAAATGTTTTCTTCTCTTGATTTATGACATCCTGGCCCCTCCACCTGACCAACTCAGTATGTGCAAATAATTGGGTTTTATAATATGGGCAAAGAAGTGATGTCTGCAGGGAGATTTGCTTATTTCGTGCTTCTTCAGGCTTCTGTCAGCTCTTTGATAACTAGTATAGTCACTTGGAATTTAATTCCCAGACATGAGTATAAGTTCTACCAAGTAAGTATATTTGGTGGGTGCCTATTAGAATGGAGAATGGATGATTCTGTTATTGTTGAGTGCGAGAGTGTGGAGATTACAACTTTGGAAAGATTAATGCGAAGGGTAAGCCTATTCTACTCTGATTGACCACTGGATGGTTCCCAACAGATACTCAGTGAACTTTGAACTAAGTGGAGAAGAGTTCCCGCTACCCTTAGGTGTAGTCCTGGGGAGCTCATGGAACCATCTGTTTTGTTTGCTGTGACTTCTGGAGCCCTCCATATTCTTCCTGATGCTGGAAGAGTTGATAGGAGTTTGGTAACATTCTACTGAAGTTGTCATACCATCACCTCCTTCTTTGGTAATCCAGGGAGTGGGGGTTACCAGTGGGGCAGAAGCAACAGAGATGAGGGAGTACTGTCCGAGCCTCCTGTGCTCCTCAGCTGCTGAGTTAAGGCTACTAGTTGCATAGTTCACATTGCATTTGGAGCCCCTGGTTGTGCAAGATGGCAGTCCCAGCCTAGGTTGCCGTTGATTGAAAGTTTGTCATATTCCTATTCTCCCACCCTGTCTAACTTAGGCTTGCCTGACTCTTTGCTTTCCTAATATATTAGTATTACAAGAGGACTTTTATTATAAAGAAAAGAGTAATGAAAATGCAAAATATACTCTTTTGGATCTTGAATGTCAGATCTGGCGTGATGCTGGCCAGCCAACTTTATATCATTGCCCCATCTCAGTTTTACCAGGACAGAGAACTTAACCACGCTAGCTCCAAAGAGTAAGGTAAACTAGGTAGGTTTTATTGGAATGTTGTTCAAAATTGAGTTTCTGTTTAATGTTTTAAAAGACAGGTTATTTTTTGGTGGGAGTTGATACGGAAAATAGACATGGACGAATGGGTACCACTTCTGGTAAATTGCCCGGAGTTTGTAGGAAGGCACTGATTTTCTGTGTGTGTGTGTGTGTGTGTGTGTGTTGGAGGGAGTGGCATTGTTCTTTCTACCCTAATCACATCTCCATCTGCCTGTTTTCCCTTATTCATTTTTCCCTATATGTCTTTATCCAAATTGGAAGCATAATCTTAGGTTCAGAAAAAAAAAGTGATTTTCTTTCCTTATATATGTATAAATTTTTCCTTCTGTTGACTTTTAAAATTTCAGTATAATTAACATAGAGTGTCATATTAGTTTCAGGTGTACAGTATACTGAATCAATAATTTTATACATTACTCTGGGCTCATCATGATTAGTATAGTCTTAATTTCCTTCACCTATTTTACCCGTCCCCACACCCACCTCCTTCTGATAACCATCAGTTTGTTCTTTGTACTAAAGAGTCTGTTTTTTGTTTGTCTCTTTTTACGTTTTTGTTCATTTGTTTTCTTTCTTAAAGTCCAAATAGGAGTGAGGTCATACGGTATTTGTCTTTTTCTGACTGACTTATTTCACTTAGCATTATACTCCCTAGATCCGTCCATGTTGTTGCAAATGGCAAGATTTCATTCGTTCTTCTAGCTGAGCAATATTCCATTGCATGTATATGTACATACTACATCTTCTTTATTCATTCATCTATTGATGGACGCTGGGCTGCTTTAATATTTTGGCCATCGTAAATAATTCTGAAATAAATAGGGGTGCATATATTGTTTTGAATTAGTGTTTTTATATTCCTTGGTTAAATACCTAGTAGTTGAATTCCTGGATCATATGGTAATTTTACTTTTAACTTTTTGAGGAACCTCCATAGGATTTTCCACAGTGGCTGCACCAGTTTGCATTCCCACCGATAGTGCACTAGGGTTCCTTTTTTTTTCACATCCTCGGGAGCACTTGTTATTTCTTGTGTTTTGGATTTTAGCCATGTTCATAAGTGTGAAGTGATATTTCATTGTGGTTTTGATTTGCATTTCCCTGATGATGAGTGATTTTGAGCATCGTTTTATGTGTCTGTTGGCCATCTGCACGTCTTCTGTGGAGAAATGTCTGTTCGTGTCTTTTGCCCATTTTTAATTGGGTTATTTGTTTTTTGGGTGTGGCGTTGTATCCGTTCTTTATACGTTTTGGATATTAACCCTTTATTGGATATGTCATTTGAAAATATTCTCTGCCATTCTGTAGGTTGTCTTTTAGTTTTGGTGATTGTTTCCTTCGCTGTGAAGAAGCTTTTCATTTTGATATAGTCCTACTAGTTTATTTTTGCTTTTGTTTCCCTTGCCTCAGGAGACCTGTCTAGAAAAATGTTACAGCCAATGTCAGAGAAATTACTGCCTGTACTCTCTTCTAGGATTTTGATGGTTTTGTGTCTCATATTTAGGTCTTTAATCCATTTTGAGTTTATTTTTGTGTATGATGTGAGAAAATGGTCCAGTGTCATTCTTTTGGATGTAGCTTTCCAGTTTTCCCAACACCACTTGCTGAAGAGACTTTTTCCCATTGCATATTCTTTCTTCTTTTGTCAAAGATTAATTGAACATAAAGTTGCGGGTTTCTTCTGAGCTCCTTTGTGTTCTATTGAAATATGTGTCTATTTTTGTGGCAGTACCATACTATTTTGATTATTACAGCTTAGTAATATAACTTGAAGTCTAGAATAGTGATACCTCCAGCTTTTTCTTTTTTCAAGATTTCTTTTTGAAATTTAGGTCCTTTGTGGTTCCATACAAATTTTAGGATTCTTTATTCTAGTTTTGTGAAAAATGTTGGTATTTTGATAGGGAGTACAGTAAATCTCTGGATTGCTTTGGATAGTATAGACATTTTACCAATATTTGTTCTTCCAGTCTGTGAGCATGGAATATTTTTCCATGTGTTTCTGTTGTCTTCAATTTCTTTCATTCATATTTTATAGTTTACAAAGTACAGGTCTTTCACCTCCTTGGTTAATTTCTTCCTAGGTATTCTGTTATTTTTGGTGCAGTTGTAAATGGGATTGTATTTTTAAATTTTCTTTCTGCTGCTTCATTATTAGTGTATAGAAATGCAACGGATTTCTGTACATTGATTTTGGATCCTGCGATCTTCCTGAATTTCCTTATCAGTTCAAATAGTTTTTTGGTAGACTCTTTCAAGTTTTCTATATATGGTATCATGTCATATGCAAATAGTGGAAGTTTTACATCTTCATTACCGGTTTATATGCCTTTTATTCCTTTTTTTTTTTTTTGGTCTGATTGCTGTGGCTGGGACCTTCTGTATTATGTTGAATAAAAGTGGTAGGACACTTTTGTGGACATCCATGTCTTGTTCCTGATCTTAGGGGGAAAACTTGATGTTAGTTATGGGTTTTTTATATATGGCCTTTATTATGTTGAGGTACGTTCCCTCCTAGCCTACTTTGTTTAAGAGTTTTTATCATGAATGGATATAGTACTTTGTGAAATGTTTTTTCTGCATCTTGAAATGATCACATGATTTTTATCCTCTTATTGATCTGATGGATTTGTGAGTATTGAACTACCCTTGCATTCTGGGAATAAATGTCACTTGATTGTGGTAAATGATTTTTTTAACATGTTGTTGGATGTAGTTTGCTAATATTTTGTTGAGGCTTTTTGCATCTATGTTTATCAGAGGTATTGGCCTGTAGTTCTCTTTTTTTTTTGTAGTGTCTTTTTTTTTTTTCTTTGTTTGTAGTGACTTTATCTGATTTTGCTATCAAGGTAGTGCAGGCCTCCTAGAAGAAATTTGGAAGTTTTCTTTCCTCTTGTATTTTTTTGGATTATTTGAGGATAATAGGTATTAACTCTTCTTTAAATCTTTGGTGGAATTAACCTATGAAGGTGTCTGGTCCTGGACTTGAGATTCAATTTTATTGTTGGTAATTGGTCTGTTCAAAATTCCTATTTCTTCCTGATTCATTTTTGGGAGGTTATATGTTTCTAGTAATTTATCCATTTCTTCTAAGTTGTCCATTTTGTTGACATATGATTTTTCATAATAATCTCTTATAGTCCTTTGTATTTCTGTGGTGTTGGTTGTTATTTCTTCTCTTTCAATTCTGATTTTGTTTATTTGAATTCTCTTTCTTTTTTGATGAGTCTGGCTAATGGTTTATCAATTTTATTGATGTTATCTGTGGAATTATTTATCTCTCCTTCTATTATGAATGATAACCTTGCTGGATGGAGTATTTTTAACCGCAGATTTTTTCCTTGCAGCATTTGAATATATTGTACTACTCCCTTCTGGCCTGCAAAGTTTCTGCTGAAAAATCTGTTGATAGCCTTGTGGGGTTTCTGTGTATGTAATAATTTTCTTTTGCTGTTGTAAAATGTTTCTCTTTACCACTATGTTTTGCCATTTTAATTTTTAATGTCTTGGTGTGGACCTCCTTGGGTTGATTTTTGGGTGGTGCTCTCTGGCCTCCTGGATTTGGAGTTCTGTTTCCTTTCCCAGATTAGGAAAGTTTTCACCTAGTATTTCTTGACATAAATTTTCTTCCCCCTCTTATCTTTCTTCTCCTTCCAGGACCCCTATAATGTGAGTGTTTTTATGTTTTATGGTGTCACTGAGTTCCCTTAGTCTATTCTTATTTTTTATTATTCTTTTTTCTCTCTCCTGTTCAGCTTGATTGCTTCCATTACTCTGTCCTCCAGTTCACTGACCCATTCTTCTGCTTTCTCTAGTCTAGTCTACTATTTATTCCTTCCTGTGTAAATTTTAGTTACTGAGTTCTTTATCTCTGATTGGCTCATTTTTATGGTTTCTCTTTGTTGAACATATCACTGAGATCCTCCACTCTTTTCTCCAGTCCCATGAGTATCTTTATGAACATTACTTTAAGTTCTCTCTCAGGCATATCACTTACCTCTGTTTCATTTGGCTCTCTTGCTGTGATTTTTGTCCTGTTCTTTCATTTGGAACATAGTCCTCTGTCTCATTTTGTCTAACTCTCTGTGTCTGTTTCTCTGTGTTAGGGAAGTCAGCAGTGTCTCCTGCTGTTGGAAGCAGTGGCATTATGAAGAAGGGGTCCCTTAGTGCCCTACAGTGCAATGTCCCATGTTCACCAGAACCTGGTGCTTTATGGTTTTGCTTCCTCTGTGTGTTGAGCACACCCTATTGTTGTGACTGAGCTGCATTTGCCTTCAGATCAGTTGTCTGCAATGGCTCTCTTTGCCCGTTGTGGGCAGGATTTGGTCCCTATGTGTCTAATGGGCCAGTTGGGCTACCACAGGCTTGAGTCAGGTCAGACCAAGAATTTTTCAGAGCTGTGGTCACACTGAACTGCAGGGTGCTCTTCCTGTTTTGTCCCCTGACAGGCTCTAGTTGGCGTGTGGGGTCTGCAGTCAGACCCGATGTCTGCCCCAGCCCACTGCTGGGGCCAGAGTCTAACTGGTGTGTGTGGTTATCTTCTACCTGCCTCCCCAAGGCAGGAGTCACTTAGAGTGGCGCTGGCCCCTGTGGCAGTTGCTTGCACAATGCCAGCTTGTGGTGCTGCTTTGGATGGACTCCTGCCAAGGGCAGATTAGGTGGGGCAGGAGAGTGGGGGTTGTGCGGTATTATCAAGCTAATTGGAGAGTATTTGAGCCGGTTCCCACAGGTGTCCTATTTAGGCAGGGATGTAGGGGAGAGAAATGGCGCCCACCAGCTGTTTTGTGTCTGGAGAAGACTCCTAAAGATCCCTGTCTCTCAAGCACACGCTCTGAGATTAGTAAATCTCCTTCCTGTATACCACAGTATACCCCAGGTATTTTTCAAATTGCTGCTTCTGTGCTGTATCTCAGCAGGCCTGTTTGTCATGCTGTCTCTTTAGGGTCCAGGACTCCATTTCCTATCAAGCTCCAGCTGTCCCAGAGCTGAGCCTGCCGGTTTTTAAGGTTCTAGGTGTTATGTGCCGCTGGTTTTAAGGACTGGTGGCGTTAAGCCTCTGTGGTTTTCAAAGCAAACTGTGAGGGGGATTTATTTTCCCGGTGTCTGGTGTGGGGTCTGCTCTTCTCCATGCTTGCAGTGACCCTCCTTCCCACAGACAGTCCCATGGGTCAGTTTGGTTCCCAGCCGTGTTTGCACACTTCCTAGTCTTTTCGGTGGGCCCTCTTCTCTCCGTTTAGCTGTGGTGACCCTGTTCTGTCAGTCTTCAGGTCCTTGTTTGGGTCCTCTACACCGATGTGGCTGTTGTCTGGCTGTATCCATGGGATGAGGTGAGCTTAGGATCCTCCTATTTTACCATCTTCCCCAGAAGTTGGCCTGTTTATCTTTTTTATTTCTTAATCATGAAGAATGTTATCGGACAAAAGAGAAATGGCCCTACCTCCACCACGCTGGACTCAAACCTTGATTTCAGATTGACCGGATGGTTCCCATGGATGCAAGTGCAGCGCCTGCTACTGGTGAGTGCGTGCAAACCCCAGCACAAGGCGCACTTCTCAGCGGTGGAAAATCCGAGTACAACTCAACTTTTAAGGCCTCGTTGTTCTGCGGAAGTTCTTTGGCTGCATCAAGGAGCCTTTTTGCGTCCTTCCTGTACTTGTGGTTGCTCGTGTGTGCCGCGTTTTGCATTTTTGCAAAAAGTCAGCATGAGTTCCAATCATCATCGACATGTCTTGGACTATTTTAGGTTTTGACTGAAATATACAACATGGATGGTATTTGAGTTTCATCTTTTAAGTCAGTAACTTTACGGATTTGACTCTCAAATCTCATAACTTGGGCATTCTGAATTTGGCATCTCATCTACTCGTAAGTTTAAATAAATGGATCAATGAAAAATGTTGAGACAGGAAGGCTTCTGAGCAAGAGCATATGGCACTCCTCCTTACATGCATAGAAGAGTGAGTATGAGGGAGGATTCTAACTCTACTTCCTCTTGGTGAGATCTAATTCACATAGCCTACAGTTCGCTCATTTCAAGAGTACGATTCAGGGATGCCTGCCTGGCTCGGTCAGTTAAGCGTCCCGACTCTTGATTTCAGCTCAGGTCATGATCTCACCATTTGGGCCTGAGCCCAGCGCTGACAGTGTGGAGCCTGCTTGGGATTCTCTCTTTCTGCCTCTCTCTCTCTCTCTCTCTGCCCCTCCCATGCACACCTTCTCCAAAATAAATAAATAAACTTTAGAAAATTAAAGATTAAAAAAAAAATAAAACATTTGAAGAATACAATTGAGTGGTTTTGAATGTATTCACAGAGTGGATGTACAGAGTGCAACCATTACCATAATTAATTATATGACATTTTCTTTTTTTTTTTTTTTTTAATTTTTTTTTTTCTCACGTTTATTTGTTTTTGAGACAGAGAGAGACAGAGCATGAACGGGGGAGGGTCAGAGAGAGGGAGACACAGAATCCGAAATAGGCTCCAGGCTCTGAACTGTCAGCACAGAGCCCGACGCGGGGCTCGAACTCACCGACCGCGAGATCGTGACCTGAGCCGAAGTCGGAAGCTTAGCCGACTGAGCCACCCAGGCGCCCCAATTATATGACATTTTCATCACCCTCCCAGAGAAACCGGTATGCATTAGCCCTCAGTCCTCATTTCCTCCCAACTGCCCCAGCCTTGGGCAACACTTCCTTTCTCTATGGGTTTGCCTGTCCTAGGTATTTCATGTCAGTGGAACCGTGCAATATATGACTTTTGTGTTTGGCTTCTTTCATTTAGCATAATGTTTTTAAGGACCATTTGTATTATAGCATGTGTCACGACTTCATTGTTTTTATTGCTGAATAATACTCTATTGTGTAGACATACCACATTTCACTTACTCATTCATCAGTTGGTAGACATTTAGGTTATTTCCCTTTGGGCTATTACGAATAATGTCGCTCTGAACACGTGTGCCCAAGTTTTTGTGTAAGTGTATTTTTATTTTTCATGGGTATGTTCCTAGGAGTGGGATTGCTTGGTTATACGGTGATTCTATGTTTAACCTTTTGAGAAACTGCCAGACTCTCTCAAGTAGCTTATACCAGGGCGCCTGGGTGGCTCAGTCAGTTAAGCGTCCAACCTTGGTTCAGGCCATGATCTCATGGTTTGTGAGTTCGAGCCCCGCATCAGGCTCTGTGCTGACAGCTCAGAGCCTGGAGCCTGCTTCAGAGTCTGTCTCCCTTTCACTCGGCCCCTCCCCTGCTCACACTCTGTCTCTGTCTCAAAAATAAATAAACATTAAAAAATAAAAAGTAAAGTAGCAGGTACCATTTAATATTCCCACTGGCAGTGTTTGAGGGTTCTCCAACTCCTGGCCAATACTTGTTATCTGTCTTGTTGATTCTAGTCCTCCTGGTGGTTGAGAAGGGGTACGTGATTTGATTTGCATTTCTTGGATGGCTGATCATTGTTGAGCATCTTTTCATCTGCTTATACCTCGGCCAGAGCAACTTCTTACCATTTGTATATCCTTTCTAGAGAAATGTCCATGCAGATCCTCTGGCCATTTTTAAATGATATTACTGTCTTATTCTTATTGAGTTGTAAGAGTTCTTTATATATTCTAGTGCCAAGTCCCTTACCAGATGTGTGATTTACACATGTATTCAGCACATTCTGTGAACTATCTTCTCACTTTCTTGATGGTGTGTGTCATTTGAAGCACAGAATTTTAAGTTTTAATGATATCCATTTAATCTATAATTTTCTTTTGTTACCTGTGAAGTTACAGGTTATAGGCGTTGCATTTAAGAAACCATCACCAAGGGGCACCTGGGTGGCCCAGTCGGTTAAGCATCTGACTTCGGCTCAGGTCATGATTTCCTGGTTCATGAGTTTGAGCCTCATGCCAGGCTCTGTGCTGACAGCTGGAGCCTGGCAACTGTTTTGGATTCTGTCTCCCTCTCTCTCTGCCCGTCCCCTGCTCACGCTCTGTCTCTCTCTCTCTCTCTCTCTCTGTCTCAAAAAATTATTAAAAAAAAGAAACCGTCACCCAATCTAAGGTCATAAAGATTTATGCCTGTGTTTTCTTCTAAGAGATTTATAGTTTTAGCCTGCATTTAGGTATTCGATGCAGTTTTAATTACTTTTGTATCTTTTTTTATGTGACTATCTAGTTGTGCCATCACTATTTAAGAAAATTGTTCTTGCCTCTGTTGAATTATCTTGGCATCCTTGTTGACACGATGCCACTTCTTAGGCAAGTTTTTATTTGAGGTCTTTTTTCAGATTAGGATTGGTGTTATTTTTGGTCACTAAACGGTTTATGGACAGGTGGCTGCGTTTTACAAATGAATCTTTTACTACGGAAAAAGTACGTGCAAGAATTGCCTTTACTAGAACAACACATGGTAGAAGATACTAGAATGAAGAAGCCAGAATATGTACCTCATCAGGCGGAAGCAGGGCACTGGATTTAGGTGTCCCCCAAACTGATGCTGCTCATACGTTACTGTGCATCTGAGTTCCCTGGAGATCTTGGTAAGATGCAGGTTTCCATTCTCTGGTTCCGGAACGAAGTGTACGAGTCTGCGTTTTTAACGAGTTCCAGACAACGTAGTCGGTGCCGGTACTGAAACTCAAGGCTTTGAGTAACAGTGCAAGAGAGGCTTTCTGGAGTGATCTCGTTCCGTGTTGTTGTATCTACTTACTTAAAGTGATTTGGAAAGGAAATAAAAATGTGTTTTTCAAATCCAGTGTGTTCGTATTTTATTGAATAACCTTCGGGATAAAACACCACCATTCAGGGAAATAGAATGAAAGTTTCTTCTCGTGGCCCTTCTGTCAATGGATTATCTTCTGTCTTCCTTTTAGGCCTCTGATGATTGTCACACAGAAGATCACGACCTTGGCATTCCAAGTTCATGATGGTGAGAAGAACTCTCCTTTTGGTTCTGAGAGTGAGCCTGACAGAGACCTTCGTTTAGACTATATCCACAGTCCAGATCTTATTATAACTTGTCAGAAATTTGCAAGCTTCTTTAATCAAAGCTTTTTACTTTCTCAGCTATTATTTACCACTTTTCCTGCTGAATCTGCCGTCTACATTTGCTGAAGTCTTTATACTGAGAAGGGTTTTTTTTGTTTGTTTATACCACATTTTAAATGTATGGTGCGCTCTGCCCTTCATTTCTAAATCTGTTGATTTTTTCTTTGGTTTAATCTGAGATGCTCATAAGGTAATAAAAAATAGTATTGGCTGATTAATCTTTTTTTTTAAAAAATGTTTATTTACTTTTTGAGAGAGAGAGAGAGAGAGAGCAAGAGTGAGGGGGGGGGGGGGCGGGCAGAGAGAGGGGGAGACACAGAACCCGAAACAGGCTCCAGGTTCCGAGCTGTCAGCACAGAGCCCGATGCAGAGCTCGAACTCAAAAACCCGTAAGATCATGAGCTGAACCAAAGTCGGACGCTCAACCAACTGAGCCACCCAGGTGCCCTTGGCTAATCGTTTTTCATGCTGGATTTGTTTTGTTAGCTTAGTGTTTTTGTTTTTGCTTGGCTTGGAAAATTATCTAATGAGATTAGCGTGACCCTTGTCCTAGAAGAAGGAAGAACCTTCTGTTTGTATAAAACTGAACATTTTCTTTGCTCATGCCCTTCCTGCAAGTGGCCAAGAAAGTGTGATTTACATGATTAAAACCTGGTTCCAGGGGATGAGTACAGCGCTTTCAGCTGGGTGGAAGATTTTAATATGGGCTTAAGAGGTGTTGGGTACAATTAGTAAAAGTATATTCTACGGATTTGTACTGCTCTGGCAAACACTTTCGGACGGTTGAAGCTTCTTTATGTGCCAACAGGTTGAGTAGATTTACAGTCTCTGTCAGCTAGTCTTATTTTTCTTTAAAGCTTGGGAACCGATTTAATTTCATTTTGACCCTGGGTATTCCGAGTTCATACTTGGCAATTTAATCACTGTGTAGAGAACTGGGTAATTTCATACCAAGGATGGGGTCTTTCTAGGGAGACCATCTGTCCTGGTTTGCCCAGGACTGAGTGCTTTCCCAGGACATGAGACTTTTAGGACCCAAACTGGGTAAGTCCTGGGCAAACGGGGGTGAGTTGCTGAATGTTTTTGTACCTAAAAGTCTACTTGGTAGTGGTTATAGACTAATATTAGCACCATAAACCAATAACTAAAATCAATTTAATTTCTAGGATTGCCAGAGATGTATTGTTGAGATCTTAGAAGAAAGTGTGATTTTTTTTTTTAAATACTGCCTTTTTTTTTTTTTTTTAATAGGCCTTTTGCCTATATTTACTACTTAAAGCATTCTCAGTATACCCGATTTTCTGGAACAACCCTTATATGCAGCAAGATGTTTGTTTGCCGTTTCTTTTTTTCTTGTGCATGGGAGGAACAAGTAAAATTCAGAAACACTCTGCCTGCCTTTAGACATGTTTCTGAATTGCCTCTGTGATCGGTGATCATAATCAGTCTTAGCTGAATATACAGTTTTAAAGTCAACTTATGACACTTCAGTTTGAGTATAAGCTAACATCTAAATTTTATGAGAAGCACTAAGGTGATTTTCTGGCATGGATGAATTTTATTTTATTAAAAATTCTTCTTAATGTTTATTTTTGAGAGAGAGACAGAACACGAGCAGGGGAAGGGCAAAGAGAGAGGGAGGCACAGAATCTAAAGCAGCCTCCAGGCTCTGAGCTGTCAGCGCAGAGCCCGACTCGGGGCTCGAACCCATGAACCGTGAGACCGTGACATGAGCTGCGAAGCTGGATGCTTAACCGACTTGACTCACCCGGGCGCCCCTGGATGAGTTTTAAAAGAATAATCACCTGATAATTCTTCTGTGTTTTCCCCGCACTCAGGCTTCCATTTCCTGTTTTTTGGAAAAGGAAAGTCCCCTGTTCCTTTCCCCATTCCACACCTAAGTTCTCAGCCAATATAGAGACTTTCCTCCTCACGCACATATTTGTGGGTAGCTCTTAAATCCGGGACATTAAAAAAAAAAAAAAAAAAAAAAAAAAGGAAAAGGAGGACGCTTTTATGATTTCTGAAGCAAAATTAATGAAGTATGAGATAAATCACTGTCTTCAAATGAATTTTGTAGGCCTCTTTTAGAATGAGTTGTCTGCTTCACACATCTCCTTTCTAACTTTTTTCTTTTTTATAGGATTAGGTCGAAGAGCTGAAGACCTCTCTGCTGAGCAACATCGACTTGCTGTGAAGTAAGTTTTCACAGTATGTTCTCTAGGCCTTGGTGTATCAGTGTCCAGAAATCCCCCTCTTTTCAGTATCTGCATAGTCGCTGCATTATATGGAGGTAATATTGTCTGTTTAATGAATCTGCTGTTGATGGATACTTGGGGTTGTCTGTCAGTCTGTGGCTTTTACAAGTCAGTGATGCATGACCCTGTTCCCTGGTCATTTTAAACAAGTTTGGGTATAATGGTGGGACAGATTCCCGGAAGCGCGGTTGCTGGGCCGGAGAGTAAATGGATCTGTAGTTTTGTTTGTTTTGCAAGATTCTCCTTCACTGAGGTTGTTATGTCCGTTATTACCGAGTTATTTTTATGGGGCCTGTGTCAGAGGGTCCTCAAGAAAGAGTTGTCAGTGCCCGTCAGTAGGATTAAATGCTGGTACGAAACGGACTCAAAGGGCTGGACAGAGGACTGGGGGCCGGGGGATGGGAGGCAGGTGGCAGGAAGCAGGCTGAAGACAGATTGTGGCTGGTGTGGGTGTTGGAGAGGAAGGGAGACTAACGGAGGAGAGTAGCATTGATGGGGAGTGGAAAGAGCCCGTGGGTAGCACATCGGGGAAGGTGGTGCAGCCATGGCGGTGGAGGGTTCCTGCCAGAGACTTGTAGGAGGCAGGGTAAGGAAGAGAGGGTCCTGAGTGGTCGGGAGACGGAGTGCCCCATTTCCACATGAAGGGATCGGGACTTGGAAGAAATGGAGACCCATTGCAAGAGACTAATGAATCCAACTCTTCGGTCAGTATTATGAGGGCATAAGTGCTGTAGGGTATATTCCAGTGACGGGTTACCAGTGGCATTTTAGGGAGCCTTGTCCCCACAATACCATCCTGCCCTTTTTTTTTTTTATTTTTTTTTAACGTTTTTTTATCTATTTTTTTGAGACAGAGAGAGACAGAGCATGAACGGGGGAGGGGCAGAGAGAGAGGGAGACACAGAATCAGAAGCAGGCTCCAGGCTCTGAGCCATCAGCCCAGAGCCCCGACGCGGGGCTCGAACTCACGGACCGCGAGATCGTGACCTGAGCTGAAGTCGGACGCTTAACCGACTGAGCCACCCAGGCGCCCCTCATCCTGCCCTTTTAAATGCCATTAAAACACTACCCAGAACTGGTCTCTACAGAATTGTTTCCTGCCGCTACTTCTGTCTGTTATTCAGGACCTCGTGCCTGGATGCCAGAGCAGACAAGAGGCTGCACAGGGGTGGTTTTGTGTGTCCTCTTCTAGTGGAAACTGGTTCCACCCATCATTTGTTTTGTATTTATTTTGGCAGTCGGGAGGGAGTTTTCCCATTTCAGTGCATCTCGAGCAGCTAACATTAGGTCAGGTTCCCACCCTGCCTTATGTTTATTACCTTCCTTTTTCTCTTGTTAGGCGACCAAGGGTGATGAGAAAGCGCATTTCCCAGCCTCAGAGCCTCCTTTACCCTGCACCTCACCCTCCATGTCCATAGCCGCAGCCGGCCAGCAGAGGGCGCCACGGAGCGCTGCGCCTTCCCCGAGCCACTCCCCGATTTAACCTGCCCTTTCAAACCAGGTTTCTAGCTTGGGTGGATTTTTAGAGAAACGGAACCCAGAAAGACCACCTCACGTCTGGTAATCTACAAAGACAACCCCTGTGTTTAGGATTGGCCTACTTGCGGATCTAAAAGAAAAATCCAAAGACCGAAGACTTCAACTTGTTGTTTATTTTCACAGGGTAAAGCCCTCCTTTTTGCAATACTTAAGCTATCTTCTCAACTTCATGAGTGTCATAGCTGGCCCTTGCAACAATTTCAAGGATTACATAGCCTTTATTGAGGGGAGACATACGCACATGAAGTTGCTGGAAGTGAACTGGAAGCAGAGAGGTTTCCAGAGCCTGCCAGAGCCTTCTCCCACTGTAAGTTTTTAGTGCCGAGAGTGTTTACGCAGAGCTCCAGAAAAATAGAGCTCTGCTTCCAGGGCTGACTCTCACTGGTAATTGTTCTAATTAAAAAGCCAAACAGTTCACCAAAAAGCGTGGCCAATAACCCCCACCACCACCCCTATGCACTGAAAATACTGGTATTGGTATTTATTTACAGCAGTTTTCCATGTTGGAACACCACATGTTTATTTCACAGAGGAGCTCATTGGCTGGAAATATTAAGGCGATTCGTCCATTAGTCAGTCAGCCAATATTTAATGCTTACAGTGTGCTCGGCCCTATGCTAGTTAACACGTTCGGATTTATGAGTGTTTTGTCTTTAGGGATAGAAATTCATATCCAGCCCAAAGATAATATCGGGAAAGGGGGGATGGGAAGGGGTGGGAACCAGAATAAATGCGATTTTTATTTCAGAGCCCACTTCTTATGTGGGAAACCAGTTTTACGTGGGCATGCTTAAAGCTTGGTTTTATTGACTTCGAGAGAGTTTAAGATGGCTTTTTAAAAAATACTTTCATTTTAATTTGCATTTTGCTCATTTCAAAGTGGTCAACAATAGGATCGCTTGAACTTTACGAAAACGCTGCATTTATTCAGATCACATGGCCTGTATTTAAGGGACGTTTGTAATTAGCTGAAGGAGTAGGGGACATTGGAAAGAGGAGAAAACCGGGAGATTGGAGTTAAATATTTTGTAAATGCTACAACCCAGGCAAAGTTAATTATTTGAAAATTTAAGTGACTTCTGGAGCATGCGTTTTCAGAGAGTTTCGGTGCTGTCGGGTCTTTGACAGTTTACGGTCCGTCCACTGTCTCCGCTCTCGCTGCGGCATCGAAAAACATAGCAGTGAGGTCACCGTGGCCACGAGACATGAGGGTGCCCGCGGGTGTTTCTTGGCAGGGTCTGGCACAGTAGTGCTCTTATGTTGCACACGCTCGTAGAGAATATTTTCAGAGAGTCTTAACATCACTCTCCAGGGAGCCTCTTGCCTGTTTGTGCACGGAGAGCATGAAGCAGGGAGGTGGTACTTTGGCTGAAGACACATCGGTGGGAGAGGGTGGCCCTCACGAGCTGGTGCTTCCCCAGTGTGTTGGCATCATCGTGGCTAAGCGTGGCGTGCACTCGACTGGGAGCCAGGCGCCGTTGGATGCCTTGCAGACACTCACTCACCTAACCCTCAAGCTGAGGGAGGTGCTGTTGCCGTCCTGCTGTCCCCGTATTACAAAGAGAAAGTGGCCCCCTTTTGTTTTTTTTTTAAAGTTGGGAACCAGAATCCTATTGATGTTCATTGACATTGCCTGGAATGTCAGGGAAACTGAGCAGAAATCACTTGGTCCAGAGGCATTTAAAACACTAGCACATCATGGGGCGCCTGGATGGCTCAGTCGGTTAAGCGACCGACTTCGGCTCAGGTCATGATCTCACGGTTTTTGAGTTTGAGCCCCGCATCGGGCTCTGGGCTGACAGCCCAGAGCCTGGAACCCGCTTCGGATTCTGGGTCTCCCTCTCTCTCTGCCCCTCCCCCCGCTCATGCTCTCCGTCTCTCAAAAATAAATAAACGTCAAAAAAGCCAAAAAACCACTAGCACATCTCAAGGCCAGAGCAGACCACATGTAAACCATCCTGGAAGGCTTCCTAAAGCTTTCCATTACCTGCTCACGTCCTGGCTCAGGCCCTTGAAAACTGGCACAGAGTCCTTCCTGACTAAGCCTCTGTCCTTGTGGTGACTGAAACCCATTTCCTCGGCTCTGCGGGTGACAGAAGTGGAAGACAAGCGAAATGGTTCTTTCTGATGGAAGATTGCCACCCTATAATGTTATTTCCCTTATGTTTTGGGTAATAAGACGCCTACCTTTTATTGGTAGAATGTGCTGGTAATCATTGTCTTCCGTTTTAGATACATTCAATCCTCAAGGGTCAGAGGTATGTTCTTTCTTCACTTGTAGCCCATATGCCCAGCATCCAATTTGTGTCCTAGGCATGCCTCTCCTTCTAGGGCCTATTGCCAAAGCGGCTCTTGGAACAGCTTTGTTCTTAATGTGCCCTTGCTCAAATTGTTTTTCTTCATACTGGAATCTTGAATGGTTACACCGATTCTTTTCCACATTTTCAGGGAGCAGTGATCCGCAAGTTGTACATGACCTTGGTGTCTCTCCTTCTGTTTTTGACACTCACGAAGACCTTCCCTGTCACCTGCCTGGTTGATGACTGGTTTGTTCATAAAGCGAACTTTCTGACTCGACTGTGCTACTTGTATATCGTCATGCAAGCCTCAAAGCCCAAGTATTACTTTGCCTGGACGTTAGGTACGTTCGATGGAATGGCCCTGCATGACAGAACCGCATTTGGGATCGCCTAATCAAAACAGAGTTCAATACGTAATGGGGGTGGCTGAGCCAGTATCGTTTTGTATTTTATCGCACAGCACTTCTGTCTCCTGCCATCCGTAAAGTCAATCACCCATGATAAGAGAAAAGCAATCCTGCCTCTCGTTTAAACTCAATGCTATTAACAGATGTCCAAATCTGGAAGCTTCCTCCACCAGTCAGAACTGGCCTTCAGTACAGTGGAAAGTTAGGGAAAAATTCCAGCATGAGCTGGTCATCGGGCCATTTTTCTGGGTTGTACATAATACAGGATACATGCTTGAATAATTTACCAATGCACGTGCTGATTGAGGTTATGCTGCTTTAATTGTTGGTTAAGATTTTTTCAAGTGATTTTTTTTTTTTAAGGTAGAAAATTCAACTCACTTTGATTTTTCTCTCTTTCCTTTCAAACAATTTTAGACTGGAAAAGTTTAAAGCTTTGCTGGAGTGAGCCGTGAGTCCTTCTATTTACTTACCAGGCGTGGTAAGGGATTTTGATAAGGCACGGCAGCTGTGTCTAGTTCACATTTGGAACCCTTTCAGGAATGGAAATTTGACTTCTTAGCTGAGGGTGACCTGGGGCTTGATGTCAGGGAGCGGTGATTTGGTGTATTAAGCGAAACAGATGATTAAACTCAGTGCCTGGTGCTTCGCCCATATTCCGTGAGTGAAGGCATAGCGCTTAATTGAGTTCCTTTTTTCTCATTTCATGCTCCCAAGTTTTTATCTCCAAATTAAAGCTGGTAGCTACTGAATTTTTATTTTTTGTGGTAAAATAGACATAACGTAGAATTTATCATTTTAACCATCTCTATGCGTACAACAGACGGGCATTAAGTAAATACACGGTGTTGGGCGACCATCACCACCATCCGTCTCCAGGACGTTTTCCGTCACCCCAAACAGGAATGCTGTACCCGTTAGAAAAAGTAATAGTCTCCTCATTCTTCCCTCTCCCCGGCCCCTGGTCTACATGATTTTCATAGGTCGAGATGTTCAGGGATAAGTTCAGTCCGGTGCAGTATTGATGTAATGCTTGGCCAGAAAGATCTGACTTAAGGCTCTTAAACAAGTTTGCAGCATGGGAAATTGTGTCTGTCCTATTTGGTTACTGCAGGGAGTTTTTGTCGAGGACCGGGTACTGTGCTCGGGGGAACGCAAAGGGGGAACAAGAGCTCTGGTCTGTGGTCAAGATGGTTACGTTGTGTGGGCACAGAATTGTGCACCCCATCCAGGCAGGACACAGAGAGAGCTGTCCCCAGGCGAGGAGTACAGAGGGGACGAGGAATATGGGCAGGGGCTTCAAAAGTCCTATTCCTCTTTCTGTAGTTGTTTGCTTACTTGAGAAGGAGAATTTCTTGTAGGCAGGCGTGACACATACTATGGTGAACCCTGCTCGGAGTACCAGGCTTAGTTTTCTACGTGAATTACTTAATGTCTTCACTCTGCTCTAACCTGCGGGTGCGTCTGTGTGTGTGTGCACGTGGGCGTGTAAGAGAATGAGCGAGAGAGGAAGAGCTAATACTCTTTCACGCCCTCTTCTGCCTTCTGCTTGTTCACTTACTTTCCTTTTCTCTCTCCTCTCCCTACTTTTCCCTCTCCCGTATTCTGTATCCTAGGGTTTACGGGCTGGCTTCTGGACTAAATGAGCTCCTGCTTTAGGAGGAAAGAAAGGCCAGTCCGTGGCCTCATAGGGAAAGTCTAACACGAGGTGGGTTGTGCTGGTGGGGCTGTGGGTGGGGAGGGGGTTCTAGGGAACGGGGTGTCTGGTGTCATTCTGCCCTTTCGGGAGTGCCCCAGATACTGGGAGTATAGAAGTACTCTTTCCCGTGGGTAGCTTTTTTGGACTTGGCTTTTTTCTATACCCTCTTCCCTTTATCTGGTTTTGATAGCTTCAGTAGAAACACTTCATTAATTTGTATGGCCTCAATTTGAACCTTGTTAGTTTAGATTGCTTGGGCTGGTCTGAAATTAACCTTTGTGTTACGAATAAAGAAGCAATGAAGAGTGTAACAGGGAATGCTTAAACTGCTTTACCAAATAATTGTTTTATCCAGCTCCTTAAAACATCATTTACATATAATTGATGCACTAATTATACGTGATTATAAATTTAATCCTTAAAGCTGGCCTCTTGATGGATCTCAGCTGAGCTGCACCGTGTTAGCCTCGTTTTCTCGTTACTGTTTACAGTGAAATAATTAAAGCTGTTTTCTTTGGACTTCATGTACGATCCTGGTTGTTTTTCCCTTGCTAATTAGTACTAATTAGCGAGACTCAACTTCAGCCCAGGCTGTGTTCCAAGGAACACGACCTCCAAAATATGGGTATCCAACTTATCTGCGATCATACAGTAGGCAATACAAGTAAAGCCAGTTTGGGGCTGGTGAATGTAGCACCCACCTCCGCTTGGAGACAAAAACAAGTCTTCGGTTAAGAGGAGGCGGAATGCACTAGGGGGACCCGGTAGGTTCCCCCCATCCTCTATAGAGACGTAGCATCCGAGAGTCGCTATTTCTGGTCCTTCATTTATCTTGGCGGGGTGGCTCGTAGCCGCTCAGGCTGTGGGATCAGAATTCCTTCTAGCATTCGGAGTCTGGCATTGTTGACCACCTGCGTGATGAGAATGTTAGCATCACTAAGCCTGGGCAAGACGGACACTGATAACAGCTAACATTTCTTGAGCGCCCACAGGCAAGGCACCGTGCTTTGTGCTCACTCATATCTCGTTTAAGTCTTTCCACATGGCTTTAAATTCGATACCATTCTTCTGTCCAATTTCCTCTCAAGGGAATGGGTGTCTAGATGTCAGACAACTCTCCCGAGGCCATACGCTCAGGGTGTTGCTCGATGGGGGGCAGGAAGCCAGGGGCTCTGCCTCCGGAGCTCACCCTTGCCACTGTCTTCGCACCGCTGGGAACACTGACTGAGAACACCTGTAGAGAGAGAGCTTTCTACAATCCTGGAAAGGTAGCGAGAACCAGAAAGAGAAGAAGTTGTTAATCTGCGTTTTAGATGAGGCCGGAGGGGATGGAAGGAACTGAGTGAGGGGCTGCCTTGCGGGTCCCGGCCCTTGTTTCAGTCTCCAACACCGACCCCAACTGCCCCTCTTCTCTTTGTCTTGTAGTTCAGTGTCTTCCCGCACGTTTAAACTGGCACACCCAGTCGTTTCTTCACTGGCACACCCTTGCTTTGTTGTTCTTCTCCTTGTCCGCTGAGTATCCATCCAGTCAGCTTGGGAGAATGACCTATCAGCGCTCAGTACTTCTCTTCCCTCCTTCTAAAAGAAGCCAGATCGTTTCCCAGTGAAGCCAAACACACTCACCCGGCTAGAGGACCAACCTGGAGGTGGTAAAGCAGTCATCAGCCCTGCCAAAAGGAAAGGAGACGAACATAGAACAGGCTGTGTTTCTTTAGAGTAACCCTTCAGAAGTCATTCTGGAGCTGGCCCTGAACTCCTATAGAAAAGAATGAGTAGAGCTACAAGAAAGATTTTTCTAAGATCTCCCCAGATCTTAAGACGGCACTGTGATTTATTTTTTATTTTAACTTCAGTAAACATACAGCGTTGTGTTTGGTTTCAGGTGTGTGATACAGTGATTCCACACTTCCATACATCAGCAAGTGCCCTCCTTAATCTCCAGACCCTTTTTCACCCATCCCCCTATGCACCTCCCTTCTGGTAACCATCAGTTTGTCCTCTAGAGTTAAGTAAGAGTACGTTTCTTGGTTTGTGTTTTTCCCCCCTTTGCTCATTTGTTTTGTTTTTTAAACACATATGAGCGAAGTCATATGGTACTTGTCTTTCTCTGACTTATTTCACTTAGCACGATACTCTCTAGTTCTATCCATATTGTTACAAATGGCAAGGTTTCATTTTTATGGATAAATCATATTCCATTGTGTGTATGTGTGTATACATATACACACACATATCACATCTTTATCCATTCATCAATGATGAATACTGGGACTGTGTCCATAGTTTGGCTATGGTAAATAATGCTGTATCTCTTTGAAGCAGTATTCTTGTATTTTTTGGGTAAATACTCAGTAGTGAAATTACTAGATCATAGGGTAGGCCTTTTTTTAAACTTTTTAAGGAACCTCCATACTGTTTTCCACAGTGGCTGCACCAGTTTGCATTCCCACCAGGAGTCTATGAGGATTCCTTTTTCTCCACATCCTTGCCAACTCTTGGTGTTTGTTGGGTTTTTTAACCGCTCTGACAAGTAATAAGGTGATAGATATCTCATTATAGTGTTGATTTGCATTTCCCTGATGAGTGATGTTGAGCATCTTTCCGTGTGTCTGTTGGCCATCTAGATGTTGTCTTTGGAGAAATGTCTGTGTCTTCTGCCCATTTTTTTTTTTTTAATTTTTTTTTTCAACGTTTATTTATTTTTGGGACAGAGAGAGACAGAGCATGAACGGGGGAGGGACAGAGAAAGAGGGAGACACAGAATCGGAAACAGGCTCCAGGCTCTGAGCCATCAGCCCAGAGCCCGACGCGGGGCTCGAACTCACGGACCGTGAGATCGTGACCTGGCTGAAGTCGGACGCTCAACCGACTACGCCACCCAGGCGCCCCATCTTCTGCCCATTTTTTATCTGGACTACTATTTTGGGGGGGCAGGGTGTTGAAGTTTCTTTTTTTAAAGAAAATAGTCTGACAGAATTGAACGAAGTGAAAAGAGAAAATCAGCCTCTTGGTCGGCATCTACGTCGATTTCATCAGGTCTCTATCTGATTACAAAATCGCATAATTAAGGAGTCAGAAATGTTGCACTCACCGCAGGGGGACATCTTCTTACACTTCAGTGAAGTGAAATAAAGATGGAAACGGGCGTTTTCTCAGACTGACTTTGTGGGTAGGATGCTTTGGTAATGGGGTCCACGTGTGGTCTCCGTGGCTGCTGGCCCCAGATTCATGTCTCTCTGTCTCAGCTCTTTGTCTTGTGTTCTGAGCTTTTCTAACTGTATCTCAGCAGCTCTGGCTGAAACCTACTGGCATGTCACCCTGAATGTGTCCAGAATGAGCTCCGGTTTCTCTTTCAGAACTAACGCTGTCAGGTCACGTTGTGCCATCTTGAATGACAACTCTCGGGCCTGAGTCCCCTGGGTCCTCGGTTTCTTCTGGCCTCTGCTTCTGAGCTTAGATGTGTGTTTACCTTCTTCCCTGTCTCCCCTTCTATCAAGTTGGTCACTAAATCCTTGCTGCTTTGTTCTGATTCATTTCTCTTTTACTTCCATTTTGTGTTCTGTGAGCGTCTAGTGCCTTCTTATTATTCGCAGGTGTTCACTAAATGCTAGCGAATGAATAAAAATGAGTCCGTGAACATTAAGGCCACCAAAGAACCACTGATGTTTCTGTGATTTATGATGGTACCAGGTCCTTAAAATTGTGTTGGTTTCTTTCCCAAAGGAGAGACCACTGCCTCTCTCTCAATCTTAAAGTTAGACAGACATTTAATATCTTATAAAGCAGCAACGTGACTTTTGTTCCATATCCTAATGTGTTGTTTTAAAAACCATAGCTGATGCAGTGAATAATGCAGCGGGCTTTGGGTTCAGCGGAGTGGATAAGAATGGAAATTTCTGTTGGGATCTGCTTTCTAACCTAAACATCTGGAAAATTGAGGTGAGTCTATTATGCTTTTGCATCAAGCTTCCGTCGCAAATAGAGCAAATGATTTGCTTTGAGTGTGGTGTCCCTGGAAGTTCTTCCTCAGAGTGTCCGAGGGATCAGGGAATTCTAAGTCGAGCAGCCCCTTGGACTTTTTTTTTTTTTTTTTTTCAAGATAACCTACTTTCTTGACAGTTTGCATGGCTCAAGGAATGACGTGTAGAAATCTGAAAAGGAGCCAGGAAAATCGATTTGTTGTTTACAGTCCTGTTCTTTCTACTAGAAAGTACAGATGTCATCTTCTCTCATTTCACATTCTGCTTTCTTCAGTCAAGAATACAGACTGGAAGTTCCTGCGTTTAGGTTGTTGTATGGCAGGCATTCTCTGTGGTTCCTTCTGAAACATTTCTAATCCATTTGCTTTTAAGAAGCGTTGTCATGGCACATGGCTTTTAGGCCACTCGAATCAGCGTGGGTTTTTTGTTGTTGTTTGTTTGTTTTTGGTCTTTCCTTGGCTCTGTTCTTGGATCACGGTTCGGTTCTCGACACGTCCTTATCTTCAGAGGTGGTCTTGTTGGGGCCATGAGATTCCCAGTTTTCCTGGCATTGTGTGAGTGGTCAGAGCAGCCTTTCCTTCTGGCTGCTGAGTGGGAGTAAGGACTCGGTTCTCGACCTACAGAAGGGTTGGTCCTCTAGCCGGGTGACTCATATTTGCTGTCGGTTCTGGTTTCCCACCCACCACAGGGCAGGCAGGGTGCCACGGGAGAGTCTGAGCAGAAGAGGATGTGCGTGTAGAGCAAGAAACCAGGGATGTGGAGACTGACCGCCTGCTCCCTGTTAGGTGGACACCAGGCCAAAAGGGGACATGGCCGATGTTCTCCACCTTCTTAATGCCCGAGGCTTCTCTTCTTCTTAATGGACAAGCAGCAGCCTCCAGTACGACCTTTGTCATGCTTGGAAAAGCAGTGTAGATCACTTACAAGCTTCCCATTTCTATACAGATGACGTCCGAGAGAGTCGCATCGGGACTTCATTCGCTTTTCCCACTCAAGTTCTTGGCTTCCTCAAAAATCTCGGATCACTGCTGGTTGCCTTGGGGTGCTACGGGTACACGTACTTTACAGCATCTCCCTTTGGCCTGCTCACCAGTCCCCTCAGCTGTGTGCCCAAAACACAGCCCTCCTGTTGTGGGTGTGTGGTCAGGGTGAAGCGCTAAGTTGTTAAGTCACATCTTTATTAGAAGAGAAAACCAGAAAGCAGAAGTTTGCATTCTCAGTAGAGTTGATCTAGAGCAAAGAGCTGAAGAAACCCAAGGAAGTCTGATTTAGTTAAGGTACTTTGAAGCTGTACATATAGCGTTGTATTAGCCAAAGACAACATAAATAAAACCCCTTAGGGCTTTGAATTAAAAAGTTATAATATCTACTTATGTATTTAATTTTCTGTCTGATCTGTCTACCTACCTACCATCTCTCACCTTCCCTCCAAACATACTACATTAGGCCAATGTATGGCCCAAGATGTCCTTAGGGCTGGCATAGAAAAAAGTGCCACTTATACTCTGCCTTTGTTAGGAATTCTGGTTTTTTGTTTTGTTTTAAAGTAGGCATCATGATGTGGGGCTTGAACTTACAACTCTGAGATCAAGACCTAAACTGAGATCAAGAGACACTTACCCAACTGAGCTACCCAGGCACCCCAAGAGTTCTGGTTCTTGAAAGTTTGCTTCATGCTTTCTACTGCCAGCCTTTGATATGACTTTTGTCTTTCTTTTTTTTTTTTAATGAGAAAACCCAATTGATGGATTATTTTGGAATCTCTCTCCTTGGCACCTGTGTCATTGCCAGTTGGGTGATGTTTGTTTTCTTTTTTTGTATGGAGACTCCTTCATGCGTGAAATCTCTCCCTATTCTAAATCCAACTGGAAGCTCTTGAACCTGTGCAGCTCTTGGCAGAATCACTTCACAAGACTGACCTAGTGTATAGATGGCCACATAGGGAAAGATGACAGTTAAATTTAGGTTGTCTCCAGAAAAGCCTAAATCGACATGATGAAACTTTTCCTATGGCAAATCCCCCTTTAGAGTGTTTAGTTTTTAAACTCAGATGACTTAAAAAAAATTTTTTTTAACCAGAGTGGGAGAAAAACCTGTAAGACATTCCTTCAATTTTCCTATAATTTGAAAATAAGTTTTGAGGGAAATGAAGACTTTGCAAGCCAAGTTTTAGTGCAAAGCGAACTGTCTAAACACCAGGAAATTGTACTGTGTAGGATGGAACCACTGATCTTCTCTGGATGGAGTCGTCTCTATGCACATCTAATCTGCCGCCAGGGAAATTCTGGGGAGGACTTTCCATTACTTGGGGAATTTTTGAAGCTAATGATAGGTGTTATTTTCTTCTTTCTAGACTGCCACAAGTTTCAAAATGTACTTAGAAAACTGGAATATTCAGACAGCTACTTGGCTAAAGCGGTAAGAAAAATAAAAAAAATGACCTCATTGCTCGTGGCACTGGGATATGTTTAGATGGGCGTCGCTAGATGAGCAGTAGTCTGCCAGGAGTAACGTGTCATCTGACACTTTTGTTTTGTATTAACATCTCTGCCCTGTAAATGGAAAAGTAGAAATAATGTGAGAGGGTCGCAGCGTAGCATAGTTATTTTAGTGTATCAAACACCTAATAGTGCCCTTCTTGTCTAGCAGCCACTCGTGCAGTTCTCAGGTCAGTTCCATAGGAGATGGTGGTTATCCCCATTTTACAGATGTGGAAAGTGAGACAGGTTATGACACTTGCTTAAAGTCACACAGCTAATGAGTACTTGATAAGAGCCCAAAGAGACTCTCTCCAGAGCCAGGCTCTTAAACCTCTGTATTTTGCTGCCTCTTACCTATAGGAGATTAGGTCAAGGAAGGTCAATGTCAGCATCAAATCACTGAAGATCTCCATTTATCCCTAGCATTAACAGCTTGATGGCACCTTGAAGATTTAGGTTTTTTTTAACCTCACATTTTTGTTCGTATTTCTCTGTCGTTTATTTCCCTACACGTTCCAAGACTGGAAACGTTACTTAATATGGAATTAATAATGTGCTATCCTTGAAGCAAAAAACTCTAGCTAGCGAATACTCCGATCATATGAGTGCAAGAAGAGTGTGAAACTATCAAGCTGTAGATTCTGTTTCTGATACGTAGCATTTTTCATAGGTCCCAACATCAGGGTAAGAGACAATATACGGTAACACTCCAAAGTAAACTCAAGCAGCGCCATCTGAGAATTGACCTGAACATGCAAATTTTGGGAAGTTGTACTTACTGGTGCTATTAATTTTACCAGAAAATTTAGCATAAACCTCTATTTCTTTTTTTGTTTGTTTGTTTTAATGTTTATTTATTTTGAGAGAGAGAGTACGAGTTGGGGAGGGGGAGAGTACGAGTTGGGGAGGGACAGAGAGAGAGGGAAAGAGAGTCCCAAGCAGGCTCCACACTGTCAGCACAGAACGTGACACAGGGCTTGATCCCATGAACCGTGAGATCATGACCTGAGCTGAAATCAAGAGTCGGATGCTCAACCAACTGAGCCACCCAGGTGCCCCTAAACCTCTATTTCTGTATGTCAGGTAATCCCAATATCTCCATTGGGAATTTATGTTCTAAGATGACTGAACATAAAAATTGTAACAAATATTAAAAAATCATTTTGGAAAACAAAGCATCTTATTCATACAAAAAGATACAGAGGGTAAGAAACAAATACCTGTGAAGACTAGCCCATTTCAAAGAAACATTCCAAGTGGCATCCAGGTTCTGTGTCTCTTTCCCCAAATGCATTCTCTTTCTTTGTGTGACAAGGAAGCCGTAGTCCTTAGTTTGGGTTCACTTCCGTTGCGTTTGACAATCCATACAGAGCTGGATTGGTGTTAACTGTTTGAATTTCTATTTTATTTTATTTTTGGGGGTTCAATTGTTTAGTAAAGCACGTCGTGGTTTCCTTATGCTGCCACTGGCGATTTATAGATCGGATTTGGGAGAAAGTCCCCATCACTTCGTTTTAATCAACCAAGAAGTCAGAGATCTCCAGGGTATTTGCTGACAGTTTCTAGGTCCTCACAGTGTCACTCTTTAAAACGAATTCGTGGATTGAAATCCAAAGGGACACCGGAAGCGCTGAAAAGTCATGTAACCGACACCGTGATTTTGTGCTGGAGTCCTTGCCAAGAGAGATGAAATGGTTTGCAGCGTTGGCTGGGTAGATGGCACGGAGGCCAGGTTGGGATTCATTTTGACCGAAGGAAGATACCCACTTCGAAAGACGCTATCCTGATCTGAAAAGTTCTAGTGCCAGTGGCCCTGATCCATAAGTGTTCCCGGTAGATCAGGGCACTGGAGGAGTGCACTTCTATGAGGCAGGAGCTCTTGCTGGGTGGAGTGACTGCTTGGACTTTTATTAGATCTCGTATGACGGGGCCCAGATCATTTAGTTCCATGCAGTTTAAAACTTCCTATTCTACTCCCCAGACGATTGGACTACGAATTCCCTGTCTGGTAGCATTCAGGAAACGGAGCTCAGGCAGCTGGCATTGCATTGAAAAGCCCTGGTAGGGGTAGCTTGTTCGCCATCCATAATGGGTCAGATGATTTCTGTGTGGTCTGAAGGCACAAGTGTAGTTAAGACGTTTCTGCTCCTCTGACTGATGGCTTGTTGTACCTTCCTCTCTTCATAGAGTGTGCTATGAGCGGGTTCCCTGGTACCCCACGGTGCTAACCTTTGTCCTGTCTGCCTTGTGGCATGGTGTCTACCCTGGATACTATTTTACCTTCTTAACTGGAACCCTCGTCACAGTAGCAGCCAGAACGGTAAGCTTCCTTTGGTTGTAGGATCTTTTCCCTAATAATCTGATGCCTGTATGTGTTACCTTCTGGTCTCAGAAGTAGGTGGTGGAGATGGGAGTGATACTTTGAAAAATCACCACACAACAGAAGTCTTCCTCTTAGAGAAATACTTCAATATGTAGGAATTTTTGGCCACCAAGTGATTAACTGCTTTTCTGTTATTTACAGATGGTATTTGCAAAACAAGGAATTTTAGGAGTAACGAATGTTTCGTACCTTAAGAGATGAAACCATTTTTAATCATTAAGCGGTCTACCAATTACGATGCCTTCGTAATTGAGGCTCCACAGGCTTCATTCTGCTTGTACCCAACTCATTTTCTCATTTCATTATCGTAAGCTGAGAAACAATCCGCCAAGTCTGTGCAGCCAGTAAAATTGTGTTGTTAGAGATCACTCTAACTTGTCACATGCTCATGCCTGATCCGATTAAGTTAGTTTGTGTGAAATTCTTTGTGAATTTGTTTGGGTAGCCTCCAGTTCGTCCTGGACTGTTCCTACTCTGTGCTGGTTGTAGAGTAGGATGCTAAAGAAACACAAACCCTGCCTGCCCTTAAAGAACGAAATGAACACGTATGTGAGTAATTGTAAATCAGGGTGTGCTGATTGTGCAGTAGAGTTTTGTATTTGATTTAATCACAACCTTTGATAATGATTGTGGCCTTCCATATTTAGGTGCCAGGGATTAAAAAGAAAATTTTTTTAATGTTTATTTATTCTTGAGACGGAGACAGAGCATGAACAGGGGAGGGGCAGAGAGAGAGGGAGACACAGAATCCGAAGCAGGCTCCAGGCACCGAGCTGTTGGCACAGAGCCCGACGTGGGGCTCGAACCCATGAACCGTGAGATCGTGACCTGAGCTGAAGTCAGATGCTCAACCGACTGAGCCACCCAGGTGCCCCTGGTGCCATGGATTTTTAATGACATTTGTTAAACTGTATTTTGGACGTGAATTCAGGAGCCCCAGCATAGCTATTCACGCTTTAATTCACGTATCCTGTGAGAGTTTCAGGCACTGGAATCCCACAGCAAGAGTCCCTTCCCTGCAGAATACCTGTTTTAGTTCGATGAATGTGGGTTGGAATATACGTGTGAACAAGAATAATTGATTATTTTAAAAGTGCACTAATCAGCATGAGTAGTAACGTCTATATTCCACATATCTGTAAGTGGAAAACAAGGAACGCCGTGTCTTTTCTCCCATTCACATACCCCTTACATTATAAAAGCACAGAACAGATGGCCAGGACAAGCTAAAACAAAGACCGGAATTGTGCTCGTTTATATATCCAAAGTATTATTCCTGAAAATGCCTTTAGCTCTGTGATTTCAACTGGTATCAAAGCATTGATTTATGGAAAGCCTTTCTTTTGGGTGGCCCGGACATATTTTTCACAAATGAGTTAGATAGGGGGTAGAGAGGGTTGGTAGAACAGTATTCCCAGGAGAATGAACTCAGGAGTTTGCTGATACTGCTTACGCTCCCCAGGGGGTGGAGCTCTGACTGTCTTGAACTCGCCAAGAAGGAGTCTTTAGCTTACCCAGAGGCCCCCAGGAAGCCTCTCCTGCGTTGGGGCTAAGCTACCTGTAAGCCAGTCACTGTCCCAGCTGCGCCTTTGGTTCTTGGATCTGGGAATTACATGTCTTTCTGGAGGCAAATCTAGTCCCATTTATTAAAAGACCTACAAATTAATTATGGAAAAGTTAGCTTTTCCATATTATATCACAGATTAATATTTTCGGCATGAAATATGGTTTCCGATAGAATACTAAAAAAAAAAAGCCTAGAAAATAAATCTGTGCCATCAGTGAAAATATAAATGTGGATGTGTATGCATAGCGAGAGGCTTGGGAGGATATGTGCCAAGGTTATAAACAGTGCTTTTCGCTGGCAGATATCAAAAGATAAAATTCTTTTTTGCTTAGTTCTTTGAACACTTGTCAACAGTGGACATAAATATATGTTTTTACGATAATAAAAATCATAATGGCATTTTTGATCACCTGTGTTCCCAAGGTATACTGCCCCCATGCATGGAATAAAAACTGTTTTTATTTTTTTATCCCTGGCTCTGCCTTCCTTGGCTTGCAGATGAGGAACAACTACAGACATTACTTCCTTTCCTCAAAAGCCCTCAAGGTTGCGTATGATGTGGTCACCTGGGCGGTCACTCAGCTGGCCGTGTCCTACACCGTTGCTCCCTTCGTTATGTTAGCAGTTGAACCAACCATCAGCTTATACAAGTAAGTTTCCGTCGTTCTCCATTGCTGTTTCATAAACTTGTCTTCTCTGCGTTTGGCTTGGAAGTTGGCAAATTGAATCCATCAGTATTAAGAATTTCTAAATATGGCTTCCACGTATCTTAAGTGGAGGAAACTGCCAAAATGTGAAATATGTGTCAACTTACAGCAGGAATGTTTGCGTTCAGCTCAAAACCATTTAATACCTTCTGGTTGCTGGGCACTGTCCTAGAAGTTAGGGATAAAATGGTGAGAAAAATAAAAGAAATCCTTCCTGGTCCCATGGAGGGGATAGCTTGATAGAGGCATTAAGTACATTAAGAGTACATTAAGATTGTACTCAGAGTGAATGATACTGATGAGGTTTTGGAGTGGTGGGGGTTGGTATCTGATGGCCAAGAAAGAATTGTTGAAGATGTCTTTGCTGCAAGATGTGATTTTATCAAAGCACATGGACAGGACCGGTAGGCAGGAACAGCTCTACTGGGGTTGTGAAGAGTGACTAGTTATATGCCCTGGAGTTGGGGGAGGTAGAGTCAAAAGGAGGCCTCCAGAAGGACTTTGGTCTGCTAAAGAGGACTCCTAGGATACCTGAGGCCTTGCTATTGTGAAGCTAAGGTTGTTTTTCCTCTAGTAAGGCATTTACGCTAGGATGGTGGGGGGTTCCTGGAGGAAATGTTCTACTCCGAATTTGCCTGAAGTACTTATCAATGGGCTGCAGGTTGTAAAGAAATTTAATTTTACCTGCTCTTTCTTTCTTGCCTTTGTTCCCCATATCCCTATGGAGAGGAAGGTGATACCAGGGGCTCCAGGAAACGGAGTCTAGAGATAACTGGAGAGGAGTCTGTTGATAATAAATTACCAAAAAAAGGCCATCTTAAGATATTTGTGAACTGAGGGAGACTCCCGTCCCGCATGACTTTGATCTCTATTAACTGCTTGTTTCCTTTCCTTGGTCCTTGGGCGGCCAGGAGTGTCTGAGGAATATGGCACATATCCCACCTGGGGGCGGGGCGGGGGCGGGGGTGCTGGCTTGCACTTTGCCCTCAGCTTGCCTTAATGCTCCCTCGTCGGTATCGAGACTTAGGAGGGCACGTAACAGGAATCGGACTCAGACCGGACATCAAGGGTAGCTTTTGGGTGACAACGGCATTCGAGCTAAGACCTGGAGGCTGCGTGGGTGGGGGGAGCGAAACATAGTGTGTGTGGGGATGTGAGGGTGATGGTCCAGGTGGAGCACCCTAGGGACTGTGCTCCAGACACAGGGAACAGCACTGAAAAGGCCCCCTGTGCTAGGAGGAGGTTCTGGGCACTGAAGCCCCAAGTGACCTGAGTGTTGGCAGAACCGAGAATCCATGGTAGATAGCGGTGAGCTGAGGGGAGAGAGTAGCTCTCAGTATCCCTGTTTGTCGTAAGAGGAAGTGGAAGCTCAGAGAGGGTGATTGAACAAAACTCACACACCTCGACCTGAGTTTCAGACCTGGAGTTCCTTTATAGCAAGAACAGTAATGCAGTCACGAAAAATGTCTTTACAAGCTATTTGGGCAGAATGTTACTGGTTGGAGATCATGCTAAATAGCGATTTGTTGGAGATAGCGTGCGTTTAACCGACTGAAGTATGCGGATTCCTACACTCAGGGGCTCTAGAGGAAGAGAAGCAAATAGCTACCAAGCCAGATCACCCAAGTAGATTTCCATGTATTTACAAAAACAATAATTCCCTGCCCAGATCAGCTCTGTCCAGAAGTTTCTACAGTCTAGAAATGCTATCCGGTGTGTTAGTCATCTGCACGTGTGGCCGTTGAGCGTCTGCAATGTGGCTGCAGTGACTGAGGAACTGGTCAATTTTATCTAATTTTAATTAATTTGAATTGTAACAGCCACGTGTTGCCAACGGCTATCATAGATTGCATCTCACAAAGTGTTTTCAGCATCTCTTAAGAGAATCACTGAATCTGATGAAAGAAATGAAAATTGAATGTGCGGTTTTTTTTTTTTTTAGCGGAGGTGGGTCTGGTTGCATTCCAGATCTGTTCCTCACTTGGGGCTAATTTCGGTGACTGACAATGAATGGCAGTTGTATGCAAATCACTTCTCCGCACATCCATCACTGCTTAACATTTAAATTTCAGATGTGCTTTATTTTTAGGTCTAGTCGGTTTTCAATCTATGGTGACTTCCCATCTCAGCTTTAAATTCCTGTCTAATCTTTAAGTTGTGAATCCCAAGTAAACACTTAAATGTATTATGAAAGAACCTGTCTGAGCTCAGGATACTATGACTAAATATAGCCCGAGTGAGTTCTGCCACAAACATTTCCCTCGTTGCGGAGGCCGGGAAGTCCCAAGATCAAGGTGCTGGCAGATTGGGTTTCTGGTGAGTGCTGTCTTCCTAGTTTACGGAAGCTGCCTTCTCTCCGTGTCCTCACAGGGTGGCAGAGCCACACAGGGAGAGGCAGCTCACACTCTGGTTTCACTTTATCTTCCTATGAAGGTACTAATCCCATCACGGGGCCCACCCCCAACCAGATTACCTCCCAAAGTTCCACTTCTCCAATACCATCCCTTGGGAAGTTAGGGCTTCAATACATGAATTGGAAGGTTGGGGCACCTTTGGGGTCCATGGCTGGACCTTTTTGGGAACTCATTTTGAAAGGCAAATCCTTATCCATGAACTTGTCTTTAAGTAGAAGACCCTTAAAAAATATTTTTTAACATTTACTTATTGAGAGAGAGACACAGAGCAAGCAGTGGAGGGGCAGAGAAGGAGACACAGAATCTGAAGCAGGCTCCAAGCTGTCAGCACAGGGGCTCGAACCCATGAACTGCAAGATCATGACCTGAGCCGAAGTCCGACGCTTGACTGAGCCACCCCGGTGCCCTAGTAGTGACACTTTCTTAAATTCAGTGTGTAAGGATGCCAGGTAGAGACATCTTTTGCAGATAGCATCTCCTTGAGAGTGAGGACTATGCCTCATTCATCGGTGTATCTGGGGTACCTGGTTCGGAACTAGGGTGCTCAACAAATGTTGAGTTTTTCCATAATAAAGAGATGAAGTATTTCTTAAAATTTTAGAAAAATATGGAATGGCAGAATAGGTTACTAAACTTTGGGAGGGGATTGAAATATTTTCCTTCTGACTTCCAAAATAATTGGCTTTAATCTAACATAACTGTTCCAGTGTAGATGAAAGATTAAGGAAAATGCAAGAACAAAGCGTGGCTGGAGTGCCTGTTGAGCCAGTGTGTCTATGTATAGAACTCTTTTTCACTCTCAGTGTCCTGGTTTAGACAATAAATTAATTGTTTACTTGCCTGGGGCTGGTTAAATTATAGGAGCCTCCTTATCCCCGGTTTTGCTTTTACATGGTTTCAGTTACCCGCAATTACTCTCTGGGAGCAAATGATCCGCCTCCTGATGTGTGATCAAAAGGTCAGTAGTAGCCTAATGTTACTAATTTTATCACCTCCCATCATCACAAGGGTGAGTACAGTACTATTGTACTGTATTTTGAGAGAGGAGAGACCATATTCTTATAACTTTAATTATTAAAGTACATGGCTGTAGTTCTATTAATTTCTTACTTTGCCTAATTTATGAATTAAACTGTATCATAGGTCTGTAGAGGGAGAAACAGTATATATAGGTTTCAGTACTGTCCACAGTTTCAGACCTCTACTTGGGGCTCTTGGACCGTGTCCTCCAGCTAAGGTGGGAGGGAGGTATCTGTGGTACCCTCACTCCTATATTCCTGTTGTTCCCCATTCCCCTGAAGGAAGGAAGGGCTTTGCCTTTTTTTTAGGTCCTGGTTTAATGCTTTGTACATCCTAAGCAGTAAATGCTTATTGAAAGAATAAGTGAAGATGTATTTGCTTCTGTTAGAACTCTTCACTATTCTGTAGATGCTTTCAGGGAAATTTATTTAGGGGATATGTGAATTAACCTGATTCCAATGTGTCTGAGAAGGACACATGAATCTGTTCTGGGTTTCTTGACATTATTTTCCTTTGATCTTCCAGAAGCATTGGAGAACGTTTAAGTTCAGCCTTTCCAAAAGGCTATAGAACAGTTGTACAAATGTGAGCTGTTTCTAATTACTTGCATTTACAGATATTTATTGTCTACATTGTGCTCAGTGTGCTGAATGCCACGTTTACACAATAGAAATGCACAGACTGAAAAAGCAGCACTTGTTTCTTATTAGTTTGGGTGAAAGCGATTTTCAGAGTCATAGAGCAGGTTTTGAAAATCTGGATTCTTCTGGCTCCTAACACACACAAGAACAACTCTTCACACTTGAGCATATCAGTTAAAGTGTAAGGTGCGTTTGTGTCTAGGGAACAGAGTATAGGGTTTGAATTGGGTCCTGTGTGTTCTTAGATTTCAAATCATTAGGGGTTTCCGGCTGTTATGGGATTCATGCTCTTAGTCTGATCAGGGCAGGGGGACAGTACTGTGTATCTATCTGTAGATGGGCTGATGGGTTTGCTGTGTTCAGTTCTATGCTTTTGGTCCATCCCTGGCCTGCTCACCTACCGAAGGAGCCCCCCGCCTTGGGGTGGATCAAGGCAAACTGGAATACAGACGGGTTGGCTACTGCCCAAAATTGTGCCTTCACTTGCTGGCCTGCAGATGATGTAATCACACCCATGTGACTTTTCCCATTTGCATCCTTGTGCGAAATACAATTTTTGTGTTTTATTTTAGGTCCATGTACTTTTATTTACACATCATAAGTCTTCTGATAATACTATTTCTGCCGGTCAAACCCCATGCTCATATTCAGAGGCAGCCTCAGACTCTGAACTCCATTAATAAGAAGAAAAAAGATTGATACCTCCAAGAAAAAGCTGAGCGTGTAAAACTGCAAAACATCGGAAAGTTGAGACCAAAAGGCTCAAGGGTTCTCCAGTGACTTAGAAGCAATGTTTACGTGCATTTTTTTTTAAGTGCAGGGAGAATTTTTATCAAGCCTTTTTAAGTCAGCCATGTCCTGTTGACTTAATATTTCCTAGGACACTTGAGTGGTGTGGAGGTATGTGCAGGTGGGCTGCTGGGTCTTTGCTTCTCTGGCACCATTTCCAGCCACGGGAGCCCATACATCTGCTCCGGAAGGCAGAAGGTGTGGTTGCTGACAGAGCTGATCTTCCAGAATATACCCAGATATGGTTGTTCCTTGGGAAGCCCCAGACCCTTTGGCCACAGTGACGACACTCAGAAGACCACGGAGGAGAAGGAGCCGGCACGAAAGAACCAGGAGGACTTGCCGTGAACACTTGAGTGGATGGAAAATCAGGCATGCCCGAAAGTAGGCTGCATTTTTTTCCCCAAGAGATAGAACTCTTCCCTTTTTTCCTTCTGAACTGAGCCAAGATTGGAAATCAGTCTCCTGTACTCCAGGAGTCTAGGAAGGGCTACTGTTTTCCATTTCACACACGCCATCTCTTTGCCCAGGGATGGCCCTGAGAAAACACCCAAATGTTTGTACCATCAAAGGCAGAATAAATAAGCCTTCTAAATAAGTAATTTGTTTTAAAAAAGTAAAGTTCCATAGAAGCTTGTTAAGAAGCAGCATTTTTCTCTTTGCTCACCTCATTTCGTGGAGGTGTTCATGATCTTGGTTATGATACACACACCAGCTGATTTTCACTTTTCTGGTTTTGCAGTTGATTAAATTTGACTATTTTAGTTAAATCATTGTATCGGAGAGCAGAAATGGAGGACCGTTTTCTATCCTTGTTATGAATGTGCTGTGGTTCCTTTCGGGGACTTCTATTGGATAATATTCTATGTGGGAGAAAGAAACATGGTATTAAATGTGCAAAATGATGAAACTGATAATAATAAATTATATGTTACAACAGTGTACCCTAAAGTAATGGTGAGAGAATTTGTTCCAATCAGATGGCTCCCAATTGGTTTTTTACCAAATGAATGCTGTGTTTCTATATAAAGGAAGCATTCCTGAATGGAATGATTGCTTTTTGTTTCTGTGAGGGGTGACTCAGCATTCTGAAGCACGTGCCTTATATTTGTGTGTTTCTCTAAGTTTTAACAAATGCACATAGTTCAGGTTTTTCTCTTAAGTTTTAACAAATGCACAAAGTTCCAGTTTTTACTTGTTTAAAATTTGACCTTTTATGACCTGTTCAATTTGTCCTCTGTGTCAGGTACTTGGAAGGTTTTGGTTTTTTTGGTTTAATTTCCTGTCTTCATTCCCAACTTTGCAGGTAGGATTAACCCCCTTTCCCAGACGAGGAAACAGAGAATCAGGGGGAGGTTTTCTAAGTGCCCCCACAGTCACAGAGTTAGTGAAGGAGCAGAGATTAAAATCCAAATTCCAAAGCTTTGGACAGTTTGTAATTTCCAGGAGGTACCCTGCTGCTGCTTAGGGCGATGAAATGTGAAGTGATGTGCTTGTCCCTTGAAGAGTTTGTATGGTGTTCATGGAGAATACTAGAACCTAAACTCTAGGCCTTATATGTAAGATAATGGAAGTTAAGAAATAGCACATTTTGGCCGGTGTTTGAGGCTCACCCCAATTTAACCAGGTAACCTTGGGGCAATACCACCTTGCTGGTCCACGAGGAATGTTAGGGGAGAGGGGATATGGGTACTTACCATCTATCAGGGGCTTTTTCCAACAGGAACACGTAGAGGTGCAAGACCAAGAAAAATGCACACCAGTAAAAATGATATAGATCACCGTGGGCCCAAAGTCTTTGGAGTAATCCATATTACAGTAAAGTCTTTGAACTTGGCAATATGATTTATATTCAGGCTTCACTGTATCTAAATAACATCATTTCTGAGAGAAAAATATTGGTAACAAGAGGAGGGGTGATCACCAGGGTGACCATCCTGTTGTACCAGTGACTTTACTGACCCCTCAGTCGTGGGGAAACTTGGACCATTTGGTCCCTCCCGTGTTTGCCGAGAATCAAGTATTACAGAATGGAGTCAAAGTCAGGCCTTTGGAATCTGGGCTCATAGAGGCCTTATGTCAGACAGCGCTGGGCTCTTAGGCACATTTTTCTTATTGTGGAACTTTATTCAGTGCAGGCACTTTATTGTGCTTTGCAGATACTGCGTTTTTTGTTGTTGTTTTTACGATTTGAAGATTAATGGCAACTCTGTGTTGAGCAAGTCTGTTGGCAACATTTCTCCAACACCATTTGCTTACTTCGTGTCTGTCTCAGCTTGGTGATTCTCACAATATTCCAAACATCTTTGTTATCTTATATTTCTTATGGCGATCTTTGATGTTACTATTGTGACTGTTTTAGGGTGCCATGAATCACACCCATATAAGACGACAAACTTAATTGAGAACGGTGTGTGTTCGGACCTCTCCACCAACCAGTTGTTCCCCCAACTCCCCCTCTCCTCAGGCCTCCCTATTCCTGAGACACAATATTGAAACTAGGCCCATTAATCACCCCACAGTGGCCTCTGAGTGTTCAAGTGAGAGCAATAATCACACATCTATCACTTTAAATCAAAAACTAGAAACGATTAGACATGGTGAGAAAGGCATGTTGAAAACAGGCTAAAAGCTAGGCCCCTTGCGTCAAACAGCCAAGCTGTGTTTCAAAGAAAAAAGTTCTTGCAGGAAATTCAAAGTGTTACTCCAGTGAAACAGGAATGATAAGAAAGCAAAAGAGCCCGGTTGCCAGTTTGGAGACAGTTTTAGTGGTCTGGATAAACCAAACCAGCCACAGCATCCCTTACGTCAAAGCTGCATCCAGAGCAAGGCCCTAACTCTCTTCAGTTCTATGAAGGCTGAAAGAGGTGAGGAGCTACAGAAGCAAAGTTTGAAGCTAGGAGAGGTTGGTTCGTGAGGTTTAAGGGAAGAAACCGTCTCCATGACATCAAAGTTCACGGTGAAGCAGCAGGTGCTGATGTAGAAGCTTCGGCAAGTTCTCCAGAAGTTCTAGCTGAGGTAGTTAATGAAGGTGGCTATGCTAAACAGTCTTTTACTGGAAGAAGATGCCATGTAAGGCTTTCAGAGCTGGAGAGAAGTCAATGCATGGCTTCAAAGCACGTCTGGCTCTTGTTAGGGGCTAATGCAGTGGGTGACTTCAAGCTGAAGCCAATGCTAGGTCCCTTAAGAATGACGCTAGGTCTACTCTGCCTGCCCTCTATAAATGGAAGAACAGTCTGAATGACAGCACAGAACAGAGTCTGAATGACAGATGCCATGTAAGGCTTTCAGAGCTGAAGAGAAGTCAATGCATGGCTTCAAAGCATGGCTGGCTCTTGCTAGGGGCTAATGCAGTGGGTGACTTCAAGCTGAAGCCAATGCTAGGTCCCTTAAGAATGACGCTAGATCTACTCTGCCTGCCCTCTATAAATGGAAGAACAGAGTCTGAATGACAGAGTCTGAATTACAACATGGTTTCCTGAATCTTTTAGGCCCACAGTTGAGACCTAGTGCTTGGGGAAAAAACGATCCCTTTAAATATATTACTGCTCATTGACAGTGTCCCTGGTCACCCAAGAGTTCTGATAGAGATGGACAGAGATGAATGGTGTTTTCATGCCTGCTGATGCAATATCCACTCTGTAGCCCATGGATTAAAGGGTAATTTTGATTTTTATGTCTTATTAATACATTTCCTAAGGTATAGCTGCTATAGATAATGATTCTTCTGAAGGATCCAGGCAAAGTAAACTGAAAACTTTCTGGGGTTCTCGTCCAAGATGGTGACCTGGGAAGACCCCCTTCCTCCCCTCCTCCATGGATACAGCAAATCTACACCTATTTACAGAGTAGTTCCTCCTGAAGAAGAACTGGGGGCTAAGCAGGTTTTACACAGGTAAAGATAAGCCATGTAGAGAACAGCAAGAGAGATGGGAGACATGGCAATGAAGGGAACCCCCCATCCCCAATGCTGCAGACAGCAGTGGGGAGGAATAGTATTGAGGGATCGTGAGCAGATTCATCTGACGTGATGTGGGGCACAGAAAAACAAGCCATGGTTTACAAGGGCAACTAGAATAAGAATATAAAGGAACTGCTCTAGAACCCTGCAAATGGCTGGTGAGTTTCTGGAACTTTCTCTGGGTTGCAGGGGCTGACGAGTACCATGGTTTATGTTCACCTTCCTTTTTTTCTTTTTTTAAAGTTTTTTAAATAAGTTTATTTATTTTTGAGAGCAAGTGAGCAAACAAGCATGAGCAAGAGAGAGGCAGAGAGAGAGAATCCCAAACAAGCTCTGCAATGCCAGTGAGGGGCCCGACGCGGGGCTCAAACTCATGAACCGTGAGATCAGGACCTGAGCCAAAATCGAGAGTCAGATGCTTAACTGAGAGAGCCACCCAGCACTACTGTTTTCCTTCCTTCTTGACAGTGCAGATGACAACAGGGTTCTGGTACCATAGCTGGCCCGCCGACTCAAAGCCCTGGGACCCTAGCCCACACCAGCCAAAGATGCTCTGGGGCACAGAAAAAAAGTGGTTTCAAAGAGCAACTAGAATGGAAGAGATCCAGCCCTAGACCTCTTCCAAATAGCAGATCTTCTGGAACTCTATCCAGGTTAGAGGGGCTGGGGAGCACCATGGTTTATGTTTACCATGTACCGTGATAGTGTAGATGGAGGGAAGGTTCTGGGCACCACAACTGGCCAGCCACCTCAGTGAGCCCTGGGTGCCTAGTTCATACCAGCCACAGATACCCCTGGGCACAGAAAAAAAGCCATGGCTTAACCTTGGTTAACTTTCCTTCTCCACCCTGATAGCATGGGTAGGAGCAGCATTCAGGTCCACCCTAACCAGCCTACTGCCTCAGTGAGCCCCAGGCACCTAGCCCACACCAGCCCCAGCCATCCCACCAAGGTGGCCCCAGCATGGTATATACCAGAACACCCCTAGTCAACACAAACTACAGCTTTAGCCATCTCACCAAGGTAACACAGTCACAAAGCATCCCAGAACAATCCAAGCCTATCTGAAAGGGAAAAAAAAACAACCCTACCTACAACCAAGAATACTCTACCTGGCAAAGTTATTCAGAATTGAAGGAGAGGTAGAGTTTCTGAGACAGCAATTTTAAATGTTCATCACCACTCAATTGGCCTTAGGAGAAATGTTAAAGGTACTTCTTTAAATGGAAAATAAAAGGACATAATTAGGAGAAAATTATAAATTAAAAGATGTAAAATGGAACAACATATACATAAAATGTAGAGTGGGGAGTGAAAAAGGGACTATCAACTTAATATAGATTGCTGTGTACTTAGGATGTTACATGTGAACCACACGGTACCCTAGAATATATGTACAAAAAATACAGAGAAAGTAGTAAAAGCATAACACCTACAGAAAGTCACCAGTCATAAGGAGAGAGCAAGAAACTTAGAAAAACTACAAAAAAATGAAAGAGCGAACAAAATGTAGCAAGTACATATCTATCAATAATTACTTTAAATGTAAATGGCCTAAATGGTCCACTTAAAAGACATTACTTTAAATGTAAATGGCCTAAATGGTCCACTTAAAAGACACAGGGTGACTAAATGGATAGAAAAACAAGACCTTCTATATGTTGCCTAGAAGAGACTCACTTCAGTTTTAAAGACACAAAGTAAAAAACCAATGTAGCAATATTTATATCAGAAAAAATGGACTTTAAAACAAAGTCTGTAATGAGGCACCATGAAGGACATTACGTAATGATAAAGGGATCAGTCCAACAAGAGGATATAACAATTGTGAATATCTGTATACAAAACATTGGAACACCTAAATACATAAAGCAAATATTAATAGATGAAAAGGGAGAAACTGACAGGGACTTTAACACCTCACTTAAATCAGTGGATAGATCATCCAGGCAGAAAATAAAAAAAAACAATAGTATCTTTGAATGAAACAGACCACATGGACTTAACACATCTGTATGAATGTTCCATCCCCAAAATACCAACAGAATACACGTTCTTTTCAAGTGCACATGCAACATTCTCCAGGACAGATCACATGTTATGCCACAAAACAAGCCTTAATAAATTTTGAAAGATTGACATCATATTCATCTTTTCTGACCACAATGGGATTGGACTAGAAATCAATCATGGGGAAAAAACTGGAAAAAATACAAACGTAGAGTCTAAACAACATGCTACTGAACAACCAATGGGTCAATGAAAACACAATGGCCAAAATCTGAGACACAGCAAACGCCATTTTAAAAAGGAAATTTATAGTGCTACAGGCCTACCTCAAGGAACAAGAAAAGGGGTGCCTGGGCTTCTCAGTTGGCTAAGTGTCTTGATTTGAGCTCAGGTCATGCTTTTACGGGTTCATGAGTTTGAGCCCCATGTTGGGCTCTGTGCTGACAGTGCACAGCCTGCTTGTAATTCTCTGTCTCCTCTCTGTGCCCCTCTCCTGCTTGTGCTCTCTCTCTCTCAAAAATAAATCAGCTTAAAATAGATAAACCTTTAGCCAGATTCATCAAGAAAAAAAAAGAGAGAGGACCCAAATAAATTCAGATACAGAAATAAATTCAGATACCCAAATAAATTCAGATAAAGAAATGACAGCTGACACTACAGAAATACAAAGGATTTTAAGAAACTGGTAAGGAAAATGATATGCCAACAAATTGAACAATGTAGAAGAAACAGATATATTTCTAGAAATATACAATCTTCCAAAACTGAATCAGGAAGAAATGGAAAATTGGAACAGACCAGTTAGTCATAACCATATTAAATCGGTAACCTAAAAACTCCCAACAAACAAATGTCCAGGACCAGATGGCATCACAGGTGAGTTCTACCAAGTATTTAAAGAAGATTTAGGGGCCCCTGGATGGCTCAGTCGGTTGAGCGTCCGACTTCAGCTCAGGTCATGATCTCACAGTCTGTGAGTTCAAGCCCTGCATTGGGCTCTGTGCTGACAGCTCAGAGCCTGGAGCCTGCTTTGGATTCTGTGTCTCCCTCACTCTCTTCCCCTCCCCCGCTCATGCTCTGTCTCTCTGTCAAACATAAATAAAACATTAAAAAAATTTTTTTTAAGATGTAATAAGTATTACATCTTCTTTACAAAGAAGATGTAATACTTATTCTCCTCAAACTATTCCAAAAAAATAGAAGATGGAAGAAAGTTTCCAAATACATTCTGTGAGGCCAGCATTACCCCAATATCAAAACTAGACAAAGACACAACCAAAAAAAAGAACTATAGACCAATATCCCTTATGAACATAGATGCAAAAATTCTCAACAGAATATTAGCAAGCCATATTCAATGGATTATTCACCTCTTATCAAGTGGGATTTATTCTTGTGATGCAAGCGTGATTAAATATTTGCAAAACAACATGATACACAATATTAACAAAATGAAGGCTAAAAATACAATCATCTCAATGAAAAAGCATTTAACTAAATACAACAACCATTCGTGTTAGAAACTCTCACTCAAGTGGGTTTAGAGGGAACATACCTCAACATAATAAAGGCCATATATAAAAACCCACAGCTAACATCGTAGTGGTGAAAAACTGAGAGTCTTTCACCTAAGATCAGAAACAATGGAAAAAGGTCTACTTTCACTATTTTTATTCGACACAGTACTGGAAGTTACATTCACAGCAATCAGAGATGAAAAGGAAATGTAAGTCATACCAGTTAGTAAGAAAAATGTTACTAATGGTCACTGTTTGCAGATGACATGATACTACACTTACAAAACCCTAAAGACTCCATCTGAAGACTATTGGAATAAATTCAGTAAAGTTGCAGGATATAAAATTAACATAAAGAAATCTGTTGCATCTCATTACACTAATAATGAAGTAGGAGAAAGGGAAATTAAGAAAACAATTCCATTTGTAATTGCACCAAAAAGAATAAAATATCTAGGAAGAAACTTAATGAAGGCGGTGAAAGACCTATACTCTAAAAACTATAAAACACTGATTAAGTAAATGAAAGTTGATACAAGCAAATAAAAGTATATACCATGTTCATGGATTAGAAGAACTAGTATTGTTAAAATGTCTATACTGCCCAAAGCAATCTATGGAGTCACTGTAATCCCTATCAAAATATCAACAGCATTTCTCATAGAACTAGGAAAAACAATACTAAAACTTGTATGGAACCACAAAAGACTCCAAATAGTCAAAGCAATCTTGAGAAAGAAGAAAAAAAGCTGGAAGCATCATAGTCCAGATTTTACTGGCAGAAAAACAAATATACAGATCTATGAAACAGAATAGACAGCCAGAAATAAATTCATGCTTATATTATCAATAACAAAGGAGGCAAAAATATACAATAGGGAAAGGACAGTCTCTTCAGTAAATTGTGGTGGGAAAAATGAACAGCTACCTGCAAAAGAATGAAAACTGGACCACTTTCTTTTTTTTTTCTTTTTTTAACGTTTTATTTATTTTTGAGACAGGGAGAGACAGAGCATGAACAGGGGAGGGTCAGAGAGAGGGAGACACAGAATCCGAAACCGGCTCCAGGCTCTGAGCTGTCAGCACAGAGCCCGACGCGGGGCTCGAACTCACGGACCGCGAGATCATGACCTGAGCCGAAGTCGGCCGCCCAACCAACTGAACCACCCAGGCGCCCCGGACCACTTTCTTATACACAAAAATGAACTCAAAATGATTAAAGACCTAGTGTGAAACCTGAAAACCTAAAACTCTTAGAAGAAAACATAGGCAGTAATTTCTTTGATTTCAGCCTTAGCACCACTTTTCTAGCTATGTCTTCTCAGGAAAGCAAAACAAAAGCAAAAATAAACTATTGGAACTACATGAAAACAAAAAGCTTTTGCACAGCAAAGGAACCATCAAAAACCCAAAAAGACAACCAACGGAATGGGAGAAGATATTTGCAAATGATATATTTGATGAGGTTAATATCCAAATTATATTAAAACATTATACAAATCAATACCCCAAACCCCAAATAATCTGATTTAAAAATGGGCAGAGGACCCAAGTAGACTTTTCTCCAAAGAATTTTTATAGCTGGCCTGCAGACATATGAAAAGATGCTCAACATCACTAGTCACCAGGGAAATGCAAATCAAAACAACGAGATAGCATCTTACACCAGTTAGAATGACTAGAATAAAAAAAAAAAAACAAGAAATAACAAGTGTTGGCAAGAATGAGGAGAGAAAAGAACCCTTGTACACTGTTGGTAGGAATGTAAATTGCTGAAGCCATTGGGATTCCTCAAAAAATTAAAAATAAAAATACCATATGATCTAGTAATTCCACTTTTGGGTATTTACCCAAGGAAAATGAAAACACTAACGTAAAAAAAAAGGATGTACACCCCTATTATTTACAAAAGTCAAGATATGGGAGCAACCCAAATGCCCATCAATAGATGAATGGATAAAATATGGCTATATACACTGAATGGATGATATATACAATGGAATCTGACTTGGTCATAAAAATGAGTGAACTCTTGCCATTTACAACAACATGGATGGCTATGTATACAGGGTATGTGTTGTGTGAAATAAGTCAGAAAAAAACAAATGCTATATGATTTTACTTATGTGGGAATCTAAAAAGCAAAACAAAATCAGAAAAGAACCCATAAGTACAGAGAATAAACTTAAGGTTTTAGGAATGGAACAGGTGGGGGGATAAGCAAAATGAGTGATGGTAAGTGGGAGACACAGGTTTCCAGTTATGGAATGAATAAATCATGGAGATAAGAAAGACACAGCACAGGGAATATAGTCAATGGTATTGTAATAACATTGTATGGTGACAGAGGGTAGCTACACTGGTGGTGAGCATTGTATACTGTATACACTTGTTGAATCACTATGTTACATTTGTGAAAACTAATGTAACATTTTATGTCACCTATACTTCAACAAAAAATTAATCAGTTAAAAAAAAAAAAAACCCACCTGGAAAGGACTCACCATGAAGAACCCTTGTGATTCATGAGATGTGATCAAAACAATCAGTATGAACAGGAATTCAGAAGCAGTTGATCCCAACCCTCATGGATGACCTTGAGGGGTTTGAGACTTCTGTAGAGGAGGTAACTGCAGATGTGGTGGAAACATGAAGAGAACTAGAGTTAGAAGCGGAGCCTGAAGATGTGGTAAACTTGCTGCGATCTCATGATAAAACTTGAATGAACAGAGAGTTGGCTTCTTGGGATGGAGCGACGAATTTGATTTCTTGAAATGAAATCTACGCCTGGTGAAGATGCTGTGAAGATTGTTGAAATGACACCAAAGGCTTTTGAATATTATATAAACTTGGTTGATTAAGTAACAGCAGGTTCTGAGAGGATTGACCCTGATTTTGAAAGAAGTTCTGCTGTGGGTGAGATGCCATGAGGCAGCATCTCAAGCTACAGAGAAATTGTTCATGAAAAAGCAATCTATGTAGCAGTCTTAATTGATGACTAATTTTAAGAAATTGCCACAGCCACTCCTACCTCAGCAACCACCTTGATCGGTCCAGAGCCAAAGGTGCCACAACCACCTACCTCAGATCACCACCTTGATCGGTCCAGAGCCAAAGACATTGAGGCAAGACCCTCCACCAGCAAAAAGATTAAGACTTGCTGAAATGTCAGATGATGGTTAGCATTTTTAAGCAATAAAATATTTTTAATTAAGGGGTATGCATTCCTTTTTTTGACATAATGATATTGCACACTTAATAGATGACAGCATAATGTAGATGTAACTTTTATATGCACTGGGAAACCAAAAAATTCATTTGACTCACTTTATTGCAATATTTGCAATAGATACTAGAGTATTTATTGCAGTGGTCTAGAACTAAATCTGAAATATCTCTGAGGTGTTCTTGTACTAAAAAGACAACTCCTAGAAGGGTGAATAGCAGCATTTTCTCCATGAGAATGATTCATACATAGAAAAAGTTTCAATTTAGGACCAAAGTTTAGATGGAAAGTTGGAACTATTTCTATTGCCTTATAGATCCAAGTTGTCCTAAAAATACATTAAACAGTTTTGGATCAATGAGCTTTCAGTTTAAAAGACATACATTTTAAGTATTTTTTTAATTTTATTTTTTAAAATTTATATCCAAATTAGTTAGTATATAGTGCAACAATGATTTCAGGAGTAGATTCCTTAGTGCCCCTTACCCATTTAGCCCATCCCCCCTCCCACAACCCCTCCAGCAACCCTCAGTTTGTTCTCTATATTTATGAGTCTCTTCTGCTTTGTCCCCCTTCCTGTTTTTATATTATTTTTGTTTCCCTTCCCTTATGTTCATCTGTTTTTTCTCTTAAAGTCCTCATATGAGTGAAGTCATATGATTTTTGTCTTTCTCTGACTAATTTCACTTAGCATAATACCCTCCAGTTCCATCCACATAGTTGCAAATGGGAAGATTTCATTCTTTTTGATTGCCGAGTAATTCAGGTTTATTTTTGTATATGGTGTAAGAAAGTAGTCAGGTTTGATTCTATTTCATGTTGCTATACAGTTTCCCAGCACCATTTCTTGAAGATACTGTCTTTCTTCCCATTGCGTATTCTTGCCTCCTTTGTCAAAGATTAATTGACCGTATATTTGTGGGGTTATTTCTGGACTTTTGATTCTGTTCCATTACACATTGTGTGTCTATTTCTGTGTCAGTACCATATTGTTTTGGTTACTACAGCTTTGTAATATAACCTGAAATTTGGGATTGTGATACTTCCAGGTTTTGTGTGTGTGTGTGTGTGTGTGTGTGTGTGTGACCTGAAACCATAAAAATCCTAGAAGAGAACACGGGCAATGATTTCTCTGATGCTGGCTGTATCGACATCTTTCTAGATATGTCTCCTGAGGAAAGAGAAACAAAAGCAAAAACAATCTATTGGCAGGCGAGAATTCTACCACTGAACCACCAATGCAAAAACAATCTATTGGGACTACATCAAAATAAAAATCTTTTGCATAGCAAAGGGAACGATCAACAAAACTAAAAGGCAACCTACTGAATGGAAGATCTTTTCAAATGACATATCCAACAAAGAGTTAATATCCAACATATATAAAAAACTGATACAATTCAACACCCAAAAAGCAAATAATCCAATTTAAAATGGGAAGAACACATGCACGGACATTTCTCCAAAGAAGACCTCCAGATAGCTAACAGACATACAAAAATATGCTCAACATCGTTCATCATCAGGGAAAAGCAAATCAAAGCCACAATAAGATATCACTTCACGCCTATCAGAATGGCTAAAATCTGACAGATTTTAGTCCTGATGAAACACAGGAAATAAGAGTTGATGAGGATATGGAGATAAAGGAACCCTCATGAACTGTTGGTGGGAATGCAAACTGGTGCAGCTACTGTGGAAAACAGTATGGCGGTTCTTCAAAAAATTAAAAATAGAACTACCTTATAATCCAGCAATGGCATTACTGGGTATTTACTCAAAGAATACAGGGACACTAATTCAAAGGGATACATGCTCCCCTATGTTTATAGCAGCATTATTTACAATAACCAAATTATGGAAGCAGCCCAAGTGTACATCAATTGATGAATGGATAAAGAAGATGTAGTATGTTTATACAATGGAATATTATCCAGCTATAAAAATAGTAAAATCTTGCCATTTGCAATACCATGGACGGATCTAGAGTGTATAATGCTAAGTGAAATAAGTCAGAGAAAGACAAATACTGTATGATTTCATTCGTATGTGGAATTTAAGAAACAAATGAACAAAGGAAAGAGATAACCCAGGGAACAGACTCTTCACTAGAGAGAATAAACTGATGGTTGCCAGACAGGAGGTGAGTGGAGAGATGGGTGAAATAGGTGAAGGGAATTAAAAAAGACACTGATCATGATGAGCACTAAGTAATGTATGGAATTGTTGAATCACTATACTATACACCTGAAACTGATATAACACTGTATGTTAACTACACTGGAATTAAAATTAAAAAAAAAATCCATTTCATAGTTTGTTTTTCAAAAAGCCAAGTCTAAAATGTTTTTTTTGGGGGGGGGTTCTTTTTCTCTTTAAGGTAACCATTATTCAATAGTTGCAAAAAGCAATAAATAATTCAGTGAGATTTTTACAGTTTAAGGGAGAAAAAGATGGAAATTGGGAAGACTGGGAAATGGAGAGGAGAAAGAGGGGTTGGCAGGTGGTCTGAGAACTGGTGTGGGTGCCCCCTCCATTATTGTGCAGGCTCAGGGAAGACAGCCATCCCAGGCAACATTTGTCCACCCTGGCTGCAGAGTAGAACCACATAGGAAGTAAAAAAAAAAAAAATTGACCAGTGCTCAGCCCCTTCAAGGTACCACATTTTATTTCTCTTTTTGCCTTCAGCACTTGGCATAATGCCTGCTATGTAAGGATTTAGTAAGTTTGTTGAATGAATGAAGTATCGAATGAATTAGTTTAATGCATCATTGCACTTGACAGTTCTGATGGAGTCCCTTTTACACTGGGAAACATATTTTCTGGTTTTCAGAACGAGTTTTTGAAATAAAGGTTTGTGTTTTCAGGGGATTCAGAAAGTCTGTTATGTGAAATAACCACTCAGGCAGTTTCCATAGCCTAAAACTCCCTCATCCATCCATCTATCTGATCCATTAATGAACACATTCACTTCTTTCCTTTTTCTTTTTTTTTTTTTTTTACGAGGGAGTGAGAGAGAGTGTGAGCAGGGGAGAGGGGCTGAGGGAGAGAGAGAAAGAGAGAGAATCTTAAGTAGGCTCCATCCTGAGCATGGAACCCGACATGGGTTTCGATCCCATGATTCTGGGATCATGACCTGAGCCAAAATCAAGAGTCAGAAGTTCAATAAACTGAGCCACCCAGGTGTCCTAGCATTCACTTAATTTCTTAACTATTATTATGTCTGCTATGGGCTTGGTACTCTGTTAGGTATGGCAGATAAAAAAGACTGCAGGTAAGAGTGTCCAGGAAAACCCCAGCATCCACAATTATTCAGTGATTGGTTGCCTTCCACCCCTGTTTTCCTGTAAGTTTGGAGCACATCATTTCATGGTGCCTGATGGCCGCCTAGCACAGCAACATTGCTGTTTTCCAGCCTCATGTCCAGGAGTCCTGTCCTGTCTGTCGGAATCGAGCTTGCCCTTGTCCTGAAATTAGATGTTGACCTTGCAGCATATCAGTACTTGTTAATGCAGTGACCACCCAGGGCAGCAGGCTGTACTTTCACAGTTGTCCAGAGCAGTAGTGGGGTATCTAGTCCCTGTCTGGAAGGGTATTTGGTAAAGGTCCCACACTCAGTAAATGACCTCATGAGGTCCGGGAGAAGATGTATTGACAAAGAGAAAGCTCATCCCACCTAAGCTTTTGTCTAATTCCTAAATTTCTGCAAGTTTGCCTACCAGATGCTAGGAAGATGAAAGCTAGCAGTACTGTGGGTTCCTGTCCCATCTAATGTCACCTCCTACAGTTCCATGAACTTGGTATTCTCATTCTCTTTTCTGCAAATGTGGAAGCCAAAGCTCAGAGACTTGAAGTAACTTGCCCAAGATCGCCCAGCTAGTTAGTGGATCGCCCAAATCCATCTCACAAGTGCAGAAGCACTTCTGTTTTCAGAGAGACCAGGAATTTTAAAGTTGAAGGTAACTGTATCATTCACCTGGTCCAGTGGTTTCCAAATACAGAATGGCTGTATTGGACACTTAGGGAGTTAGTAAACATGCAAGGAATGGGGAGATAGACTGATTTGCTGTTGAAGAGAAAGTGCCATCTGCCACTATTCCCATCTTCTAAGGGAAGCAGCAGAATTAATATCCATGGAAGGTAATGGTTACCTTGCCATTACTCTCTGCTGCTTAGGGGAAGGAACAAACCCATGAGGTGAGAGTCAAAGTAAATCATTTGATTCTGTTCAAGAGAAGGTGTTTTGAAACTTCTGTCAGTGCTCGTGCTCCTCAAAGACCTTTTGTTTAACGCAATCTTTAGTGCATTTTGAAATAAGCAAAGGTTGGCCGAGATTTTCAGCATTTGATGCAGGTTGTGTGGGGCAAACTGCCTCATGGGGGAAATGGACAGGACTTGGGGGGAATTAGGTACACACTGCTCAGGAGAAGAGTGACAAGAGACAACTTTGGGACCTGAGGGGAAGGGGAAATCCCCATGGGTGGACTGGTCAGCTGAATTGTTATGGACTATTTGTCTCTTACCATCATGGCTGGAGACACTCTTAATCTTAATGACGGTGGGCTCAGTTCAAGTTTGACTGGCATTGGAAAAGAGAAAGGAACAGACCCAGCGAGATAGAAAATACAGTAAGTGCTAGAGATTGGAGCAGGTATGTCCAGGAGTCACCTAAGCCTCCTGTGAGAACTGCCTGGAATTCTGGCCAAGATATTGGCCATAGGGTTAGAGGTGGTGCTATGCTTCCTATAATTTGAATTTGTAAGTACAAGGATATCTTATAAAGTGAGGGAACTTGGGGATAGGCAGGTAACAGATGCCTTAACAAATATTTGGTCATGAACAGTCTCCAGAGTTCCCCTCCCCACATACTTTGACTCCATTGGTCTAGAGTTATGCCTCGGAATCATTAGTCTTAACTGACTCCCCTTGTAATTCCGATGTGCGGCCATGTTTGGTAACAATTGGCTTCATCTCCTATTTTCACATCTGAGGAAACCGAGGCCCCACGTATCACAGAGCTCTTCTGTAGGAGAGTTGAGGGTAGAAACAAATTCTTTGACCCACCAGAGTGCACCTCATGGACACACGGGTCTATGATGTGCCTCCTAAATCTTAATGACACCTTCTCAGATGAGCATGCCCTTCTAAGGCCTGAGAATGGGAGCACAGGTGAGTGGTTGGGTGTTCCAGTGGCCTGGACACCTGCGTTACCTGGGTACCAGCTGGTTTCTACATGCTGCAGCATCATGTCAACCTCTCAGTTTTTTCAGAACTGCTGACCCAACCAGTGGAGGCAGATGGGGAACACTTTTCTGGATAGCACAGCACTTTTCTCTATGCCTTTCTGGATCCACATAGCCCCGAGGATCAAATGGCCCTTTTGTTCTCAAAGAAAATTCATACGGAATAAGCACTTTTGACATTAAAATATACACGGTCTAAGCAATTGCCAGCGACACTCATCCATTCATTCTGGGCCCTCTGTCTATTGTCTTGTGTTTCACGGGCAAAATAACCTTTCAGCGATTCCAGCTGCAGTCCTGAGTCACAACTATCTCTGTGTGCACCAGCCTGAAAAAGCCCCAGATGCCGGGACAGGTTTTCTGCCTGGCCACCAGTCCCTTCTCCCTCCAGTCCTTCCGCAAACTACTGCCAGAGAATCTTCCTGGACAGCCCATCAGGCCAGGCTTCTTCAGAAAAAATTTGTCTAACGCCTACTATCTACAGCTTAAAACCCACCTCCTTCCCCTCTTACCCTGACCAGCCTGGTTCCTATGCCGCATGCCAGGCAATGGCAATGCGGCTGCCCCGCTTAGAGCCCTGCCCCAGCCAGCCTGGGGCATTTGTGACTTTTTGCCCTTGTACTTTTTGCTGCTGCCTTCAAGGCCTGTCTTTTTTGAACAGACACTTCCCAAAGCAAAAAAGACAGGCCTTTCCGGCAGAGAAAATACAATGTGCAAGATGCTGTTTTCACTGTGACATCTTCACTCACCTCTGGGCTCTGCTCATAGGTCCCCAGTAATACCTTGTGTAGTGACTTGACTTCATTTGTCTCTCCCCAGCCAGCTACCTGACAACTATAAACTGTGTTTATCTTTATATTTTCATACCTAGCAAGGCACTGGGCTCAAAGGGGTACTTGAGTCAGTGCTGGTGGGACAAATGACCGAAAGAATAAATTCCATTCACCCTGGCAGGATTATTCCTCTGGAATGAGCTAGAGGGGGCATACTGGAGATGCAGGCTGGCTTTGGGGTTCTGTCCTCTGTCTTTAGAGATCAGCCTTATAAATCTCCTTTGTAATGACCAAAGGCACCATGTTGCCTTTTCCTCTACCATCTAGGCTTTCCTTTGGGTATGATGCTAGATCAAACTCTCCTGGCCACTGGAGTTCAGGTAGGATAAGATCAACATGCTTCAACTAAATTCCTGGGGGTTGTCTACTCACAGGACTCCATATTGCCGGGACCCTCATCTTTTACCACTTTTGGTGGTTAGTGGGACTATTGTCTGCATAACCAAGGCTTTATTTATCCATTTTCTACTGATGGACTTTGCATTCATCTGCTCAGGCTGCCACAGAAAAGCACCGCAGACTGGGGGGCCTCAACAACAGAAAGTTATCGTCTCACAGTTCTGGAAGCTCGAAGTCTGAGATCAGGCGTTGGCAGGGTTGATTTCTTCTGACGCCCCTCTTATTGGCTTGTCAATGGCCGTCTCTCTCCATCTTCACACGGTCTCCTTTCTGTACGTGCCTGTGTCCTAATCTCTTCTTCTTGTAAGGATACCATATTGGATTAGAGCTCACCCCAATGACTTCATTTTAATTACCTCTTTAAAGACCCTATTTCCAAATATAGTCACATTCTGAAGTACTGGGATTTAGGACATCAACATAACAATTTTGGGGGCACATGATTTAGTCCACAACAGACCTTTAGGTTGTTGTCACTGTTTCCATGGTATTAAGCCAGGCAGCAAGAACACCCTTTGTATTTCTCTGCACACAGGGGGTGATAAGCTACATAGGGGGAAGTGGAACTGCAGGATCTCAATAAAGGAATGGATTTTTCAGCTTGCCTGGCTGTGATTGCTCTCCAAATGCATATAGGAATTTCCCCTTTGCCCAGCAATGTGTAACAGTTCTTTCTCCACATTGTCATCAGTACTTGGTGTTACCAGACTTTTGTTTTTGCCAGTCTGATCAGTGTTAAAAGATATGCAGAGAAAAGTAATTCTGCCTCCTAGGTCTGTCTTCAGCAATCTTGTTTCATTCCCTGGAGGCAGTCACTATTATCTTCTTTGTGTGCAGTCTTTCAGAGAAATTCTGTACCCTGCATCTGGACCTTCAGAAATGTTATAAGCATTTCCCATGTTATTAAATAAACTTCCTAAAAGTTTTATCTATTTTTGAAATTTGTTGTCAAATTGGTTTCCATACAACACCCAGTGCTCATCCCAAAAGGTGCCCTCCTCAATACCCATCACCCACCCTCCTCTCCCTCCCACCCCCCATCAACCCTCAGTTTGTTCTCAGTTTTTAAGAGTCTCTTATGCTTTGGCTTCCTCCCTCTCTAACCTCTTTTTTTTTTTTTTTCCTTCCCCTCCCCCATGTGTTTCTGTTAAGTTTCTCAGGATCCACGTAAGAGTGAAAACATATGGTATCTGTCTTTCTCTGTATGGCTTATTTCACTTAGCATCACACTCTCCAGTTCCATCCATGTTGCTACAAAGGGCCAGATTTCATTCTTTCTCATTGCCACGTAGTACTCCATTGTGTATATAAACCACAATTTCTTTATCCATTCATCAGTTGATGGACATTTAGGCTCTTTCCATAATTTGGCTATTGTTGAGAGTGCTGCTATAAACATTGGGGTACAAGTGCCCCTATGCATCAGTACTCCTGTATCCCTTGGGTAAATTCCTAGCAGTGCTACTGCTGGGTCATAGGGTAGGTCTATTTTTAATTTTCTGAGGAACCTCCACACTGTTTTCCAGAGTGGCTGCACCAGTTTGCATTCCCAACAGTGCAAGAGGGTTCCCATTTCTCCACATCCTCTCCAGCATCTATAGTCTCCTGATTTGTTCATTTTGGCCACTCTGACTGGCGTGAGGTGATATCTGAGTGTGGTTTTGATTTGTATTTCTCTGATGAGGAGCGACATTGAACATCTTTTCATGTGCCTGCTGGCTATCTGGATGTGTTCTTTAGAGAAGTGTCTATTCATGTTTTCTGCCCATTTCTTCACTGGATTATTTCTTTTTTGGGTGTGGAGTTTGGTGAGCTCTTTATAGATTTTGGATACTAGCCTTTTGTCTGGTATGTCATTTGCAAATATCTTTTCCCATTCCATCGGTTGCCTTTTAGTTTTTTTGGTTGTTTCCTTTGCTGTGCAGAAGCTTTTTATCTTCATGAGGTCTCAGTAGTTCATTTTTGCTTTTAATTCCCTTGCCTTTGGGGATGTGTCAAGTAAGAAATTGCTACGACTGAGGTCAGAGAGGTCTTTTCCTGCTTTCTCCTCGAGGGTTTTGATGGTTTCCTGTTTCACACTCAGGTCCTTTATCCATTTGGAGTTTATTTTTGTGAATGGTGTGAGAAAGTGGTCTAGTTTCAACCTTTTGCATGTTGCTGTCCAGTTCTCCCAGCACCATTTGTTAAAGAGGCTGTCTTTTTTCCATTGGATGTTCTTTCCTGCTTTGTTAAAGATGAGTTGGCCATATGTTTGTGGGTCTAGTTCTGGGGTTTCTATTCTATTCCATTGGTCTATGTGTCTGTTTTTGTGCCAATACCATGCTGTCTTGATGATGACAGCTTTGTAGTAGAGGCTAAAGTCTGGGATTGTGATGCCTCCTGCTTTGGTTTTCTTCTTCAAAATTACTTTGGCTATTCGGGGCCTTTTGTAGTTTCATATGAATTTTAGGATTGTTTGTTCTAGCTTCGAGAAGAATGCTGGTACAATTTTGATTGGGATTGCATTGAATGTGTAGATAGCTTTGGGTAGTATTGACATTTTGACAATATTTATTCTTCCAATCCATGAGCATGGAATGTTTTTCCATTTCTTTATATCCTCTTCAATTTCCTTCATAAGCTTTCTATAGTTTTCAGCATACAGATCTTTTACATCTTTGGCTAGGTTTATCGCTAGGTATTTTATGCTTCTTGGTGCAATTGTGAATGGGATCAGTTTCTTTGTCTTTCTGTTGCTTCATTATTAGTGTATAAGAATGCAACTGATTTCTGTACATTGATTTTGTATCCTGCAACTTTGCTAAATTCATGTGTCAGTTCTAGCAGACTTTTGGTGGAGTCTATCGGGTTTCCATGTATAATATCATGTCATCTGCAAAAAGTGAAAGCTTAACTTCATCTTTGCCAATTTTGATGCCTTTGATTTCCTTTTGTTGTCTGATTGCTGATGCTAGAACTTCCAACACTATGTTAAACAACAGCGGTGAGAGTGAACATCCCTGTCGTGTTCCTGATCTCAGGGAAAAAGCTCTCAGTTTTTCCCCATTGAGGATGATGTTAGCTGTGGGCTTTTCATAAATGGCTTTTATGATGTTTAAGTATGTTCCTTCTATCCCAACTTTCCCACGGGTTTTTATTAAGAAACGTTGCTGAATTTTGTCAAATGCCTTTTCTGCATCGATTGACAGGATCATATGGTTCTCATTTTTTCTTTTATTAATGTGATGTATCACGTTGATTGATTTGCAAATGTTGAATCAGCCCTGCATCCCAGGAATGAATCCCACTTGATCATGGTGAATAATTCTTTTTATATGCTGTTGAATTCGATTTGCTAGTATCTTATTGAGAATTTTTGCATCCATATTCATCAGGGATATTGGCCTGTAGTTCTCTTTTTTTACTGGGTCTCTGTCTGGTTTGGGAATCGAAGTAATACTGGCTTCATAGAATGAGTCTGGAAGTTTTCCTTCCCTTTCTATTTCTTGGAATAGCTTGAGAAGGATAGGTATTATCTCTGCTTTAAATGTCTGGTAGAACTCCCCTGGGAAGCCATCTGGTCCTGGACTCTGATTTGTTGGGAGATTTTTGATAACTGATTGAATTTCTTTGCTGGTTATGGGTCTGTTCAAGCTTTCTATTTCCTCCTGGTTGAGTTTTGGAAGCATGTGGGTGTTTAGGAATTTGTCCATTTCTTCCAGGTTGTCCAGTTTGTTGGCATATAATTTTTCATAGTATTCCCTGATAATGGCTTGTATCTCTGAGGGATTGGTTGTAATAATTCCATTTTCATTCATGATTTTATCTATTTGGGTCATCTCCCTTTTCTTTTTGAGAAGCCTGGCTAGAGGTTTATCAATTTTGTTTATTTTTTCAAAAAACCAACTCTTGGTTTCATTGATCTGCTCTATAGTTTTTTTTAGATTCTATATTTTTTATTTCTGCTCTGATCTTTATTATTTCTCTTCTTCTGCTGGGTTTAGGCTGTCTTTGCTGCTCTGCTTCTATTTTCTTTAGGTGTGCCGTTAGATTTTGTATTTGGGATTTTTCTTGTTTCTTGGGATAGGCCTGGATTGCAATGTATTTTCCTCTCAGGACTGCCTTCGCTGCATCCCAAAGCATTTGGATTGTTGTATTTTCATTTTTGTTTGTTTCCATATATTTTTTAACTTTCTTCTCTAATTGCCTGGTTGACCCATTCATTCTTTAGTAGGGTGTTCTTTAACCTCCATGCTTTTGGAGTTTTTCCAGACTTTTTCCTGTGGTTGATTTCAAGCTTCATAGCATTGTGGTCTGAAAGTATGCATGGTATGATCTCAATTCATGTATACTTATGAAGGGCTGTTTTGTGACCCAGTATGTGATCTATCTTGGAGAATGTTCCATGTGCACTCGAGAAGAAACTATATTCTGTTGCTCTGGGATGCAGAGTACTAAATATGTCTGTCAAGTCCATCTGATCCAATGTATCATTCAGGGCCCTTGTTTCTTTATTGACCGTGTGTCTAGATGATCTATCCATTTCTGTAAGTGGAGTATTAAAGCCCCCTGCAATTACCACATTCTTATCAATAAGGTTGCTTATGTTTGCGATTGTTTTATATATTTGGGGGCTCCTGTATTCGGCACATAGACATTTATAATTGTTAGCTCTTCCTGATGGATAGACCCTGTAATTATTATATAATGCCCTTCTTCATCTCTTGTTACAGCCTTTAATTTAAAGTCTAGTTTGTCTGATATAAGTATGGCTACTCCAGCTTTCTTTTGGCTTCCAGTAGCATGATAAATAGTTCTCCATCCCCTCACTCTCAATCTAAAGGTGTCCTCAGATCTAAAATGAGTCTCTTGTAGACAGCAAATAGATGGGTCTTGTTTTTTTATCCATTCTGATACCCTATGTCTTTTGGTTGGCGCGTTTAATCCATTTACATTCAGTGTTATTATAGAAAGATATGGGTTTAGAGTCATTGTGATGTCTGTATGTTTTATGCTTGTAGTGATGTCTCTGGTACTTTGTCTCACAGGATCCCCCTTAGGATTTCTTGTAGGGCTGGTTTAGTGGTGACAAATTCCTTCAGTTTTTGTTTGTTTGGGAAGAACTTTATCTCTCCTTCTATTCTAAATGACAGACTTGCCAGATAAAGGATTCTCGGCTGCATATTTTTTCTGTTTAGCACACTGAAGATATCGTGCCAAGCCTTTCTGGCCTGCCAAGTTTCAAAAGAGAGATCAGTCACGAGTCTTATAGGTCTCCCTTTATATGTGAGGGCACGTTTATCCCTTGCTGCTTTCAGAATTTTCTCTTTATCCTTGTATTTTGCCAGTTTCACTATGATATGTCGTGCAGAAGATCGATTCAAGTTATGTCTGAAGGGAGTTCTCTGTGCCTCTTGGGTTTCAGTGCCTTTTTCCTTCCCCAGATCAGGGAAGTTCTCAGCTATTATTTCTTCAAGGACACCTTCAGCACCTTTCCTCTCTCTTCCTCCTCTGGAACACCAATTATGCATAGATTATTTCTCTTTAGTGCATCACTTAGTTCTCTAATTTTCCCCTCATAGTCCTGGATTTTTTTCTCTCTCTTTTTCTCAGCTTCCTCTTTTTCCATAATTTTATCTTCTAGTTCCCTATTCTCTCCTCTGCCTCTTCAATCGGAGCCGTGGTCGTCTCCATTTTATTTTGCAGTTCATTGATAGCATTTTTTTTTAGCTCCTCCTGACTGTTCCTTAGTCCCTTGATCGCTGTAGCAATAGATTCTCTGCTGTCCTGTATACCGTTTTCAAGCCCAGCGATTAATTTTATGACTATTATTCTAAATTCACTTTCTGTTACATTGTTTAAATCCTTTTTGATCAGTTCGTTAGCTGTTGTTATTTCCTGGAGATTCTTTTGAGGGGAATTCTTCTGTTTTGTCATTTTGGATAGAACTGCAGGGCACTTCCCCTGTGCTGTCTTGAATAACTTGCATTGGTGGGTGGGGCCTCAGACCTGATGTCTGCCCCTAGCCCACCGTGGGGCCACAGTCAGACCGGTGTGTACCTTCTCTTCCCCTCTCCTAGGGGCTTGATTCACTGTGGGGTGGCATGGCCCCTCTGGGCTACTTGCCCACTGCCAGGCTTGTGGTGCTGGGGATCTGGCGTATTAGCTGGGGTGGATTGGCCAGGTGTAGGGGGGCGGGAGGGGCAGGCTCAAGCTCGCTTATCCTTGGTGATCTGCTTCGGGAGGGGCCCTGCGGCACTGAGAGGGAGTCAGACCCCCCGCCAGCCGGAGGGATGGATCCGCAGAAGCACAGCTTGGGTGTTTGTGTGGTGCAAGTAAGTTCCCTGGCAGGAACTGGTTCCCTTTGGGATTTTGGCTAGGGGATGGGCAAAGGAGATGGTGGTGGTGAGTGCCTTTGTTCCCCGCCAAGCTGAGCTCTGTCGTCTGGGGCTCAAGGACTCTCCCTCCCGTTCTCCAAGCAGAGCTGTTAGCTTATAACCTTCCAGATGTCAAGTCCCGCTTGCTGTCTGAACACTCCGTCCGGCCCCTCCACTTTTGCCAGCCAGACTCGGGGGCTCTGCTTGGCCGTTGGGCCGCCCCTCCGCCCCGGTTCCCTCCCGCCAGTTTGTGGAGCGTGCACCACCTCGCGGCCCTTCCTACCCTCTTCCGTGGGCCTCTTGTCTGCACTTAGCTCCAGAGACTCCCTTCTGTTGGTCTGCTGGCGGTTTTCTGGGTTATTTAGGGAGGTGTAGGTGGAATCTAAGTGATCAGCAGGATGCGCGGTGAGCGCAGCGTCCTCCTATGTCACTATCTTCCAAAAGTTTTTTTTAATAGCTGCATTCTATTTTGTAAATAAATGTGCCATAGTTTTGAAAAACACCCCCTTCTAATTGTTGGACGTGGATTGTCGCTTCAGTTAAAAAAAATCCTTTTAGAAAGTTTTAAGTTCATGAGGAGGATAAGGCATCCTTAATCTCAGTAACTGTTAACACTTTATTGTATTTCTAGTTTTTCTTTTGCAGTTTAAGAGATTTTCTAGTTCCTTTTATAGGCACTTATTTTTACAAAAGTCTAATACTTCCTACAGAGTTTGGATTTTTTTTTCTTATTTAACTTTACAGTGTGAGGATGCCCCAAGTGATCAAAATCTTCCATACCTTTCTCTTCTGCTCCCGTGAGTACGTTGAGGAATGAAAACCAGTGAGGCCATGATGGGGGTTGGCTTGGACACGGTATATAATTTTTTAAAATGTTTAAAACTCTATCGTCAACTTTATCTTTTAAAATTACTATCAGTAAGAAATTACGTTGACAGGAGAGGGAGAAGATGACAGAATAGGGGGATGCTGAGCTTACCTTGTCACCTGGACACCCTGAGGCAACAGTTACATTCTCTGCAACAACTCTGAAAACAACCTGAAGACTGGCACAACAGATCTTCCATAGAGAAAAGAGCACATTAAAAAGGGTAGGAGGAGTGGAGATGCCATTGGGATCCAAACTCTCAGCACAATGAACCATAAACAGGAGGGACACCACAAGCATGGAAGAGAATCCACATTAAGTACCCCTGGCTGTGGGGATCCTCACTGGGAAAACACTGGCTTTGAAAGTCAGTGGGCCTTAATTTTGGGAACTTTGGAAATCAGCAGGACTTAACTCCAGGAGAGCTGGAGGTGATATGAAACTGAGACTGCACCCTTCAAGAGTCAGCATCATAAATAACTTAGTGGGAGATACAGCATAGAGCAGCAGTTTGAAAAATATGTGGCATATGTGTGAAGGAGATTTATTGACTAATCTTAAGGCATGTGCTGGAAGGGTGGGGGGTCTGCATATTTCTCTGGGAACAAAAGTGCTAGTGGGTGTCATTTATCTTGCATCACCCCCAGCTTAGTCAGTTGCTTGCAGGAGCCAATTCTAACACCCTCCATCTAAGTTTTTGGCACTGCGTGATCCACTCTGGCATTCCCCTGCAGAACTGTCCCAACCCAAGCTAGCCAGTGGGGCAGGCATCGCTCCAAAGCAATTCCTACCCCAGCTAGTCATCCTGCCAAAGCAGGTAGCCCCAACTAAAATCAGCATCACTCCAAAGCAAGTCCTGTACTGAGGAGGTGATGGGATAACACCACACGGCATGACTTCAGTTCCTGCAGCAGAGCCTTAGCAGGCTGTGTAAGGAGAAAGTCCTACCCTGTGGGGTACATGCAGCTGTCACAGAGACTAAGTGCAAACAGCTAGGCTGAATGCCAGCCCACCCACCAGTGAGCTCATGGTGGCTGCATCCAGGCCTTACACTGTAACAAGGGGCAAACCATGCCAATGTGCCCATAGAATATGAGGTGGGTTAGAGCAGCCAGCTGGGCTGAAGGCCAGACCCACCCACCACCATGCCCATGGCAACTGTGTCTAAGCCACAACAGTAGTGGGCACAGAGCCCACATAGAGAACACCTTTGGATGTCTGGTCCTAGTGACCCAGGGGGATTGCTCTACAAGACACCACAGGACCCCTTTGTCAACAGACCACTACTTTGAAGACCAGGAGACTTTGATAACCTACCTAATACAAAGAGAAAAAGAGAGAGAAGTAGACAAAATGAGGAGACAGAAAATAGGTACCAAATGAAAGAACAAGGCAAAAATCAGAGAAAAAGAGCTAAGCATAACAGATATAAAAAAAATATACCTGATAAACAGTTTGAAGTAACCATTGTAAAAATACTCACTGGACTGAAGAAAAGAGTAGATAAACTCAGAATTTCAAAAAAGAGATAGATAATATAAAAAGAAACGAGTCAGAGGTAAAGAATACAGTAAGTAGAATGTAAAATACATCAAGAGAATTAAAAAAATCAGATTAGAGGATGAAAAATAACAGATTAGTGGTCTGGAAGATAAGATAATGGAAAGCAACCAAGCTGAACACCAAAAACAAAAAATAATAAAAAAAAGTGAGAATGGGTTAAGGAACCACTGTGACATCATCAAGTATAACATTCACATTATAGGGACACTTGAAGGAGAAAAGAGAAAGAAGGGAGCAGAAAATTATTTGAAGAAATAATAGCAGGAAACTTCCCTAATCTTTAGAAGAAATAAACATCCAGGTCTAGGAAGCAGAGGGCTCCCGACAATATAAATTCAAGGAGGTCCACACACCAAATCCTAATGAAAATCATAAAAATTAAAGACAGAGTCTTAAAAGCTGTAAGAGAAAGGGAAACAGTTACATATAAGAGAAATTCCATAAGGCTACCAGGTAATGTTTCAGCAGAAACTTTGTGGACCAGAAGGAAGTGGCATGATATATTGAAACTGCTGAAAGGAAAAACAAAAACAACCACCCACAACCAAGAATACTCAACCTAGCAAGATTATCATTCAGAATTGAAGGAGAGATAAATAGTTTCCCAGACAAAAGTTAAAGGAGTTTATCAGTATTAAGCCAGTTTACAAGAAATGTTAAAGGGAGTTAAGTGGAAAGTAAAGGCGATAACTAGAATTAAATTATGAAAGGAGAAAATTTCACTGGTAAAAACAAACATAAAGTTAAAGTAGTAGATTAATCACTTATAGAGCCAGTATGAAGGTCAAGTCACAAAAGTAGCCAAAGCAATTATATCTACCAAAGTTAGTCAAGGGATACAAATAATAAAAAGATGCAAAATATGACATCATATACCCAAAACATGGAAAGGGGTAAAAATATAGACTCTTAGATTGTATGTGCACTTAAGAGATCATCAACTTAATATAGACCACTGTACACATAAGATGTTATATATGAACCCAGTGGTAATCACAAACAAAAACCTGCAATTGATATTCAAAAAAATAAAGAGAAAGTAATGCAAGCATTTCACTATGTAAAGACATTCAACCACAAGGGAAGAGAGCAAGAGAAGAACAAAGAAACCAAGAAGAGCTACAAAAACAACCAGAAAACATGAAAGAAAAAAGAAAAAAGCAACAAATAAATATGGATCAGTGATTATATTAAACGTAAATGGACTAAATGCTCTAATCAAAAGATAAGGGTGACTGAATAGATGAAAAAACAAGACCCATCTATATGCTTCCTGTAAGAGATTCACTTTAACTTAAAGCACCTACAGACTGAAATTGAAGGGATGAAAAAAAAATTACATATAAATAAATGTGGGGAAAAAAGCCAGAGTAGTTATCCTTATATCAGAAAAAAATACACTTTAAAACAAAAGCACCAAAAGACAAAGGCATTATGTGAGGATAAAGGGAGCAATAAACAATAGTGCAATAGGGAGCAATCCAACAAGAGAATGTAATAATTATAAACTTCTGTGCACTCAACAGTGGAGCACCTAAATACATAAAGCAAATATTAATAGATGTAAAGGGAGATATTGACAGTGATACAATAATAGGAGACTTTAACATCCTATGTACGTCAACAAATAGATCATTTTGACAGAAAATCAACAAAGAAACAGACTTTGAGTGGCACATTAGACCTGATGGACCTAACCAATAAATACAGAATATTCCATCTCCCCCCAAATCAGAATATACATTCTTTTTCAGTGTACATGGACTATTTTCCAGGATAGATCATGGTAGGCCACAAGTCTCAATAACTTTAAGAAGACTGAAATCGTATCAAGTATGGTTTATGACCACAATGATGTAAGACTAAAAATCAATTACAAGGAAAAAAAAAACAAAATAGAAAACACAAACTACTAAACAACCAATGGTTTAGTGAAAAAAATCAAAGAGGAATAAAAAAATACATGAAGACAAATGAAAATAGAAACACAAAGATACAAAATCTTTGGGATGCAGCAAAAGCAGTACTAAGAAGTAAGATTTAGTGATACAGGCCCACCTCAAGAAACAAAAAAAATATCTAATAAGTAATCTAACCTCATACCTAAAGGAACTAGAAAGAAGAGCAAACAGAAAAGCCCAAAGTTAGTAGAAGGAAGTTAATACTAAAGAAGAGAACAGCAATAAACACAGTCTAAAAGAAGATCAAATGAAACCAAGAGCTGGTTCTTTGAAAAGATAAAACTGATAAACTTTTAGCCAGAGTTATCAAGTAGGAGAGAGGGGACTCAAAGTGAGACATCAAGGAGGAGAAATAACAACACACATAAGTAAAAACATTATAAAATAGTATGAAAAATTATATGCCAACAAATTGGGCAACCTGGAAGCAGTAGATAAATTCCTAGAAACATACAATCTTTCAAAACGGAATCAGGAAGAAATAGAAAATTTGATTTGACAGACTCCCAGTAATGAAATAGAATCAGTGATCAAGAAACTCCCAACAAACAAAAGTCCAGGACCAGATGACTTTACAGGTGAATTCAACCGAGCATTTAAAGAAGAATTATTACTTCTCAAACTATTCCAAAATATGCAAGAGATAGAAAAACTTCCAGATTTGTTCCACAAGGCTAGCATTACCCAAAATATCAAAACCAGACAAAAACACTACAAAAAAAATAAAACTACAAACCAATATCCCTGATGAACATAGATGTAAAAATCCTCAACAAAATATTAACAAAGGAAATTCAACAATACATTAAAAAAATAATTCACCAAGATCAAGTGGGCTTTATTCTAAGGTTGCAGGATGACTCAACACTTGCAAATCAATTTAATAGACACTAATAAGAGAAAGGATAAACATTATACAATTTCTACAGATGCAGAAAAAATATTTGAAAAAATAGGACATCCGTTCATGTTAAAAACATTCAATAAAGTGAATTTAGAGGAACATACCTCAACATAATCAGGGCCGTATATGAAAACCCACAAGAAACCTCATACTCAATGATGAAAAACTGAAAACACTTCCTGTAAGATCAGGAGCAAAATACAGATCCATTCTCCATTTTTATTCAAAATAGTACTGGAAGTCCTAGCCATAGCAATTGGAGAAGACAGACAAAGCATCCAAATTGGTAAGGAAGAAGTAAAACTGTTACTACTTGCAGATGACATAATACTATTATAGAAAATCCTAAAGATGCTACCAAAAAACTATTAGAATTGATAAATTAATTCAGTAAAGTGACAGGATACAAAATTAATACACAGAACTCTGCTGCATTTTTTTTTTAATACCAACAAAGCAGAAAGATAAGTTAACAATCCCATTAAAGTTGCACCAAAAAGTAAAATACATACCTAGGAATAAATTTAACCAAAGAGAGAAAACCTGTACTCTGAAAATTATGACATTGATGAAAGACACTGAAGATAACACAAATGAAAAACATACCATGCTCAGGGATTGGAAGAATTAGTATTGTCAGAATGTCTATACTACCCAAAGCAATCAGCAGTTTCAGCATAATCCCCATCAAAATACCAACGGCATTTCTCACAGAACTAGAACAAATAATACTAAAATTTGCATGGAATGACAAAAGAGTCCAAATTGCAAAAGCAATCTTGAGACAGAAGAATAAAGCTGGAGTTATACAATCCCAGATATCAAGATATACTACAAATCTGTAGTAACCAAAACAGGAATGTAGTGGCACAAAAATAGACATATAAATCAATGGAAAAGGATAGAGAGCCCAGAAATGAACCCACACTTACATGATCAATTAACCTATGGCAAAGGAGGCACAAATACACAGTAAGGACAAGAATGTCTTTTCAAAGATAGCATTGGGAAAACTGAACAATTGCATGTAAAAGAATACAACCGGACCACTTTCTCACACTATACACATTTTAAAATAAACTCAAAATGGATTAAAGGCCTAAATGTGAGAATGGAACCCATAAAACTCTTAAAAGAAAACAGAGACAGTACTCTCTTGGACATCTGGCTTAGTAATATATTTATTTATTTATATATTATTTATTTATTCCTCCTGAAGAAAGCAAAACGAAAGCAAAAATAAACTATTGGGACTACACCAAAATAAAAAGCTTTTGTGCAAAGGAAACCATTAACACAACAAAAAAGGCAAGCCACTAAATGGGAAAGTGTATTTGCAAATAATATATCTGTAAAGGATTAGTATCCAAAATATGTAAAGAAATTATACAAATCAATACCAAAAAGAGCCCCCTAAATAATTTGATTAAAAATGGGCATTAAAAATGTCTAAAGACCCTTTTCCAAAGAAGAAATACAGATGGCCAACAGACACATGAAAAGATGCTCACCATCACTAATCATCATGGAATGCACATCAAAATCACCATGAGCTATCCCCTCACACCCGTCAGAATGGCTAGAATCAAAAGGACAAGAAACATCAAGAGTTGATGAGGATTTGGACAAAAAGGAACTCTCATGTACTGTTGGTGGGAAAGCTAATTGGTATAAGCACTGTGGAAAATATGGAGGTTTAAAAAAAATGAAAAATAGAAATACCATATTATCAATTGCACTTCTAGCTATTTAGCCCAAGAAAATAAAAACACTAATTTGAAAAGATATATACACCCCTCTGTTTATTGTAGCATTATTTACAAAAATCAAGATATGGAAGCAACCGAAGTATCCAATGATAGATAAACAGATAAAGAAGATGTGATACACACACACACACACACACACACACACACACACACACACACACACATTTACGTAGAGCTTTATTCAGCCATATAAAATATGAAATTTTGTCATTTACAATAACATAGATGGGCCTAGAGGGCATTGTGGTATCGTGCTAAGTTAAATAATTCAGAGACAGAAGGACAAATATCATATGATTTCACTTACATGGGAACCCTAAAAACCAAAACAAATGAACAAATGAAACAGAAACAGACTCAGAGAACAAACTGGTGGTTGCCAGAAAGAAGGTGGATTAGGAGAATGTGTGAATTAGGTAAAGGGGATTAAGAGCTACAAACATCTAGTTATAAAATAAGTAATTCACAGAGATGAAAATCACAGCATAAGGAATATAGTCAATAATACCGTAATAATGTTATACAGTGATGGATGGTAACTATACTTATCGTGGTGAGGACTGAGTAACATACAGAATTGTCAAATTAATATGTTGGACACCCGAAACTAATACAACATTGCATATCAATTATACTTCGATAATAACTACATTAGAAAATACTTAGTTATATCTCACAATCCATTAGAACACAAGGCTAAGGTCTGCTTCTCTGAGGCCCCATTTAACCTGCCACCTCCTAAGTGACTTGATTTGGCCTCTTGGTAAGTTGGATGTGTCTGTATAGGAAATACAGTCCTTTAAAGCAAAACTACTCTTTTGGTCTATAAAGTTGAATGATCTTCTGAAAACCTACCAAGAAAGTTCCTTTTTAACAGAGTGAGTTCACTGCCTTCTCTGCCTCACCAGATTTGAACTGCCATTAATAAAGATAATTTATCCCAATGTCCATAAAAACAGATTAGGAGAAAGAATCTCAGTAGAGAACAGTAATAAAGGATACAAAACTTCAGAATTATCTGGGGCCTTTAAAAACCTTCAATCCATAAGCATATTTTGCATTAGTAGATCTTGCATGAATACAGTATTTCAATTGGACTTAAGGTATGTCAATACTAAACATAGCTGAAGTTAAAATATTGAGCCTGGTTAACATAATTTTGGTGTTTTTGAAATGTGTAAAAACTTGCAATAATGATTTGCAAACACAATGCTTATGTTACTGGAAAAAAACTCAATAAGCATCCAAACTGGATGAACACATACACCACACACATAAACTCACTATGGTCATTTGAACACTAGTCCTGGTGAAGGAAAGTGCGAGAAGTATTTCAAGAAGAAAGCACAATTTACAATTCCAATGTGTTGCCTTTTGGATGTTGCAGAATCACTGTTTCCCGTGAGTCGGAAGCAGGGAAGGTGGTGAAATTACAAGAAAGTGCTGAGAGAAGCTTTGCAACTGAGCAGGTTAAGGGCTTAATGCAAGGTCTCCCGCCTTTCTTTTGTTTACACTCAGTCACATGAGGACCCCACTAGGGTGATCTCTTCATGTTTCCCAGCATTAGAGCATTCAGTCTCAAACCTTAGTTAGTCTAGGTTTTACAGTATTTCTTGAGGTAGATTTAAGAGAAAACAAGGAGGCAGTCAAAAGACATTAGAAATGACAGAACCTCTTTCAATTACAAGTGATCAATTATATCTGTTCAAAGATCTAAAAGTGACTTGAATGAGGATGGTTTTTCTGAATTGGTGGAAAGTAACGACATCTTGTGGACATTTCAGGTAATTGCAGGGAGCTCATATTGCATTGCAAAGCCAAGTTTTCATTCATTTTTTTCCCTCCCACTGTTCCTTCCTTGGTAGGTTAGTTCATTCATTCACACTCTTAATACTTAATACTTGCTACTTTAACCTATCTGGTGTTCGTTTTTTAAACAGTAAATGACAGTCTGTCGGAGTAAAGGTCAGATATTGATGACTGTGTTCCTGCAGGGTCAAATGCTACACTGTCCTCTACCTTAGAAAAAACAAACAAAAGCAAGGTATTACCACCCATTTTTAAATTAGGAACCTGATATCTGAAGAAGCCGAGCGACTTTCCCATGGCTATACAGCCAGGGAGTGATGACGTCAGCACTGGAACACTGAGTTGCCTTCTTAGACTGAAGTCTGTATCACCAAACTGTGTACGCTAATTTTGAGAATTATATGAAACAAATCTTCTTGTGCTATTAGTTTGAATAAATTGTAATTATTTGGTTTTTTAAGGCTTGTTAATTTCTGAATGAAGAATGATCCGTTTAGAGACAAAGAAATGTCCGTAAACAGTCATGGGTGGCATCTCCTCAGAAACACACCTAAGATGGGGATTTCACTTTAAGTAGAAGAAATTTGTTTGGGAATTGATAGAGGAAGGACCTGGAATGTGGGAGACAGGGAAAGGATAGAAGATAATACAACATGCATTAATTAGTAGACTACCACTGTGGGCAAATGGGGCACGGTCTGCTGGGGATCTCTGGGAGACTATGTAGAGCACACCCCAGAGTTGTCCCATCTGAGAAAAGAAGAAGTTGGAGTATTGGTGGACCAAATCTCATTTGTCATTGAGACAACTCCCCAGCACCATGGCATGTCCTGCTTAATAGCCATACAGGGCCCTGGACATAGTTGAAGGGATTTCAGTTAGAAGCTGCTCCATGTACAAGGGAAGTGAGTGTTGAGAGGAGGTGGGTGGGCAGTTGCCATATCCTCCACACAGATACTCCTGCTCTTTCTGTATCTGTGATTCACATTTCTGGCACTATACAACATGCTGAGAGCCATGAAAATAAGTTTAAAGATATGAGATATCCAGGTATTACAATAGGCTAACTGAAAATACATACATACTTGAAAAAGGTAACTTGAAAAGGTTGAAAAAAGTAACTTGAAAAAGGTAACACTAAGTTTGTTAGCAACTGTCAAAATGAGTAAGAAAGATATCAACCACTGTAAGCCCAGAGAAGGGAGACATCAGAAAGCCTCTCTGAGGAAGAACTCCAAGGAATGATGGATTTGGGCAGGGAGAATGAAGGGGTAAGGTGAGACTGAAGAAAAAGTATAGGTAAGTGCACATGAAACATTTCTCAAGGATAGATCAGCTGTTAGGCCACAAAATCAGTCGCAAAAATTTAAGCACACTGAAATTATGTCAAGCATCTTTCTTTTTTTTTAATTTTTAATGTTTATTTATTTTTGAGAGAGACAGAGACAGAATGCGAGTGGGTTAGGGGCAGAGAGAGAGGGAGACACAGAATCCAAAGCAGGCTCCAGGCTCTGAGCTGTCAGCACAGAGCCTGACACGGGGCTCAAACTCACAGACTGAGAGATCATGACCTAAGCTGAAGTCAGTCGCTCAACTGATTGAGCCACCCAGGCACCCCTCAAGCATCTTTTTCAATCACAACGGTATGAAAGTAGAAATCAATCAAGAAGGAAGCTGGAAAACCACAAACACATGGAAGCTAAACAATATGCTATTAACAACAAATGAGTCAATGAAAAAATCAAAGAAGAATTTTTAAAGATCCCTGGAGACAAAAGAAAATGGAAAAACAATGGTTCCAAATCATTAGGATGCAACAAAGGCAATTCTAAGAGGGGAATTTATAGGAATGCAGAACTACTTCAAGAACCAAGAAAAATATCAAACAACCTAACCTTACACCTAAGGAAACTAGAAAAAGAAAGCCCAATGTTCGTAGAAGAAAATAATAAAGATTAGAGTGGCAATTAATAAAAGACTAAATAGAATAAAGACCAGTGAAACTAAGAGCTAGTTTTTTATAAAGATAAATAAAATTAATAAACCTGATGCCAGACTTGTCAAGAAAAAAAAAAAGAGAACTCTAAGAAAATTAAAAATGAAACAGAAGGTACAACTGACCACAAAAATTTGAAGGATTATAAGACAATAGTATGAAAAATTGAACTGGGTACATTTTTGGAAACATACTATCTTCCAAGACTGAATTAAAAAGAAAGACAAAATATGAACAGACGTGTTGCTAATAACAGAATTGAATCAGTGGCCAAAATCTCCCAAGAAACAAAAGTCCAGGACCAGATGGCTTCACAGATAAATCCTTTTTATTTACAAGTTTTATTTATTTACCTGAAAGCAACAGAGATAACAGGTAAATTCTGATCAAACATTTAAGAGTTAAAATAGAGCGAAGATGGTAGAGTGAAAGGATCCTGAACTCATTTCACCCAAAAGACACACCAAAACAAGTACTGCACGTATTATAACTCACTCTGAAAATGACCTGAAGGCTATTAGAACAGCTATTCCATGGAAAACTTGCAGAGAAGCCCGTATCAAAAAGAGTAGGAGTGTTGATACTTAGGAACCAAACCCCAAGACTGACTAACCACAAACTGGAGAGACATCACAAGTACAGAAGAGCAAGGGGACCTGACCCCACACGGGGCATCCCTGGCCCTAGGGACTTGCGTTGGAAAGACAAGTCCACATAATGTCCAGCTTTGAAAATCAGCAGGGCTTAACTCCAGGTGAGCTGGAGGGCTATAGGAAACCAAGTCTCTGCCCTTAGAGAGCCAGCATGCTAAGTAATTGCATAAGACACAGCCCAGAAGCACAGTTTGAAAAGTGCCTGGAGTATACATGCAAGAGATTTAGATTTACTGACTAATGTTGGGACGTGTGCCACAAGGGCAAGGAACTACAGATTTCTCTAGGAACAATAGTACTAGTGGGTGCAATTTTTCTTGCCTTCCTCAGCCTAAATAGTCAGATGCTTGTGAGAACCAGTTCTAATATTCTCCAACTACCTTGCTAGCACCATATGCCCTGCTCTGATGTTCCCCAGAAAACCCGCTCCACCAAAGGGCCCAGTAGATAAAGCCAAGGAGGTTTGTACCAAGACACATAACAATTAAAATGAAAGAACTAAAGACAAAGAGAGAATCTTAAAAGCTGTAAGAGAAAAGAAAACAGTTACAAACAAGGGAAACCCCATAAGGGTATCAGCTGATTTTTCAGCAGAAACTTCACAGGCCAGAAGGGAGTGACATGATATACTCAAAGAGCTGAAAGAAAAAATTTGCAACCCAAAATACTCTTTCCACCAAGAATATCATTCAGAATTGAAGGAGAGATAGTTTCCCAAACAAACATTACAGGAGTTCATCACCACTAAGTTGGCCTTTTAAAAATGTTAAAAGGAATTCTATAACTGGAAAGAAAAGGTTATAACTAGCATAAAATTAGGAAAAAATTCATACGTTAAAAAAAGCAAACATACAGTAAAGGTAGTAGATTAATCATTAATAAAGCTGGTATGGAGGTGAAAAAACAAAAGTAGTAAAGTTAATTATGTCTACAAAAATTAGTCAAGGGAAACAAACAATAAAAAGATTTAAAATATGACATCATTTACCAAAAACATGAAGGGAGGCACATCCTAGTGCGTTCAGAATGTGTTTGAACTTAAGTGACCATCAGCTTAATATAGACTGCTATACACGTATAAACCCCATGATAACCCAAAATGAAAACACTTTGATATACACAAAAATAAAGAGAAAGAAATCAAAACCTAACATTAAAAAAGGCATAAAACCACAAGAGAAAAGAGCAAGAAAATAACAGAAGAATGACAAAACAAGCAAAAAATGATTAACAAAATGACAATAAGTATATACCTATCAATAATTACTTTGAATGTAAGTGAACTAAATGCTTCAACCAAAAGACATAGGGTGAGTGAACGGGTAAAAAACCAAAAACAAAACAAGATCCTTCTATAATGCTGCATACCAGACACTACAGATCTAAAGACACATTCAAATTTAAAGGGAAGGGATGAGAAAAGATATTCCATGCAACTGCAAGTGGGGAAAAAAAGCGAGGGTAGCAATATTATATCAGACAAGATAGACTTTGAGGCAAAGACTGTAGCAAGAGACAAAGAAGGTATTACATAATCATAAAGGGATCAATCCAATAAGAGGACATGACAATTATAAATAAATATGCACTCAACATAGGAGCACTTAAATATATAAAGCAAATATTAATAGATACAAAGGCAGAAATTGACAGTGATATAATAATGGTATGGGACTTTAACACCCTACTTACATCAATGGATAGATCATCCTGATAGAAAATCAACAAGGAAACAGGTTTTGAATGACACATTAGACTAGATGGACTTAATGGATATACACAGAACATTTCTTCTCCATACAGCAGAATACACATTCTTTTCAGGTGCACATAGCACATTCTCCAGGATAGATCACATGGTAAGCCACAAAACAAGTCTTAATAAATTTAAGAATACTGAAATCACATCAAACATTTTTTTCTGACCACAATGGTATAAAAATAGATATAAAAAAAAAACTAATAAGCAAGCAGAGGCTTAAAACATGATATTGAAATTGAATGGTTTAATGAAGAAATCAAAGGGGAAATAAAAAAATACCTGGAGAGAACTGAAAATGGAAACATATACTCCAAAATCTTTGGGACACACGCAAAAAAAAAAAAACAGTTCTAAGAGGGAAGTTTATAACAATGCAGAAGTACTTCAGGAAACAAGAAAAGTCTCAAATAAACGATTTAATCTTATACCTAAAGGACTAGTAAAGAACAAAGTCCAACGTTAGTAGAAGGAAGGCAATAATGTATATAATAGTGGAAATAAATGAAATGGACTCTTACAAAGTTACAAAAGGTCAATGAAACCAAGAGCTGATTCTTTGAAAGATAAACAAAATTGTGGGGCGCCTGGGTGGCCAGTCGGTTAAGCGTCCGACTTCAGCCAGGTCACGATCTCGCGGTCCGTGAGTTCGAGCCCCGCGTCAGGCTCTGGGCTGATGGCTCGGAGCCTGGAGCCTGTTTCCGACTCTGTGTCTCCCTCTCTCTCTGCCCCTCCCCCGTTCATACTCTGTCTCTCTCTGTCCGAAAAATAAATAAAAAAAAAGATAAACAAAATTGATGAAACATTAGCCAGACTCATCAAGAAAAACAAGAGAGGACTCAAATAAATATAACCACAAATGAAAAAAAGAAATAACAACCCACAAAAATGCAAATAATTATAAGAGAATAGAATGAAAAATTATATGCCAACAAACTTAACAACCTGGAAACTGATAAATTCCTGGAAACATACAATATTCAAAACTTAATCATAAAGAAACAAAATTTAAACAGACCACTTACTAGTAATGAAATTGAATTGATACTAAAAAAATACCAAAAAATGTCCAGGACCAGATGGCTTCATAGATAAGTTCTACCTAATATTTAAAGAGGAATTACTACCTATTCTCAAATTACTCCAAAAACAGAAGAAGGAAAAAATTTCAGATTCATTCTATGAGGCCAGAATTACCCAAATACCAAAACCAGACAAAGACACTACAAAAGAAGAAGAAGAAGAAGAAGAAGAAGAAGAAGAAGAAGAAGAAGAAGAAGAAGAAATAATAATAATAATAATAATAATAATAATAATAATAATAATAAAGAAAACTACAGGCCAATATATTAAAAGGATCATGTACAATGATCAAAGGGATGCAAGGATGGTTCAATAATTACAAATCAATCAATGTGATACATCTGATTAACAAAAGGAAGGATGAAAACCATATGATCATCTCAACAGAGGCAGAAAAAGGGTTTTAAAATGTAACATATGTTCATGGCAAAAAAAAAAAATGCCCAACAAAGTGGATTTGGAGGGAACATACCTCAACATAATACAGACCATATATGACAAACCCACAGCTAACATCATACTCAATGGTGAAAAACCAAAAAATTTTTGTTCTAGAATAGGAATAAGAGTAGAATGTGTACTATCCCCACTTTTATTCAACACTAGGATTTATTGGAAGCCCTACCCACAGCAATCAGACAAGAAATAAAAGACATTTAAATTGGTAACAAAGAAGTAAAACTATCACTATTTGCAGATGCCATCATACTATATACAGAAACCCCTAAAGATTCCACTAAATGCTATCAGAACTAATAGATTAATTCAGGCAAGGTCCAGGATATAAAATGAATGCAAAGAATTATGTTGTATTTCCGTACACTAAAAACAAATTAGAAGAGAAATTAAGAAAAAAATCCTATTTATGATTGCATCAAAAAGAATAAAATACTTAGGAATAAATTTAACTGAGGGGAAATCACCCTGAAAACTGTGAGGCATTGAAAAAAGAAATTTAAGATGACACAAATAAGTGGAAAGATATACTGTGCATCAATTGGAAGAATTAATATTGTTAAAATGACCATACTACCAAAAGCAATCTGCAGATTCAATGCAATCTTCATGAAAATACCAACAGTAGTTTTCAGAGAACTAGAAACACTAATCATAAACTTTTTGTTGAACAACTAAGGACCCCGAATATCTAAAGCCACCTTGAGAAGGAAGCACAAAGGTAGAAGTAGCCTGCTCCCAGATTCCAAACTATACTAAAGAAAGGAATCAAGGAAAATAAAGGAAAGGAATATAAAAGTCAAACAGTAGAATACAGGCACAAAAATAGATACACAGACCAATAGAACAGAACAGAGAGCCCAGAAATAAGCCCATACTTATATGGTCAATTAATCTATGACAAAGGAGGCAAGAATGCACAATGGGGAAAGATAATCTCTTCGATAGATGCTGTTGGGAAAACTGAACTGTTATAAGGAAACGAATGAACATAAACAACTTATACCATACATGAAAACATACTCACCAAATTGAATTAAAGACCTCCACATGAAGTCATAAAATTCCTAAAAGAGAACATAGGCAGTAAACTGTCACACATCAGTCTTAGCAATATTTTACTAGAGACATCTCCTCAAGCAAATGGAGAAAAAGAAGAACAATAGGGACTAAATAAAGCTAAATAAAACATTTTTCCACAGTTAAATAAACTATCAACAAAACTAAAAGGCAACCTACTGAATGGGAGAGGGTATTTGCAAATGATCTGATACAGGGGTTAATATCTCAGATACACAAAGTCAAGTTATGCCTCTTAAAAGAACTAATCTAATTAAAATGGGCAGAATACCTGAATAGACAGTTTTCTAAAGAAGACACACAAATGGTCATCAGGCACATGAAAATGGGCTTAATCGCTAATAATAAGAGCAATGAAAATCAAAACCACAATGACCTATCACCTTTCATTGTGTCAGAATGGTTGGTGTCAAAAAAGGAAGAAATAAGAAGTCGTATAAAAAATATGGAGAAAGGCAATCCTCATGCGCAGTTTGTGGAAATGTACATTGATACAGCCACCATGGAAAACAGTATGGGGTTACTAGAAAAAATAAATAGAAATAGGAATAGCATACAATCTAGTGAGTCCACCGATGGGTATTTACCTGAAGAAAATGAAAACACTGATTCACAAAGATAGATTCACCCCTATGTTTACTGTGGCAGTATTTGCAATAGCCAAAATATGGAAGCAACCTAAATGTCCATCAATACATGAATGGATAAAGAATATGTGGTATGTATACACAATAGAATATTCCTCAGCCATAAAAAAGAATGTAGTATTGTCATTGGGGGCAACATGGAGAGACCTAGAGTGTATTACGCTAAGTGAAATAAATCAGAGAAGGACAAAACCAATATGACTTCCCATATATATGGGATCTAAATAACGAAACATATGAACAAACAAAAGAAACATAATAAGACTGAAAATACAGATAACAGACTGGTGGTTGCCGCAGGGGAGGTAGGTGACAGGATGGGTGAAATAGAGGAAAGGGATTAAATGGTACAAACTTCCAGTTACAAAATACATAGGTCACAGGAATAAAAAGTACATCATAGGGAATAGAGTCACTAATATTATCATAACTTTGTATGGTAACTGATGGAAATTACAATTATTGTGGTGACCATTTCTTAATGTACGTAATTGTCCAGTCACTAAGGTGTGCACTTGAAACCAATATATGTCAATGATACTTCAACTTAGAAAGATAACATTTTAAAAAACAAAATTAAAAAGGTATAGGCAAGTGTGCACACTTTTCTCATATGTCCTATAGACAAGAGAAGTTGAAAGTCCCAAACTTTTAATCAAATTAACATATATACAGATAAAAAAACAGTTTAGAGGTTTATGATGGGATGTAAATAAAAGTAGATGCCTATTTTTAAAATAAATCATAAAATGTAAGCCTAGACCAAGCCACAAAAGTACTACTGCTACTAATAAAATGGATTGGTGAGGTACAATTAAGGCAATGTTTAAAATTTATACCCTTAAATTTAGGGACGCCTGGGTCTCTCATCTGACTCTTGGTTTCAGCTCAGGTCATGATCTCACTGTTCATGGGATAGAGCCCTGCGTCAGGCTCTGTGCTGTCAGCTCTGTGCTTGGGATTCTCTCTCGCCCTCTCTCTCTGCCCCTCTCAACCTGTGTTACTCTCTATCTCTCAATATAAAGAAATAAACATTTAAAAAAGTTTGTACCCTTAAGTTTATATATCTGTAAATAACAAGATCTAAAAAAATGAACCAAACATTTATCTTAAATTCTAGGGATGAAGTAATCAAACTCCCCCCAAAGAGTAGAAAGGAGGAAGTAATAAAGGAAAGAGAAAAAAAGGAAACAGAAAATAATCAAGAAAGATGATTAGCAAAGCTAAATGTTGGTTCTTAGAAAGGACCAATAAAATTCATTAAATCCAGGAAAGATTGATAAAAAGAAAAAACACAAATAACATTAGGAACATAAAAGGAGACAACACTGTAGATCTTGCTGAAAATATTTAAAAGATTTTAGAATATCATGAGCAACTTTGAACAATTTTGGATTTGGAAAAGTATGATAAAACTGACACACATTCCTGAAAAATGTCAGTGGTGACTAACCTTAACGGATACAAGAGGAAATAGAAAAATCAGAATCTTAAATTCATTGGACTTATAATTAACAACCTTCCCATAAAGAAAACTTTAGGCTTAAAGTCTCACTCATGAATTCTTCCAAACATTTAAGACAGAATTAATGCTGATGTTTGCCACTCTTTCCGTGAATAGGAAATAAAAGATAATCCCTAGTGCCTAAGGAAACTTGACACCGAAATGTGACAAACACTATAAGAAAAACAATAGTTCAATCACAAAAATTCTAAACAAAATAGAATTAACAAATAGAAATGACAAATATAAAAAAACTTTATAAAAGTTAATTGGGCAATATGTAAAAAGGATAATACATCTTGCTCATAAAGGTAATATCAGCAAACAAAGCTGGATACAAAATAATGCATGCTTATAATATGTATATAAGATTAAAAAACAAAATTAATATATGATATCACAAGGTAGAAGCCTCATTGTTTTTCACAGGGGGGAAGGTAATAGAGGTTGGAAAGGCTCTAGAAGGAGGCTTCTGACAATACTAACTATCCATTCTTCAGGTAGTGGTGATTACATGGGTATTCAGTTTGTGATCATTTGTTGAGCTCTATATTGTATTTTTTATTTGTATTACACTTGCTTTTTTACAGAAAAAGACAGAAAGAGACAGCACATGCTGATGTGTATGTATGCCTGAGTGTGCAGGCCATGGGCAGAGGGAGAAGGAGACAGAGAATCCCAATCCTAATTCCACACAGGCTGATCTCACTGTGAGATCAGGACCTGAGCCAAAATCAAGAATCTGGTGTCCAACCAACTGAACTACCCAGGCACCCCAATGCGCATTACCCTTTAACAAAATGGTTTTCTTTTTTAATTTAAATCCAAGTTAGTTAACATATGGTGTAATAATGATTTCAGGAATAGAATTTAGTGATTCATTACTTACATATACCACCCAGTGCTCAGCCCAACAGTGCCTTAATGCCCATTGCCCATTTAGCCCGCCCCCCTACCCAACACCCTTCCAGCAACACTCAGTTTGTTCTCTGTATTTAAGAGTCTCTTATGGTTTGTCTCCCTCTCTGTTTTTCTTATTTTTGCTTCCATTCCCCTGTATTCATCTGTTTTGTTTCTTAAATACCACCTGAGTGAAATCATGTGATATTTGTCTTTCTCTGACTTATTTTGCTTAGCATAATACACTCTAGTTCCACCCATGTTGTTGGAAATGGCAAATTTCATTCTTTTTGATTGCCAAATAATATTTCATTATATATATAAGGATATATATATATACACACAGACACACACACACACAAATGTGTATATAATGTGTATATACATATATACATACATACCACATCTTCTTTATCCATTAATCCATCAATGGACATTTGGGCTCTTTCCATACTTTGGCTATTGTTGATAGTGCTGCTCTAAACATGCAGGTGCATGTGTCCCTTCGAAACAGCACACCTGTTTCCCGTGGATAAATGCCTAGTAGTGCAATTGCAGGTCGTAGGGTAGTTCTGTTTTCAGTTTTTTGAGGAAACTCCATACTGTTTTCCTGAGTGGCTGCACCAGTTTGCATTCCTACCAGCAGTGCAAAAGGGTTCTTCTTTCTCCACATCTTCGCAAACATCTGTTGTTGCCTGAGTTGTTAATTTTATCCATTCTGACAGATAAAAGGATGTATTTCATTGTGGCTTTGATCTGTATTTCCCTGATGATGAGTGATGTTGAGCATCTTCTCATGTGTCTGTTAGCTATCTGGATGTCTTCTTTATAAAAGTGTCTATTCATGTCCTCTGCCCATTTCTTCACTGGATTGTTTGTGGTTTATTTGGGTGTTGAGTTTGACAACTTCTTTATAGATTTTGGATACTAGCCCTTTATCTGATATGTTATTTGCAAATATCTTCTCCCATTCTATTGGTTGCCTTTTAGTTTTGTTGATTGTTTCCTTTGCTGTGCAGAAGCTTTTTATCTTGATGAGGGCCCAGCAGTTCATTTTTGCTTTTGTTTCCCTTGCGTCTGGAGACATGTCAAATAAGAAGTTGCTGTGGCCAACGTCAAAGAGTTTGTGGACTGTTTTCTCCTCTAGGATTTTGATGGCTTCCTGTCCTACTTTAGATGTTTCATCCATTTTGAGTTTATTTTTGTGTCTGGTATAAGAAAGTGGTCCAGGTTCAATCTTCTGCATGTCACTGTCCAGTTTTCCCAACACCATTTGCTGAAGAGACTGTCTTTCTTCTGTTGTATATTCTTTCCTGTGTTGTCAAAGATTGGTTGGCCATATGTTTGTGGGTCCATTGCTGGGTTTTCTATTCTGTCCCACTGATCTATGTGTCTGTTTTTGTGCCAGTACCATACTGTCCTGATGATTACAGCTTTGTAATACAGCTTGAAGTCTGGAATTGGGATGCCTCCAGTTTTGGCTTTCTTTTTCAACATTATTTTGACTATTCAGGGTCTTCTCTGTTTTGTCACCACCAAAAGGGATTCTTTGGTGTCTTCTATGCTTTTTTCAACCCCAGCTAGTATTCTTATTATCATGGCTCTAAATTCTAAATCAGACATCATATTACATCTGTGTTAAGTCCCTGGCTGTCATTTCTCCCTGTTCTTCCTTTTGGGGTGAATTCCTTCATTTTGTCATTTTGGAGGAAGAAAAAATTAAAAACAGAACAAAAATTAAATAAAGGAAGCTACATCCTAAGTGTGTTTTGGTCTGCTTTTTGAAAGAAGCTTGATAGAATAGAGAAAAAAGGGAAAGGAAAGAAAAAAAAGATTAAAAATTTAAAAATTAAAAACATTTATATAATAAAGTGAACTATAATTAAAAGTGAATAAAAATAAAGTAAAAGATAAAAATATTTTTTTCTTTCTGTATCTGAGAAAGACAAGAAAGAAAAAACAATTAAGTAAAAACAGAAGCAAAGAAAACAAAAAGAATGAATGAAACAGCAAACAGAATGAAACCCGAATGCAGTTACATCCAGTTTCCCCTAGAACTGAAACTATGAAGCCCTCTATAGTCCATACACTAAGCAGGTGGAGGGACTTGTGGTCTTCTGGGGGATGTGCTTGGAGAGCACAGTATTGCAGGGCTTGGCATAATGGCTCTGTTCTCCACTGGGTGTCGCTGCTTAGCTTACTGGGGTGGATCAGTGTGCACGCACACATGCATATGTGTGGGAGAGGTGGAAATGGCTGCATCCAGCTCCCTAGTCTCTGGCGCAGGAACTTCATGCTCTCACCAACCTGTGATCAATCACCCTTAGTCTCAAGGCCTCCATCCACTCCCTGCCTCTACCCTGAGTCCAAGCTGTCTGCCTGCCAGGCAGCACCTCCCTCCAGAATTTTATCTCAGACGTGATTGTGTTTCAAAACCCCATACTTCAGAGGCCCCTGTGGCTTGGACCCATGCCAACTCTCTGGGGGAGGGTCTCGCTGAGCAATGACTGGGTGCTGGCTCGCTCCAGAAAATGTTTGTGTGGTCACACAGTGGCAGAGGTTCGGAGATTATGGAAAGTCACAACACATAGCCAGCACCAGGTTTTGCTGCAATCTGGCATCTTTGACCCAATATGTGGCTGTTCTCCAGGGTCCCCTGGGGCCTTTGCCTGTGGGGAGGCTGTAAGGCCAATACCCAGGGCACTCCAAGCAGGGGAACTGGTTCTCCTGTGTGGCACATGGACCCCTCAGACCCAGCTTTCTGCTCCTGGGGATTCACCCCACTTTCTCAACAGAGCACCACCAGACACGGAGCACTGAAGCTTCAGACTCTGCGCTCCACTGTTTACAGAACCCTGGTGGTATGGAAATCCTGTGCTTTCTCCCTGTCAATGGTTTTGGGGAACAGATTTCATGTTCACTCCCCTGACAGTGTTTTCACTCTTTCTCTCCAGGTACTTTTGGAGGGGGGGGGGGGTGCATTTCTTGCATGATCCCAATGAGCTGTGCTCCCTCCCTTCTCTTCCTTTCTCTGTCCTCTCTCAGCAAAAATGGCTCTCTACCCTCTGTGGCTTTTCTCTCCCACAGTTCACCTCTCTGCACTGCATACCTGCCGAGTTCTGTAGTTTGTTGCCTTAATCCTCAGATCAATTTCCTAGCTGTTCAAATGGTTTGGTGCTGATCTAGCTGCATTTCAAGGACAAAACAAGCTCAGGATCTCCATGCTGCTTCACTATCTTAACTCCTATCCTAAAATGATTGTGTTTAACAGATTCATAAAATGCAACTAAAAACATTCAAGATCTACTCATTATTTTAAAAAGTCTTGGCAATCCCAAACAAATACAAAGGAAGACATTACTATGAGCAACTGGATGTCAATAAATTGGACAACTTAAGAGAAATGGATAAATCCCTAGAAACATACATGCTACCAAGACTAAATCATCAAGAAATAGAAAATATGGACAGAAAGAAGAATAAATTAGGTGATTTCACTGGTACATTCTACCAAACATTTAAAGAACTAGTATCAGTCCTTTTCAAGTATTTCATAAACAGAGGAGGAGGAAACACTTAAAAATGAATTTTATAAGGTCAGCATTATTATGATACCAAAACTAGACAAGGAAACTATAAGAAAATAAAATTAAAGACCAATATCCTTGATGAAAAATAGATGCAAAAATCCTCAACAAAGCATTAGAATACCAAATTCAACAGTATATTAGAAAAATTATTCATCATGATCTGGTGTGATTTATTCCAGTGATGCAAGGATAGTTCAATAACCTCAAATCAATTAGTGTGATGCATCACATTAACAAGAGAAAGTATCAAATTCATATGATCATGTCAGTAGAGGCAGAAAAAGCATTTAACAAAATACAACAAATGTTACTGGTAAAAACTCTCAACATAATGTGCTTAGAGGGAAGGTACCTCAATGTAACAAAGGCCATATATAAAAAACCTACCGCTAACATGATATTCAATTGTGAAAAACTGGAAGTTTCTCCTGAAATTTCAGGACACTACAAGTATATCCACTGTAACCACTTTTATTGAACCTAATAATGGAAGTCCTAGCTACAGAAGCCAGACAAGGCAAAAAAAGACATCCAAATTGGTAAGGAATAAGTAATATTGTTACTATTTTCAGATGATGTGATACTATATACAGATTCTAAAGATACCACCAGAAAGTGTTAGAACTAGTGAATGAATTCAGTAGAGTTGCATGATATTAAATCAATATAAAAAAGTTACATTTCTAAACAATAATGATGAATGATCAGAGAGTGAAATTAAGAAAATTACAATTGCATCAAAAAGAATAAAATGCTAGTAATAAATGTAACCAAGGAGGCTAAAAATCTATACACTGAGTGCTAGAAGACTTTAATTAAAGAAACTGAAGAAAATGCAAATAGAGGAAAAGATCCATTCTCATCAAATGCAAGAATTAATATTGTGGAAATGTCCATATTACCCAAAGCAATGTACACATTCAATACAATCCCTATAAAAATTCCAATGGCATTTTAAACAGAAGTAGAACAAACAGTCCTAAAATTTGTATGGATACACAAAAGATTTCAAATAGCCAAAGCAATCTTGAGAAAGAACAAGGCTAGAGAAATCACACCTCCTGATTTCAAACTTTACTAAAAGTTATATTCTTCAAAAGAGTATGGTATCAGCATAAAAACAGACTCATAGATAAATGAAACACAATAGAGAGCCGCCCAAATAAACTCACTCATATATAGTCAATAGATTAATGACAAATGAGTTAGGAATATATAATGGAGAAATGATGGTCTCCTCAGTAAATGGTGCTGGGAAAACTGAACATCCATATGCAAAAGAATGGTTGTTTTACATCATATACAAACATCAACTCAAAATTCGTTAAATGTTGAATGTAAGATGTGAAATGATAAAACTCCCAGGAGTTTTGGGGGGTAAGATCTTGACATTGGTCTTGGTAATGATTATTTGGATTTGACACCAAAAAATGAAGTCAACAGAAGCAAACATAAACATGTGGGATTACATCAAACTAGAAAGCTTCTGAACAGCAAAGGAACCATTAACAAAGTGAAAAGACAACGTACAGAATGGGGAAAAGTTTTTTGCAAAATACATATATGATAAGGGATTAATATAGAAAACCCTAACACAACTCAATAGCAAACATCAAAACAACCCAAAAAACAATCTGAATAAAAATGGGCAGAGAAACTGAGTAGTTATTTTTCCAAAAGACATAAGAATGGGCAATAGGTACATGAAATGTTCTCACATGACTATTCACCTGAGTAATGTAAATCAAACCATAACGAGATATCACCTCATACATGTTAGAATGGCTATCATCAAAAAGACTGGAGATCAGAAGTGTTGATGAGAAGTGTTGGTGAGAATGTGGAGAAAAGGGAACACTTGTTCACTATTGGTGGGAAGGTAAAGTGATGGAGTCACTATGTAACACAGTATGGAAGTTCCTCAAAAAAATTATAAGTAGATCTACCATTTGCTTAACTGAATAGTTTAAAGGTTAAAAACAAATGGGGTAAAAAAAAATCGTACAACAGTCTGTATTAGTTATATTGTATAAAAATGTCAATTGAAATGTTAATCTCAAATATGAGGGAGATGAGAAGTAAATTGTAAAGTGTAGGAGTTCTACTGAAGTTAATTTGTTATTAGTTTAAAATGGTTATAATTTTATATAGTTATAATTTGAAGATATTTTATGTAAGTCTCAAAGTAACCACAAGGCAATAACCACAAGGGAATAATGTGGTAAAGAAGTCAAAGTATACTGATACCACAAGATATCAAAACACACAAAAAAAGACAACAGGACATGAAACAAGGAACGATGGATTTACAAAAGACGAAAACAATAAGATGGCAATAATGAGTCCTTACATGTCATTAACAACTTCAGATGTAAATGGATTGAATTCTCCAGTCAGAAGACAGAATAACTGAATGGATGAAACAACAAAATCCAATAATATGCTACCCACAGAGACTCACTTTACCCTCAAACTCAGACTAAGAGTGAAGGGATGGAAAAAAATTTTCAAGCAAATTATAACAACAAGAAAAAAATAACCTCCTAAAACCAGGGGTAGCTATCCTTATAGCAGACAAAGTAGACTTTCAACTAAAAATGATAGAGATAAAGATGGGTTTTGTCTGATGGACAAAGGTCTTTCTATAAAGGGATTAATGCATCAGAAATTATACCAGCTGTAAATATCTATGCAACTTTTCTATAAGTTTATTTCAAAATAAAAACAAAAATATGATTGCTTAGGCTATATAAAGAGAATCCACTAGAGAAAACACAAAAGGTTATATGTGGAACCCACTTAGCAGACAGTATGGTCATCCAAAAGAGTGCTTCTTGTAACTTGGTGGTGGTGGCAGTGATGGATAAGAGTTGATGGAATCAAGAAGCATTTAGGACATGCAGCAAATAGGAGTTAATGAGGATACAGGGCTGACAGGGGACAGTGATGCCATTCACTGAAATAAGAAACAGTAGAGAATATACAGCCTTAGAGAGAATGAGGAGTTCCATTTTGTACAACATACATGAAGTGCTTTTGAAATGTCCGTAAAGAGAGTTAGGTTAGGCAGGGAAGATTTACAATTCTAGAGCTCAAGGAAGAGCTCAGGCCAGAAGATAAAGTTTAAAACTATTTAGAACATGGGTGGTAACTGAAGTCATGACTATGGGTGAGGCTTTCTAAGAAAGCAAGTGGCATAGAGACAAGGTCTAAGGGAGCCCAACACATAGAGGTTGGGTGGAAAGGAAAACAAACAAATACAGCTTTAGAAGCGGACAGAAGATGCAACCTGAGGGATGTGCACAGTGAAAATAATTATAAAGGGTTATCTACAACTCCAGGGGCTATTTGACAATGTAGAGGAAATGGGTAATTTTCTAGAAAAATACAAACTAGCAATTAGAAAACGTGAAATGGCCATAACAATAGAACAAATCGTTCAGGTGACTAAAGATCTATTTACCACTGAAGGAGCCATACCCAGATCTTTTAAAAATTGCCTTCTTTCTAACCTTCCAAGAACAGAAAACTTCTGTTTCTAAGGTCTTCACCTTGGAAACACAACTCACTTGGAGGCAAATAAAAAACTAGGAAGAAATGATCAAAGGATTAAGAGAAAAACATAAAAGGGCAATGGTATGATAACCAACAGAGACAGAAGTCTGACTCATGGCCTAGGTCCTGCACTGGTGTTCATAATGAACATTCCCTGCTTGATATCAGGTGATAGTAGTTTCCAGTATCTCTAACCCTAGGTCAAGTCAGAGGACATGAGGACTGGAATCTTGACACCTGTGGCTAATTACATAATATGGGACATTGCCAGGCATTCAAGAGAGAAGTTGTAGTACATAAATGCAGGACCAGTTATAATCTTATTTCCTAGAAATCTTCCATAAAAGATTTGGGTCTAAGTGTCTTGAAAAAGTTGAGCTTGCATTTTGAGTTGGCTTGATTCCCCGTCTCTCTCATTTGCAAAGTCTTTCAAGGAAAAAATGGTGTTATGGTATAAAGTGACATGATTTGACCTCTAATTGGATGGAGAACTGGGAACATTTTTGGAAGCCTTGGAAACAGACCACAGTAACAGCCAACCTGGGTGCTAGCAAAGGAGGTTGGTTGAGGAAAGACAGCCATGAGATTTGAAGGCTGTGGAGCAGCTGGGATCAGTGTGGCTGGGCAGAGACACTGAATGACTATGTGGGACCTTACACCTGGTTTGAAGATCTGTGACAGTCTCTTCTTACTGATCTCTGGTCTTTGGCACTCTGAGAGCAGAGTTCAGTTTCTGATGCTAGATCTTAGGGTGGGGGTGGGGATTGGACATACACATGGGTCCTGGAGCTCTTACTTGCTACATGCTTTCCTCACTGTACCATTCTGTTCTTTCATTCTGTACCAAAACATGAAATTGGAAACTGTTTTAAGTTCATATTATTAAATTCTCCAAGGTGGTTGAGTGACATCAGCAGCATGGTGGCGGAAAACGTCCTTTCCTTTTGTCCACCATTTTGAACAATGAATAAGACATCCATCCATAAGCAAAAGGGCCTTGTGGGTGTTGCAGGATCCAGAATCATATGCCAAAGGAATCTAATTAACCTATATATTTGATTATATGCAGACAGTCCTTGGTATTGGCTGTGGAATAAGCAAACACACATGCCCTAACCCTTCTTGCCATGGTGAGTAAAAAACCTGAATAATGGTGACCTAGGCAGATACCCACAAGCAGGAAATAATTTGTAGAAGTCCAGCTTTTCCAATTGGACATCCAGAATGCCACTGGGGCAAAAAAGAAAAAAAAATTATATATATATTGTAATCTATATAAATGTATGCTTATATTTATAATCTATACAAATATATACATTTATAATTTAAATGTATATGTGATATATATCTATATATACATTTATATGTGAATATAAAATATATTTTATATAAATTTATATGAATATAAATTTTATATAATTTTAAATATAAATTTATACATATAAATATTAATCTATACAAATTTATGCATATGTAATATATATGTATACATGCACACACACACACACACACACGTTTTTAAAATTTGGTTATAGTGGAGATGGTAAGAGGAATTTTTCCAGCACTGTCACCTCCCCCAACACAATACTGCATGGGGCTGAACTATTCAATAGTGGAAAAGGAGAGAGCAGTAGTGAGTGTGTGGGACATGGTTGGACAAACCTATTTCTCTCCAGCAGACCCTAGGAGGGGGGACCTCCATGATTGAGAGGTAGGGGAAGAGACTGAGAAAGTAGCAGATGGGCATATCAAAGGGCATTACATGGGTGCAGTTCTTTCTGACTGTAACCACGACTTTAGCAGGGAATGCAGTCATGATCCTTTTGGGAGTACCTCAACTAAAGATCTTCCTACTAGGTCCACAGGCACCCCAAATGCTCTGAGTTCTAAACCTGTACTTCGCCTCACTTTGTAGCCAACTCCTAGTCTGCACTCCCCCGTGCAGGGGTGGGAGCATGCCTGGTAATTGGAATGCTATCAGAAAAAGACCCTGATCGGTGGGCAAGGGGGAAACCACAAACATGAGCTATAGCACCATCTTCTGGAAAAAGCAAGAGATGAAGAAAATCCCAGGCATAACAACATCAGTAAAAAGTATTCCCTATAAAGGCGATAGTAAAGATTGAAGTGGTGTCTGTTACTTCAGATGTGAAAATAGCAAAGCAAAGCCGCAAAGAACATGGAAAATCAAAGAAACTTGTCATTACCAAAAAATGACAATAAGTATCTAATAACCAAGCTCAGTGGCATGGAATTATATGATTAAGCTGATAAAGAAAATACTTTTGATAACACTCAATGAACTGCAAGAAAACTCAGACAATTCAATGAAATCATGGGGAAAACAACATGAACAAAACGAGATATTTGTCAAACAGATAGAGATCATTAAAAAGAACCAAACAAAAACTTTATAGCTGAAGAATTTAATGAAGAATGAAATGAAAAATGCAATAGGGAACAGCTGCAACAGAATAGAACAGATGGAAGATAGAACAAGTAAACAAAATACAGGAATTTTGAAACAACCAACTCAAAACAGAAGAAAAAAGAATAAAAAAGAGCAAAAAAAATCCTATTGATCTATAAGCTCCATCTAAAGAACAATATTAGGATAATTAGGATTCCAGAAGTAGAAGAGAAGGACAAGAGGGGAGGAAATTTTTTTAAAAAATAGCTGAGAACTACCCTATGACCCAGCAATTGCTCTACTAGGCATTTATCCAAGGGATACAGGTGTGCTGTTTCGAAGGGCCACATGCACCCCCATGTCTATAGCAGCACTATCAACAATAGTCAAAGTATGGAAAGAGCCCAAATGCCCATCGATGGATGAATGGATAAAGAAGATGTGGTGTATGTATACACACACACACACACACACACACACACACACACACACACAGGAGTATTACTTGGCAATCAAAAAGAATGAAATCTTGCCATTTACAACTACGTGGATGGAAGTGGAGGGTATTAGGCTAAGTGAAATTAGTCAGAGAAAGACAAAAATCATATGACTTCACTCCTATGAGGATTTTAAGAGAAAAAACAGATGAACATAAGGAATGGGAAACAAAAATAATATAAAACCAGGGAGGGGGACAAAACAGAAGAGACTCATAAATATGGAGAACAAACTGAGGGTTACTGGAGTGGGTGTGGGAGGGGGGATGGGCTAAATGGGTAAGGGGCACTAAGGAATCTACTCCTGAAATCATTGTTGCACTATATGCTAACTAATTTGGATGTAGATTTTAAAAAATGAAAAATAAAATAAAAAAAATAGCTAAGAACTTCCTAAACCTGGGGAAGGACTTGGACATCCAAGTTCACAAAGCTAGCAAATCACTCTTATCTAAATGCAAAAAGATCTTTCCCAAGCCGCATTATAATGTCACTGTCAAAAATCATATATGAGTTCTTTACATATTTTGGATACTAATCCTTTCCCTGTCATTTGCATATATCTTCTCCATCAGTTGTCTTTTAGTTTGATTGTTTCCTTTGCTGTACAGAAGCTTTTTATCATGATGAGGTCACAATAGTTCATTTTTGCTTTTGTTTCCCTTGCCTCCAGAGACATGTCTAGAAAGAAGTTGCTGCTGCCAAGGCCTAAGAGGCTGCCTGTGTTGTCCTGTAGGATTTTGATGGTTTCCTGTCTCACATTTATGCCTTTCATCAGTTTTGAACTTATTTTTGTGTATGGTGTAAGGAAGTGGTCCAGGTTCATTCTTCTGCACATTGCTGTCCAGTTTTCCTAACACCATTTACTGAAGAGACTGTCTTTTTTCCATTGGATACTCTTTCCTGCTTTGTCAAAGATTAGTTGGCCTTACCTTTGTGGGTCCATTTCTGGGTTCTCTGTTCTGTTCCACTGATCTATGTGTGTGTGTTTGTGCCAATACCATACTGCCTTGATGATTACAGCTTTGTAATATAGCTTGAGGTCTGGAATTGGGATGCCTCCAGCTTCGGTTTTCCGTTTCAACATTACTTTGGCTATTCAGGGTCTTTTCTGGTCCCATACAAACTGTAAGATTGTTTATTCTAGTTTTGTGATTAATGCTAGTGTTATTTCGATAGGCATTGCATTGAATGTGTAGAGTTCTTTGGATATTATACTCATTTTAACAATATTCTTCCAATCCATGAGCATAGAATGTGTTTCCATTTCTTTGTATCTTCTTCAATTTCTTTCATAAGCTTTCTATAGTTTTCAATGTACAGATTTTTTTCCTCTTTGGTTAGGTTTATTTCTAGGTATTTTATGTTTTTTGGTGCAATTGTAAATGGGACTGATTCCGTGATTTCTCTTTCTGCTGCTTCATTATTGGTGCATAGAAATGTAAATGATTTCTGTACAATGATTTTATATCCTGGGACTGCTGAATTAATATATCTGATCTAGCAGTTTTTTGGTGGAGTCTTTTGGGTTTTCCACATAGAATAAATATCATATCGTCTGTGAAAAGTGAAAGTTTGACTTCTTCTTTGTCAATCTGGACGCCTTTTATTTCCTTTTGTTGTCTTATGGCTGAGCCTAGGACTTCCAGTACTATGTTGAACAATGGTGAGAGTGGACATCCCTGTTCCTGACATTAGGGGGAATGCTGTCCGTTTTTCTCCATTGAGGATATTAGCTGTGGGTCTTTCATGTGTCAAACTCAACACCCAAGAAACAAACAATACAGTGAAGAAATGGCCAGAAAACATAAACACTTTTCCAAAGACCATATCTAGTTGGCCAACAGACACATGAAAAGATGCTCAACATCACTCATCATCAGGGAAATACAATCAAAACCATGATGAGATACCACCTCACACCTGTCAGAATGGCTAAAATCAACAATATAATAAAGAATAGGCATTGGTGAGGATATGGAGAAAGGGGAACCCTCTTGCACTGCTGGTGGGAATGAAAACTGGTGCAGCCACTCTGGAAAGCAGTACGGGGTTCTTCAAAAAACTAAAAAAATAGAACTACCCTCTTACCCAGCAATTGCACTTGTAGGTATTTATCCAAAGGATACCAAAATGCTGATTTGAAGGGGTACACACACCCCAATGTTTATAGCAGCATTATCAACAATAGCCAAACTACAGAGAGAGCCCAAATATTTTTCAACTGATGAATGGATAAAGAAGATGTAGTAGATGTAGAGAAGGAATGTTCCTTAGCACAAGCAAGCTCATACATGATAAGCTCAAAGCTAACATCACGCTCAGTGGTGAAAAGTTTAAATCCTTTCCTTTAAGATCAGGAGCAAGACAAGATTGCCTATTCTATTAAACCATTAAACCATTTCTATTAAACATAGTACTGGAAGCCCTAGCCAAAATAATTATGTAAGAAAAAGAAACGAAAGGCGTTCATATCAAAAAGGAAGAAGTAAGGGACACATGGATGGATCAGTCATGTAAGTGTCTGTTGATTTTGGCTCATGTCATGATCTCATGGTTGGTGAGATTGAGCCCCACATAGGGCTCTACAGTGACAGCATGGAGCCTGTTTGGGATTATCTTTCTCCCTCTCTGCTCCTCCCCTGCTCACACACTCTCTCTCCCTCTCAAAATAAATAAACATTAAACAAAACAAAACAACTTAAAAAAAAAGGAAGTAAAATTACCTCTACTTGCAGAGGGCACAATTTTATAGATAGAAAACTATAAAGGCTCCACTCAAACCAGTAGAACTAATGAACGACTTAACTTGCAGGTCACAAAAATTAGCATACAGAAATCAGTTGTATTTCCAAACACTAAGAATGAAGGCTGTGAAAAAGAAATTATGAAAGCAATCTTTTAACCTACAAGGGTAGACTCATAAGGTTAGTAGCAGACCTGTCCACTGAATCTTGGCAGGCCAGAAGGGAGTGGCAGGAAATATTCAATGTGCTGAACAGGAAAAATTAGCAGCCAAGCATCCCTTATCCAGCAAGGCTGTTACTCATAATAGAAGGAGAGATAAAGACTTTACCAGACAAATGAAAACTAAAGGAGTTTGTGACCACTAAACCAACCTGAAAGAAATTTTAAGGGGATCCTTGAGTGGTGAAAAAATAAAAAGAAGACCAAAGCAACAAAGACTAGAAAGGACCAGAGAACATCACCAGAAACACCAACTCTACGGGTAACACAATGGCACTAAATTTGTATCTTTCAATAATCACTCTGAATGTAAACGGACTAAATGCTCCAACCAAAATGAATAGGGTATCAAAATGGATAAAAAACCAAGATCCATCTATATGCTGCTTATAAGAGACTCATTTTAGACCTAAAATCACCTGCAGATTGAAAGTGAGGGATGGAGAACCATCTATCGTGCTAAATGGAGGTCAAAAGAAGACCAGAGTAGCCATACTTAGATCAAACTAGATCTTAAACCACAGACTGTAACAAGCAATGAAGAAGGGCATTATATAATAACTAAGAGATCTATCCATCAAGAAGTTCTAAAAATTATACATATTTATACCTCCAACTTGGAATAACCCAAATAAATAAATCAATTAAACACAAAAATAAAAAAACACATTGATAATAATACCATAATAGTAGGGGACTTCAATACCCCACTTACAGAAATGGACAGATCATCTAAGCAGAAAACCAACAAGGAAACAATGGCTGAATGACATACTGGACCAGATGGACTGAACAGATATATTCAGAACATTTCATCCTAAAGCAGAATATACATTCTTCTCAAGTGCACATGGGACATTCTCCAGAATAGATCACATACTGGGTCACAAATCAGCTCTCAACAAGTACAGAAAGATCACGGTCACACCGTGCATATTTTCAGATCACAACACTATGAAACTCAAAATCAACCACAAGAAAAAATTTGGAAAGCCCTCAAATACATGGAGGTTAAAGAACATCCTACTGAAGAATGAATTGGTTACCCAGGAAATTAAAGAAGTTAAAAAAATATTGGAAACAAATGAGAATGAAAACATGATGGTCCAAACCCTTTGGAATGCAGCAAAGGCGGCCCCAAAAGGAAAGTACCTTGCAATTTAGGCCTATCTCAAGAAGGAAGAAAGGTCTTAAATACATAACTTAACCTTACACCTAAAGGAGCTAGAAAAGGGAAAGCAAATAAAGCCCAGAGCCAACAGAAGGGAAATAGTAAGTATTAGAGCAGAAACAAACAATGTTACAACAAAAACAGAACAGATCAATGAAGCTAAAAGTTGGTTTTTTAAAAAAAAATTATTTAAATCCAAGTTAGTTAGCATATAGTATAATACTGGTTTCAGGAGTAGGATTTAGCGATTCATCTCTGACATATAACATCCGGTGCTCATCCCAACAAGTGCCCTCTTTAAATCCCATTACCCACTTAGCCCATCCCCGCCCCCCCACTCAAAACCCCTCCAGCAACCCTCAGTTTGTTCTCTGGATTTGAGAGTCTCTTATGGTTTGCCTCCCTCTCCGTTTTTATCTTATTTTTCCTTCCCGGCCCCTATGTTCATCTGCTGTGTTTCTTATATTCCACATGAGTGAAATCATATGGTATTTGTCTTTCTCTAATTGATTTATTTCACTTAGCAGAATACATTCTAATTCCATCCACACTGTTTCAAATGACAAGATATTCTTTTGGTTGCCAAGTAGTATTCCATTATATATATTTACTACATCTTTATCCGTTCATCAGTCGATGGACATTTGGGCTCTTTCCATAATTTGGCTATTGATAGTGCTACTATAAAAGCTGTGCATCTGAAAAGCTGGTTTTTTGAAAGAGTAAACAAAATGAAAGTGGACCCAAACGGATAAAATCACGAATGAAACAGATCACAACCAACATCACAGAGATATAAACAATTATAAGAGAATACTATGGAAAATTATATGCCCAAAAACTGGGCAATCTGGAAGAAATGGAAAACTTACATACTACCAAAACTCAATCAGGAAGAAACAGAAAATCTGAACAGGCTCATAACTAGCAAAGAAATTGAATTAGTTATCTAAAACTAACAACTCAGGAAACAACATGAGCATGTAGAGAAAGGGGAACCCTTTTGCCCTGTTGGTGGGAATGCAAACTGGTGCAGCCACTCTGAAAAATAGTGTGGAGGTTCCGCAGAAAATTAAAAATAGAATTATCCAGGGCACCTGAGTGGCTCATTTGGTTAAGCCCCTGACTTTGGCTCAGGTCATCATCTCGTGGTTTGTGAGTATGAGCCCCGTGTCAGGTTCTGTACTGACAGCTCTGAGCCTGGAGCCTGTTTCAGATTCTGTGTCTCCCTCTCTTTCTGCTCCTCCCCCACTCACACTCTTTCTCTCTCTCAAAAATAAACAAACATAAAAAATATTTAAAAATAGAATTACCCTATGACCCATCAATTGGGCTACTAGGTATTTATCCAAAGGATACAAAAATGCTGATTTGAAGGGGCACATACACCCCAATGTTTACAGCAGCCTTAATCCCACAAACCAGGAGATCATGACTTGAGCTGGACACTTAAACAAGAGTTGGACACTTAAACAACTGAGCCACCCAGGTGCCCCTATAACCCTTGTCATAAATTAGTTGACTATATATATGGGGGTTTGTGTCTGGACTCCCTATTCTATTTCACCGATCTATGTGTCTGTTTTTATGTCAGTACCATAATGCCTGAATGTTATAACTTCAAAACATAGCTTAAAATCAGGTATTGTGATTCTTTCAGTTTTATTCTTTCTTAGGATTGAATTGGCTATTTGGGGAGCACCTGGGTGGCTCAGTCGGTTAAATGTCCGACTTCAGCTCAGGTCATGATCTCACAGCTCGTGAGTTTGAGCCCTGCATCAGGCTCTGTGCTGACAGCTCGGAGCCTGGAGCCTGCTTCAGATTCTGTGTCTCCCTCTCTCTCTCTGCCCCTCCCCTCTTGTCCCCTCTCTCTCTCTTTCTCAGAAAAAAATAAACATTAAAAAATGAATTGGTCATTTGGGTTCTTTTGTGGTTTCATGCAAAAATTAGGGATTATTTATTGTTTTTTTTTTGTGAAAATTACCCCTGGAATTTTGATGAGGAGTGCATGCACCCCAATGTTTATACCAGCACCATCAACAATTGCCAAATTGTGGAAAGAGCCCAAATGACCATCGACTGATGAATGCATAAATAAGATGTGACATAGACACACAATGGAATATTACTCGATCAAAAAGAATGAAATGTTGCCATTTGCAACAATGTGTATGGAATTAGAACATGTTAAGTGAAATAAATCAGTCAGGGACAGAAAAATATTGTATGATTTCACTCAGATGTGGAATGTAAGAAACACAACAGATGAACATGGGGGAAAAGAAGGCAAAATAAGATAAAAACAGAGAGGGAGGCAAACCATAAGAGACTTAAATCTAGAGAACAAACTGAGGGTTGCTGGAGGGGAGGTGGGTAGGAGGATAGGCTAAATGGGTGATGAGCATTAAGGAGGGCACTTGTGATGAACCCTGGGTGTTATATGTAAGTGATGAATCACTGGGTTCTAGTCCTGAAACCAATACTACCCTCTGTTAACTAACCTGAATTTAAATAAATAAGTAAATAAGCAATCTTATTTAAGATAGTATTGAAAACAGTAAAATACTTAGCAATAAATTTAACCAATGTGATGAAAAACCTGTACACTGAAAACTATAAGCAATTTATGAAAGAAATGGAAAGATAGCCCATATTTTTGGATTGGAAAATTAACAACATGAATATGTCCATACTACTCAAAGTAATCTACAGATTCAATGTACTCCTCTTTCTCTCTCTCAAAATAAATATTTAATTTATGACAAGGCTTCCAAGGACACACAATGAGAAAAAGATAATCTTCAATATATAGTGTTGGGAAGAGAAGATAGTCATGTGCAAAATAATAAAACTGTGCCTCTATCTTATATCACTCAAAAAATTAAGTCAAATTGGGTCAAAGATTTAGATACAAGACCTAAAACCATAAACCTCCTAGAAGAAAACATGGAAAAAGATTCTTGACATTGGTGTAGGTGATGGCTTTTTGGGTAATTCTCCCAAAGAACAGGCAATAACAAGTAAGTTAATAAGTGGGATTACATTAAGTTCAAGAGCTTCTGCATAGCAAGGGAAACAAAAAATAAATCATTAGGTTGAAAAGGCAACCTACAGAATGAGAGAAATTATTCACAAATCTTATATTGAGTAGAGGACTAATGTTCAAAATATATATAGAGCTCATACAAGCCAACAGCAAAAAACAAAAAAATCTGATTGAAAAATGGAAAGATGACCTGAAGAGCATTTTTCTAAATAAAACTTCAAATGGACAACAGGTAAAGAATACTCAACATTACTAATCATCAGGGAAATGCAAATCAAAACCACAATGAGATATCAACTCATACCTGTTAAAAGGGCTTTTAGAAAAAAAAAAAAAAAAAACAGAAAACAAATGTTGCCAAGGAGAAAGGAAACTCTTATACACTGTTGGTAGAAATGTAGATTGGTACTGCCATTATGGAAGCAGTATGTTGGTTCCTAAAAAAATAAAAATTGAACTACCATATGATCCAACCATCCCTTATACTCCTTAGTATAAATTGAAGTATCTCAAGAAATATTGGCACAATCCTGTTTATTGTTATTATTCATAATATGAAGATATGGAAAAAACCTAAATGTCTGTCAATGGATAATGGGTAAAGTGTGTGTGTGTGTGTGTGCGCATGCACACACACACACACACACACACACACACACAATTGTTCAACCAGGAGAAGGAAGGAAAACCTACCATATATGACAACATGGATAGATCTTGATGGCATTATGCTAAGATAAGTCAGAGGAAGATAAATAACATATGGTATCACTTATGTATGGGGTCTAAGAATCTAAACTTGTAAAAAGAGAAGAGAATGGTACTTACTAGGGGTTAGGTGGTGGGAGAATTGTGGAGAGGTTGGGTACCAACATTCAACTAATAGATAAATAAATTCTGGACATTTAATGCAGGGCATAGTGATTATAGACAACAATGCTGAATTATCAACTTCCTTATTTTTATTTTTTAAAAATTTATTTATTTTGAGAGAGAGAGAGAGAGAGAGAATGAGTGTGTGTGTGTGTGTGTGTGTGTGTGTGTGTGTGTGTGCGCGAGCAGGGGAGGGGCAGAGAGAAGGAGAGACAGAATCCTAAGCAGGCTCTATGCTGTCAGTGCAGAGTTTGATGTGGAGCTTGAAATCACAAACTAGGAGATCATTACCTAAGCCCAGATCAAGAGTTGGAGGCTTAGCCTAACTGAGCCACCCAGGTGCCCCCTGAATTATTAACTTTAACTTTTCTAAGATACTAAATTGTAATCAACACCAAGAAATAAGTGATAATTATATGATGTGGTAAAGGAGTTAGCTAATGCTACTGTAGTAATCATATATGAATATATAGATTTATCAAAATAACAGGTTGTATACCTTAAACTTACATAATGTATATGCCAATATTATCTCAGTACAAAAAGGAAGGAAAACAGCCAGTTTACAAAGATAGGCAGAAAGAGAGGAAAAAAAGAAACAGTGGTGATATAAGACATCAGAACTCTTAATAAGATATCATTATAGGTTCTTGCACATAACGCTAAATGTAGATGGATCGAATTCACCAATCAAAAGGCACAGAGAAGCTGGACAGAAGAGAAGATCCAAATATATGCTGACTACAAGAGATTCACTATAGCTTTAAACACTTGGGCTCAAAGTAAAGGGATGGAAAAAGGTATTCAATGCGAGTAGAAACCATAAAGAAAGCAGGGATAAAACTTAACAGACAAAAGAGATTTTCTACCAAAAATGGTAATGAGAAAAATAAGATTATTATGCAATAGTGCAGGTATCGAACAAGAATATGTAACCATTATAAACATATATGCACACAACATCAGAGCACTTAAATATATTCAGCAAATACTAACAGATATGAAGGGTGAAATGGACAAAACTGCAATAATACTAAGGGATTTCAAGCCCAACTTTCAGCAACAAATAATTCAACAAGGAAATTGTGGACTTGAACAACAGAAAAATTAGAAAAAGAACATAACAGACATTCTAAAACATTCCATTCAACAGCAGGAATTCTTCTCAAGAATACCCAGAATATTCCCCATGGTAAATCATATAATAGGATACAAACAAGTCTCAGCAAATTTAAGGAGATTGAAATAATAACAAATATTTTTTCCAACTACAGTGGAATGAAACTAGAAATCAACAGCAAGAGGAAAGCTGGAAAACTACAAAAATATGGAAATTAAATAACACAGTCCTGAACAAGCAATGGGTCACAAATGTAGAAGGGAAATACACACACGTGTGGGTGCACGCGCACACACGCAAACACACAAAAACGGAAACATAATATGCCAAAACTGATGGAATTCCGCAAAAGCAGTTCTGAAAAGGGAATTTATAGAACAACTCATATATTAAGAAAAGAAAAAATCTTAAAAAATATCCTAACTTTACATACCAAGAACTAGAAAAAGCAAAACAAAACAAAGCCAGTAGAAAGAAGGAAATAATAAAGATTAGAGAATCAATAAATGGACTAAAAATCCATAAAACCAATCAATGAAACCAGGAGCTAGTTTTTGAAAAGACCAAAAACATTGATAAAACTTATCAAAAACTCATCAAAAGGGGAGGGGGTAGGGAAATAAATAAGAAATGAAAGAGGAGAAATAAAAATCCAGAAATAATACCACAGAAATACAAAGAATTATGAGATAATATGAAAAATTATATACCAAAATTGGGTCACCTAGAGGAAATGGATACATTTCTAGAAACCTATGATCTCCTAAAACTAAATTCAGAAGCATTAGAAGATTTGAACAGGCTGATTACTAGCACTAATCAAAAACTCCTAAAAAACAAAAGCCCAGGACCAGACGGCTTCCACACTTGAATTCTACCAAACATATAAAGAGCTAATACCTACTCAAACTATTCCAAAAAACAGGAGAGGAAGGAAATAATTAAAATTCATTCCACAAGGCCAGCATTACCCTGATACCAAAACCAGATAGACACTACAAAAAAAGAGAAATGCAGGCCAATATCTCTGAAGAATATAGATGCAAAAATCTTCAGCAAGGTATTAGCAAACCAAAGCCAAAAATACACTTAAAAAATTATTCACCATGATCAAGAGGGGTTTAATCCAATGTGGTTCATTGGATATAAATGTGGTTCAATATTCAAAAATCAATCGATATAATACATCGCATTAACAAAAGAGAGAATAAAGACTATATGATTGTCTCAAAAGAAGCAGAAAAAGCATTTGACAAAGTATAATATCCATTCATGATAAAAATTCTCAACAGAGTAGGTTTAGAGGGAATATACTTCAATGTAATAAAGGTTATATATGAAAAACCCACAGCTAACATACTCAATGGTGAAAAACTGAGATCTTTCCTTTAAAAATAGGACCAATAAGGATGTTCACTCTCACTTATTTTATTCAACATAGTATTGAAGGTTCTACTCACAGCAATAAGACCACAAAAACAACAAAAATAAAAGACATCCAAATTTTTAAGGAAAAAAGAGAACTTTCACTATTTTTAGATGACATGATTCTATATACACAAAACTGGAAAGACTCTACCAAGAAACTACTAGAACTGATCAATAAATTCAATGAAGTTGTAGGCTACAAAATTGATGTACAGAAATCTGTTGAATTTCTATACATTAATAATAAAGTAGCAGAAAGAGAAATTAAGAAAACAATTCCACTTAAAATTGCATGAAAATGAAATAAAAACTTAGGAAATAAATACTTTCACCCAAGTAGGTGAAAGATATATACTCCAATAACTAAAAAAGGTTGATGAAAAGAATTAAGAATGACGCAAATAGAAAGATATTCCATGCTCATAGGCTGAGAGAACAAATATTGTTAAAATATCCATACTACCCAAAGCAATCTATAGGTTTAATACCTATCGAAATACTAACAGCATTCTTCACAGAACTAGAACAATTCTATAATTGTATCTAACCACAAAAGACCCTGGAATGGCCAAAGCAATCTTGAAAAAGAAAACATGGAGGTATCACAACTTGAGATTTCAAGATATACCACAAAGCTGTAGTAATCAAAACAGTAGAGTACTGGTACAAAAATAGATGCATAGATCAAAAGAACAGAATAGAGAGACCAGAAATAAACCCACTCTTATATGGTCAATTAATCTCCAACAAAGGAGACAAGGACATATGATGAGGACTTCATAGTAACTTCAGTAAATGGTTCTGGGAAAATTGGAGAGCTACATGCAAAAGAATTAAACTGGACCATTTTCTCATACCATACACAAAAATAAACTCAAAATTGATTAAAGATCTAAATGTGAGACCTGAAAACATGAAACTTCTAGAAAAAAACACAGGCAGTCATCTCTTTGACATCAGCCTTGGCAACATTTTTCTAGATATATCTCCTCAGGGAAGGGAAACAAAGGCAAAATTAAACTATTGGGCTACAACAAAATAAAAATCTTTTGCACAGTGAAAACAACCATCAACAAAACAAAAAAGACAACCTAATGAATGGGAGAAGATATTTGTAAGTGATATATCTAATAAGGGGTTAGTATCCAAAATACATAAAGAATTTATACAACTCAACACCAAAACCAGAATCTGATGAAGAAATGGGCAGAAAACATGAATAGACACTTCTCTAAAGAAGACATCCAGATGGCCAACAGGCACATGAAAAGATGCTTAATGTCACTCATCAGGGAAATTAACATCAAAACCACACTCAGATACCACCTCACGCCAGTCAGAGTGGCCAAAATGAACAAATCAGGAGACTATAGATGCCGGCGAGGATGTGGAGAAATGGGAACCCTCTTGCACTGTTGGTGGGAATGCAAATTGGTGCAGCCACTCTGGAAAACAGTGTGGAGGTTCCTCAGAAAATTAAAAATAGACCTACCTTATGACCCAGCAGTAGCACTGCTAGGAATTTACCCAAGGGATACAGGAGTACTGATGCATAGGGGCACTTGTACCCCAATGTTTATAGCAGCACTCTCAACAATAGCCAAATTATGGAAAGAGCCGAAATGTCCATCAACTGATGAATGGATAAAGAAATTGTGGTTTATACACACAATGGAGTACTACGTGGCAATGAGAAAGAATGAAATATGGCCCTTTATAGCAACATGGATGGAACTGGAGAGTGTGATGCTAAGTGAAATAAGCCATACAGAGAAAGACAGATACCATATGGTTTCACTCTTATGTGGATCCTGAGAAACTTAACAGAAACCCATGGGGGAGGGGAAGGGAAAAAAAAAGAGGTTAGAGTGGAAGAGAGCCAAAGCATTAGAGACTCTTAAAAACTGAGAACAAACTGAGGGTTGATGGGAGGTGGGAGGGAGGAAAGGGTGGGTGATGGGTATTGAGGAGGGCACCTTTTGGGATGAGCACTGGGTGTTGTATGGAAACCAATTTAACAATAAACTTCATATATTGAAAAAAAAAAGAAACATATAATCTTCCAAGACTGGGGTGTCTGGGAAGCTCAGTTGGTGGAGTGTCCAACTCTTGATTTCAGCTCAGGTCATGATCCCAGGGTCATGGGATCGAGCCCCATGATATGCTCCATACTGAGCATGGAGCCTGCTTGAAATCTTCTTTCTCCTCTGTTCCTCTTATCTGCTCATGCTCTAAAATTAAAAGTTAAAAAAAATAAGAATCATCCAAAACTGAATCAGGAAGAAATATAAAATTAAAAAAAATTGTTTTAATGTTTATTTTTTTGAGAGAGAGAGACAGAGCGTGAGTGGGGGAGGGGCAGAGAGAGAGGGAGACACAGAATTGGAAGCAGGGTCTGGGCTCTGGGCTGTCAGCACAGAGTCTGATGTGGGTCTCAGACCTATGAACCATAAGATAAAGACCTGAGCCAAAGTCAGACACTTAACTGACTGAGCCCCCCAGGTGCCCGAGAAATAGAAAATTTTAACAGACTAGTTACTAGTAATGAAATTGAATGGGTAACCAAAAAACTCCAATCAAACAAAAGCCCAGGATCAGATAGCTTCACAGATGAATTCCACAAACATTTAAAGAAGAATATGTATTCTTCTCAAACTATTCCAAAATATAGAAGAAGGAAAAATTCAAATCTCATTCTATAAGGTCAGCATTATCCTGATACAAAAAGTAGACAAAGATACACACAAAAAAGAAAACTATAGGAAAATATTTCTGATAAATATAGATGCAAAATTTCTCAACAAAATATTAGCAAACCAATACCAACAATACATTAGAACATCATTTACCACTACCAAGTAGGATTTATTCCAGGGATGCAAGTGTGGTTCAATGTTTGCAAATTGATCAATGTGATACATCACATTAACAAGAGAAAGGATCAAAACCATAGGATCATCTCAACAGATGCAGAAAAACATTTGACAAAATAATACATCCAGTCATGATAAAAACTCTCAATAAAGTGGGGTTAGAGAGAACATACCTCAACAAAATAAAGGCTTTATATTAAAAACCTACAGCTAACATCATACTCAATGGTGAAAAACTGAGACCTTTTCCACTAAGATCAGGGACAAGACAAAGATGTCCACTCACAACTTTTATTAACATAATACTGGAAGTCCTAAGGCAAGAGAAACAAATAACAGGCATCCAAATTGGTAAGAAAGAAGTAAAGCTTTCATTATTTGGAAAGGACCTAATACTATATATAGAAACCCTCACCCCCCCCGCCCCCCCCCAAAAAAACTGCACCAAAAAACTATTAAAACTGATAAATTCAGTAAAGTTGCAGGATAGAAAATTAATATACAGAAATCTGTTGCATTTCTATACACTAATAACAAATTAGCAGAAAGAGAAATTAAGATAACAATTCCTTTTACCATCACACCAAAAAGAATAAAACGCCTAGGAAAAAACTTAACCAAAGTGATGAAAGACTTGTACTCTAATAGCTAAACACTCATAAAAGAAATTGATAGTGGCACACAAAAAGGAAAGATATTCCATGTTCATGGATTGGAAGAAATTGTATTGCTAAAATATCCATACTACCCAAATAAATTTTCAGATTCGATGCAATACATATCAAAATACCAACAGAATTTCCCACAGAACTAGAACAAATAATCCTGAAAGTTGTATGGAATCACAAAGACACAGAAAGCCCAAGCAATCTTGAGAAAGAAGAACAAAACTGAAGGTATCATAATCCCAGAATTCAAGATATACCACAAAACTGCAGTAATCAAAATGTATGGTACAGACATAAACACAGACATAGATCAATGGAACAGAATACAGTGTCCAAAAAGAAACACTTGTTTACATGGTCAATTAATCTATAACAAAGGAGGCAAGAATATACAAGGGGAAATAGATGGTCTCGTCAATAAAGGGTTCTGGGAAAACTGGATGGCTACATGCAAAAGAATTAAACTGGACCATTTTCTCACACTACCTACATAAATGAACTCAAAATTGATTAAAGACCTAAATGTGAGACATGAAACCATGTAACTCCCAGAAGAAACGAAGTTTGTTTGCTTTCAACATTCTATTTGGTAATGTTTAGAAGAAAAATGTTTTTGACATCAACCTTGGTGACATTTTTTAGATATGTCTCCTCAGGCAAGGGAAATAAAGCAATATTAAACTATTGGACTACACCAAAACAAAAAATTTTTGTACAACAAAGAAAACCATCAACAAAAGGAAAGGCACTCCACTGAATGGGAGGATATTTACAAATGATATATCCAATAAGGACAATTGGACATATTCAATTAATATCCAAAATATATTAAAAAATGTTTAAGACTCGACATCAAAAAACTCCAAGTAATCTTTTTCTAAACCCCAAATAACATGATTAAAAATGGGCAGAGGACCCGAATCGACATTTTTTTTTTCAAAGAACACACACAGATGGCAAACAGATGCATGGAAAAATGCTCAACATCACCAACCATCAGGGAAATACAAATCAAAACCACAACAAGGTATTATCTCATACCTGTCATAATGGCTGGAATCAAAAAGACAAAAAAGTAACAAGTGTTGGTGAGGATGTACAGAAAAAGCAATGCTCATGCACTGTTGGTGGGAATACGAACTGGTACAGCCACTGTGAAAACAGTGTGGAATTTCCTCAAAAAGTCAGAAACAGAAATACCATATGATCAAATATCTCCCTACAGGGTAGTTACCTAGAGAAAATGAACACACTAATTTGGAAAGATGTAGGTACCTCTATGTTTATTGCAGCACTATTTACAATATGGAAGGAACACAAGTGCCTGTTGATAGATGAATGGAAAAAGAGGTTGTGGTATATATTTACAATGGAATTTCATTAACAGCCATCAAAAGAAATAGATCTTGCCATTTGGGACAACATGAAGGGAACCAGATGATATTATGCTAAGTGACATAACTCATGCATAGAAAGACAGATACCAAATGAATTTACTTATGTAGGTGTGCTGACAATAGTGACTCCATCTTTGGCCCGCTTATCTTTTTCATGTCAGCTCAATGGCCTCTGTTGAGGTTATGTGATCCAGGCCAGTTGGAGATCAATGTACATACCTTAGACATGCCTGCCAAGGCTGGAATGTGGGAGGCTTGCTTTGACCTTCCATATGTTTGTTAAAGATAACACAGCATCTCTTCTTCCTGATGCACAAATGGCACCACCACAAGATCGAATTCAAGGTTAGCTGTCAATTAAATGCATGCAAACCGGGGGTGCCTGGGTGGCTCAGTTGGTTGAGCGCCGACTTCGGCTCAGGTCACGATCTCGCGGTCCGTGAGTTCGAGCCCCGCATCGGGCCCCTGTGCTGACAGCTCAGAGCCCGGAGCCTGTTTCAGATTCTGTGTCTCCCTCTCTCTGACCCTCCCCCATTCATGCTCTGTCTCTGTCTCAAAAATAAATAAACGTTAAAAAAAAAAATGCATGCAAACCTTTTGCTCGCACCACAATGCCCTTGTGTGCATTTCCTTGCTCTCTAAAATCTGTAGACTAAGGTCAGGACTTTGCAGGGAACAGCAGCACAGTTATGGATCATCGTCCATCTGATCCTCCTTGCCAGTAATTTACCCTGAATAAAACTCTGTATAAACTGTATACAATTGTTGGCTTCATATTTTGGTCTCAAAGAACCTTCTCAGTTTAAAGGATAATTAACAACCTCTTTTCCATTTTCTAACAATTGGCAAGCTAAGCCAGGGGACCCAGAGTGAAACTAGCATGGGTAAAGGGGCCATGCTGGGGGAAAGTCTGTTGTCCATGGGGAAATTCCATTGTTCATGGGGGAAATTCCATTGTTCATGGGGGAAATCTTATGGCTGTGGGGAGACCTGGCCAAGTTTTTGAGCATTTGGGACCAGTGCATGCATATGGGGACAACTCAAATATTCCCAATGGATTGTTAGATATTCCATACAAAATGGTGGAGAGAAGGAAATGGAAAAGAGAACGTGAATAAAACTATTGCGATGGTAACTCGGCCATTGCTCTGTGCATTATGAGATGCCACAAAAAAGGAATTTCAAGAGACAGCGCTTTGAGGGCTACTGCTCTGTCTCCTTGCTTGTAACAAGTAGTAAATAGTCCTTTGCTTTCAACATTCTATTTGGTACTGTTCAATTTAAACTACCCCAAGCAGTAATCTCCTTGAGTTGTTATAAATTTTGGTGACCCACACGGGACGTGTCTGTGGTTTGTGTGCCTACTTAATCTGAGAGCTGGAATGAAGCAGTTGGCAACGGCAGATTGAGGTAGCTCCAGGCACTGCATCTGAGGTTCAAGACTAGGAACATTCTGCTTGGCGCCTTGGTGTCTGCTGATCCCAGAGGTGAAGTGGCCACCCTGAACACTCTTTGTTCAGCATCTCAGGAGAGTTGGCAGATAAGTGAGTTGCGGCTCTGCCACCACAGTTAGTGCTGTCTTGCTAATTGTAAAGACTAAAGGGGAGGGGCGCCTGGGTAGCTCAGTCAGTTAAGCTTCTGACTCTTGAATTTGGTTCAGGTCATGATCAGGTTCATGGGTTCGAGCCCCGTATCAGGCTTTGTGCTGACCTTATGGAGCCTGCGTGGGATTCTCTCTCTCCCCCTCTCTCCCTACCCCTTCCTTGCTCTTTCTCTCTCTTAAACACACACTAAAAGAAAGAAAGAAAGAAAGAAAGAAAGAAAGAAAGAAAGAAAGAAAGAAAGAAAGAAAGACTAAAAGAGAGCTCAGCGGAAGTGTCTTAAGAGAAAGGGCCCTTTGATAAATCCCCCGGGGGATTAAATTCTTGTTCAAGTGGAGCTTAGAAGTCCCCAGGTAATGGAGGTCAAAAATGTTTTAAGAAGATTATACTGAAAATTATTTTAACACTCAACTGGCTTAAATGAGGATCCTTTAAAATACTTAATTATTGTATTTGCACGCCCAACTTGAGAAAGCTGGCTACTAAACAATTTGAGTAGGATGCCTGCTTTGATTGGTATTTGGAGTCTTCTAAAAACATTGACAGTATACTATCCACAAAAAAATAAGAAGATGCACCCTGAGGGGAAGAAGCAGATTAAGAAGATGTAATCAGATGGGTAGATCAACCTGTATCATTGTGCTACCACCCAGTTCTTTGGGAATTGAAAGCATCCTTCTTTATCTTATAAAACTTTACACAACTAGAAATGCAGCTCTAGAGGAATTTCAGTTTACATATTCCTTTACTGTTCCCAAGTCTTCCCCTATTTATCTTAAATGTCTTCTAAATTATTGACTTTAGGAAACCAAAGCCTTTCTTGGAAAAGTTTGTATTCTTTCTTTGAAATGTGACCACAGCCCATGATCACCTGAAGCTGAAGGGAAAAATGTGGAAGCAGGCAGAGGAGGGGAAGAATTTATTTATTTATTTATTTAGTTAGTTAGTTAGTTTAGTTTAGTTTAGTTTATTGTCAAGTTAGCTAACACACAGTGTATGCAGTGTGCTCTTGGTTTTGGGGATAGATTCCCGTGATTCACCACTTACATACAACACCCAGTGTTCATCCCATCACCCATTTTCCCCTCCTCCCAACCCTCAGTTTGTTCTCTGTATTCAAGAGTCTCTAAGGTTTGCCTCCTCTCTGTAACTATTTTCCCCCTCCCTTTCCCCATGGTCTTCTGTTAAGTTTCTCAAGTTCCACATATGAGTGAAAACATATGATACCTGTCTTTCTCTGACTGACTTATTTCACTTAGCATAATACCCTCCCATTCCATCCACGTTGTTGCAAATGGCAGGATTTCATTCTTTCTCACTGTCAAGTAGTATTCTGTTGTATATATATAGCACATCTTCTTTATCCATTCATCAGTTGATGGACATTTAGGCTCTTTCCATGATTTGGCTATTGCTGAAAGTGCTACTATAAACATTGGGGTACAAGTGCCCCTATGCTTCAGCACTCCTGTATCCTTTGGATAAATTCCTAGTAGTGCAATTGCTAGGTCATAGGGTAGTTCTATTTTTAATTTTTTGAAGAACCTCCACACTGTTTTCCAGAGCAGCTGCACTGATTTGCATTCCCACCAACGGTGCAAGAGGGTTCCCATTTCTCCACATCCTTGCCAACATCTGTTGTTTCTTGAGTTGTTAATTTTAGCCACTCTGACTTGTGAGAAGTGGTGTCTCAATGTGGTTTTGGTTTGTATTTCCCTGACGAGTGATGTTGAACATATTTTCATATATATGTTGGCCATCTGGATGTCTTCTTTGGAAAAGTGTCTAATTCATGTCCTCTGCCCATTTCTTCACTGGATTATTTGTTTTTTGGGTGTTGAGTTTGGTAAGTTCTTTATAGATTTTGGATACTAACCCTGTGATATGTCATTTGCAAATATATTCTCCCATTCTGTGGTTTGCCTTTTAGTTTTGTTGATTGTTTCCTTTGCAGTGCAGAAGATTTTTATTTTGACAAGGTCCCAATAGTTCATTTTTGCTTTTATTTCCCTTGCCTTCGGAGATGTGTCAAGCTGAGGTCAAACAGGTTGTTTTCTGTTTTCTCCTCTAGGGTTTTGATGGTTTTCTATCTCACATGTAGGTATTTCATCCATTTTGAGTTTATTTTTGTGTACAATGTAGGAAAATAGCACAAATTCATTCTTCTGGAATGTTGCTGTCTAGTTCTCCCAACACCATTTGCTAAAGAGACTTTTTTCCATTGGATACTCTTTCCTGCTTTGTCAAAGATTAGTTGGCCATGCATTTGTGGGTCCAATTCTGGGTTCTCTATTCTATTCCATTGCTCTATGTGTCTGTTTTTTTGTGCCAATACCATACTGTCTTGATTACAGCTTGGTTACAGCTTTGTAGTAAGGGCTAAAGTCTGGGATTGTGATGCTTCTGCTTTAGTTTTGTTTTTCAACATTTCTTTGGCTATTTGGGGTCTTTTGTGGTTCCATATAAATTTTAGGATCGTTTGTTCTAGCTCTAAGAAGAATGCCAGTGCAATTTTGATTGGGATTTCATTGAATGTGTAGATTGCTTTTAATACTGACATTTTAACAATATTTATTCTTCCAATCCATGAATATGGGATGTTTTTCCATCTCTTCAGGTCTTCTTCAATGTCTTTCATAAGTTTTCTATAGTTTTCAGCATATAGATCTTTTACATCTTTGGTTAGGTTTATTCCTAGGTACTTTACAGTCTTCAGTGAAAGTGTAAATGGGACTGATCTCTTGAGTTCTCTTGCTGTTGCTTCATTATTGGTGTATAGAAACACAACTGATTCTGTACAGATTTTGTATCCTGCGACTGCTGAATTCATGTATCAGTTCTAGCAGCCTTTTGGTGGAGTCTTTCAGGTTTTTCATGTACAGTATCATGTCTTCTGTGAAAAGTGAAAGTTTGACTTCTTTTTTGCCAATTTGGATGCCTTTTATTTCATTTTGTTGTCTGATTGCTGAGGCTAAGACTTCCAACACAATGTTAAACAACAATGGTGACAGAGGACATCCCTGTCGTGTTCCTGATCTCAGGGTGAAAGCTCTTCATTTTCCCCATTGAGGATGATATTAGCTTAGTGGGGTTTCTGTCTGGTTTGGGAATCAAGGTAATGCTGACTTTATAGAATGAGTCCAGAAGCTTTCCTTATGTTTCTATTTTTTGGAACACCTTGAGAAGGATAGGTATTAACTCTGCTTTATTTTTTTTTAATTTTTTTAATGTTTATTTATTACTGAGAGACAGAGAGAGAGAGACAGAGCATGAGTAGGGGAGGAGCAGAGAGAGAAGGAGACACAGAATCTGAAGGAGGCCCCAGGCTCCGAGCTGTCAGCACAGAGCCCGATGCGGGGCTTGAACTCACAGACTGCAAGATCATGACCTGAGCTGAAGTTGGGCGCTCAACTGACTGAGCCACCCAGCTGCCCCTTACCTCTGCTTTAAATATCTGGTAGAATTCCCCTGGTAAGCCATCTGGCCCAGGAGTCTTATTTTTTGGGAGATTTTTGATAACTGATTCAATTTCTTTGCTGGTTATGGGTCTGTTAAAATGTTCTATTTCTTCCCATTTGAGTTTTGGTAGTGTGTGGGTGTCTAGGAATTTGTCCATTTCTTCTAGGTTGTCCAGTTTGTTGGCATATATTTTTTCATAGTATTCTCTAATAATTGCATTTCTGTGGTGTTGGTTGTGATCTCTCCTCTTTCATTCGTGATTTTATTTATTTGGGTTCTCTCTTCTTTTTGAGAAGTCTGGCTAGGGGTTTATCAATTTTGTTTAATTAAAAAAAAACAGCTCTTAGATTCGCTGATCTGGTTTTTTGATTATATCTTGTTTATTTCTGCTCTAATCTTTATTATTTTTCTCAAGAAACCTCTTTAAACCTTTTTTAATGTTTTATTTATTTTTGAGAGAAAGAGACCATGAGCAGGGGAAGGGCAGAGAGAGAGAGACAGACAGACAGACAGACAGACATAATCTGAAGCAGGCTCCAGGCTCTGAGCTGTCAATATAGACCCTGACATGGGACTCGAACTCACAAACTGTGAGATCATGACCTGAGCTGAAGTCAGATGCTTAACAGACTGAGCCACCCAGGTGCCCCAAGAAACCTCTTTAAAATGCAGACTGCTAAGAGAGCTGTTGTGCCCAAAGTCTAGTAATATCTCAAGATTAATTCCAGGGACAGATAAAAATCTTGAAAACCTCTACAAATATTATCAACTATAAGATATTTACGTCTGTCTCTGTGTGTATCCATATATGAATGTTGCAAATTTGAGATAATTTTCTTTCTTTCTTTCTTTTTTAATGTTTATTTATTTTTGAGAGAGAGAGAGAGAGAGAGAGAGAGAGAGACAGAGCATGAGCGGGGGAGGGGCAGAGAGAAAGGGAGACACAGAATCTGAAGCAGGCTCCAGGCTCTGAGCTGTGAGCACAGAGCCCGGCGTGGGGCTCGAACTCACAGACTACGAGATCATGACCTGAGCCTAAGTCAGACGCTCAACCAACTGAGCCACCCAGGTGCCATGAGTAACTTTCTACCTGTGACTGGTATTGCTAAAATTAATTTGTGAAAGAGCTCTATTTAGTTGGTTTGAAGGCAACTACTTGTAAGGATTGGGCATTCTAAAACTCAGAAAGATAGAAACTACCCCAAATTTTTGTTCAGGCTCATGTGTTCTGGGATAATCTCTGCTAAATTAAAGTTTGTTGTTTAATAAGTAGGTTGAATAGATGAAGAAGGTTTGTAGGTCAACTTTTAAATAATTTCCAAAATCTTTCAAATTTTGCTAAATGATAAATTATGTAGAATTCACTGGATATTTAAGTCTCTTCCAAGATTACTAAAATAGGTTTATATACTTTTATTAAAGAGCAACTACAGATAAATTTGGGTCTGCTAATAAACATGTTATTCTTTATTGAAAGACTTACTATGGAAAAATATTTTTTTAGCAATTATAGATTTTTTTTCATAAATTTTCCAATCTAGAAAATTCTGTTGTAATAGTTCACAGTTCCTTACTGATGAGGGAGCATAAGACAAGCTGAGGGCAAAGTGCAAGATGGCACCTCCCCCCACCCCCAGGTGGGATATGTGTGATATTCCTTAGACACTCCGGCTGCCCAAGAACAAAGGAAAGGGAAGAAAACAAATGGTTAACTAATAGAGATCACAGTCATAAAGGACATGAGTCTCCATCAATTTAAAATTTCTTAGTCAATTACAAGAAAAAGTCAATCTTACCAATAGCCTAATGTCCAGAAACCTACAGACTCCTGGAGCCCTAATATCACCCTCCCCTCCATAGTGCTGTGGGGGAATGAAGGCAAGAAGGAAATAAAATTAAATTTCCTTATAACCTGTAACCCATTGACAAATACTTGAGGCAAATACAGAGTAAATCATTTCTCTAAGAACCCCCTACCATCCCGATGTTAATGTCTTGCTAGAGGAAAAAGAATCTTAGCTTGACAATAGCAAGGCTTCAGGTGTCTTAGGAGTCCTCTTTAGCATACCAAAGTCCTTCTGGAGGCTTCCCTTTTGACTCTACCTCCCCCAACTCCATAGTATATAACGAGTCACTCTGCACAACCCCAGTGCAGCCCTTTCTGCTCATGGGTCCTGTCCCTGTAATGAGGGAGCATAATGTAAGCTGAGGGCAAAGCACAAGCTAGCACACTCCTCCCCCCAACCCCCAGGTGAGTATGTGTGATATTTCTCAGATACTCCTGGCTACCCAAGAACAAAGGAAAGGGGTTTAAGTGCTTGCCATGGTGATGTGAGAAACTAAGGCAAATGAAAAATTAAATTTCCTTACTGCCTACAGCCCATCTACAAGTCCTTGAAACAAGCAGAGTGACGTCTCTCTACGAGCTCAGCTGCCTCCATGATGACATTTTGCTAGGGGAAAAAGAGAATCTTGGCTTAACATTATCCTGACTCCCCAGGATCCTGTAAGTCTACTTTATATACAAATTTCTTCAGGAACTTCCTTTATCTCAACTCCCCCAAGGCATATGCTGGCAATCATACATCAAGCTTATGGCCTTTGATATACATCTGAAGGGTCTCATGACTGAGGTTTTACTCAACAGTAATATATGGCATTTTCCTAATAACAGCTGGCCCCTCAAGTCCTGGAAAGGTCCTTGCTTCCAAAGTACGTTAGAGACTTACTCTATCCCTGACCCCCTCCCACCTGAAGGTACATAATCAGTTACCTGTGACAACCCCAGTGCAGCTCTTTCTGACCATGGACCCTGTCCCTGTGCTTTAATAAAATCACCTTTTTGCACCAAAGACATCTTTAAGAATTCTTTCTTGGCCATTGGCTCTGAACCCCTCTGCTCCCACCCATCACCCCAAAACCCCATCACCTGTGCTTTAATAAAATCACCTTTTCTACCAAAGATATCTCAAGAATTCTTTCTTGGTTTCCAGCTCCGAACCCCCACCATTCCAAAACCCATCAGTTATTAGTTTTCACTAAAATTTAAGTCTTCTAAGCATTAAAAGTTCTGATAAATATAATTCAACTACTAGAAAAATACGAAAACTGTCTCTGTATGCAAAGAGAATAAGATGTATGTTTTTGGTAAGAAAGTTAGGAGGAATGGGAATACGTTATGTTGAGGGAAAAGAATGTAATTTTGTCCTAAAATAAGACTGGTTGTTTACAGAAGGAAAACTCAGGAGAAAATCTAAATGAAAAAGTTATAGAAAGTTTGTGACAAAACAATCTTTGGAAAATAGTTTTATGAATGGTCAGAACTAAGATTGGAATTGTCAACAGCTACACCCCAAGGTCTGACATTTACTGCCTACCTGCTTGGACTCACTAACTTTTCTCTTAGATTTTTCCTTAAGCTCTTCTTCCCAGTTTACCTTTTAATTTAGGCAATGAAACCTGAAACCACCCATTAGGTGATGGCTACTGCCCTGACAAGACTTCCCACCAGCCCCGACCACCCAGAACTTTTGAGCTAAACCCCCCAACTTGTGTCTGTGGAGATGGACCAGGGAGTGACCCCTGAAACAACTGGAAATTGCCTTTACCTCATTATAATACTAAAATCTCCATCCAAGGAAGAGCCTCCGCCTCATTTACATAATACACAACATATGTATAGGCATGTTTCCTTAAGGCACATATGTGACTTAGGCACATGCCTGCCTCTATATACGATGACAAGGCTTCCCCACCTAAAAATTCCTCCTAGTCCTAAACAAAATGTACCTTGGGGAGTCATGCAAATAAAGTTTTCTTTGTGCAACAACTCACCTGCTACAGTTTCTGTGACACAACTAGGAAGAAACTCACATTGGTCCAGTTACATATTGAATGAATTTTAATATCAAAAATCTGATAGTATAAGATTAGAATTTGGTTTTTCTCTGTTAAGATGACAGTCTTTTTTGTTTTTTGATTTGTTGGTTTGCTCTTGATAGAACGTTGTAATTACATGTTTTTATTTGCCTATAAAAACAGTTTCTAATGATTTGCCTTCCTCAGGTCCTCAATAACTGAGGTCAAATTTTCTCACTATTAGAAGAGCTAAGATTTGCTAACAACTATGTAACCTTTTATATTTGCCTTTAGAATCTCTTATTTATATCTTGGTTAAAAAGATTGTTTTGCAATGATCTGTGATCCTATTTAGGTCTGTGCTTTAAAACCCTCTGAAATATTTTTTTAAAATGCTTATTTTTGAGAGAGAGAGAGAGAAAGAGAGCAAACAGGGGAAGGACAGAGAGAGAGGGAGACAAAGAATCTGAAGTCGGCTCTAGGCTCTAAGCTGTCAGCACAGAGCCCAACACGGGGCTCAAACCCATGAACCGTGAGATCATAACCTGAGCCAAAGTTGGATGCTCAACCAACTGAGGCACCCAGGTGCCCCAAAACCTTCTGGTGTTTTTTAACAAACTTCCCAAATTTAATTAAATAAAGTCTTTTTGATGAATTAGGGCTTATTTGTTTGGCATGTCAAGTTACAGGGGAAGCATTGTCAAATTAGTGATAAAACTTCTTAGATTATATTGTATAGATAAATGCTATAATTGTTCTAGAAACTATATAAAACTCCTATGATTTTGATATTGGCCTAGAATAACATCATCACTTGTGATTCTAATTATTGAAATGTTGTGTCACAGAAATAACCAAATTTTCCTTGTCAACTGCATTAAAATGAACACTCATCCGATCTTTAACTCTATTTTTGAGTCTTTTCTCTTTACAGTTATTTGTCGTAGACTCTGGGTCTGGAGTTCTCTCTTGTCCAGCAAGACAGTGAACACAGGATTAAAATGTGAGAGAGGCTAATGTCTGGGAGGAGACAAGAGCCCTGAGTAAAGGTCCTTGCTCCGTTTTTATTAGGATCAGAAGGCTTACAAACGTGGGGATGGGCGCACACAAAGAGACAATGAAACCATGATCATTAACTCATGTGTGTGAGGGAAAGGTGGTTTCCAAGATAATGTGGTGTTGGGTGTTTGTCAATACAAAACAAAGTCCTGGTGCTCTGGAAGATGGTTGTTTAAGGCAGGCAGGCATGAAGCACTGTGTCTGTTAACCTTCGCTTGCCTACGAGGTAAGACAAAGCATGCTATCTTGGGTTCAACAAGGCACCTTTCTTTTGCTAATTAGCTCTGCTCCAGGCAACTTCACCCTGCTGTGGTCTCTAGCCCTATTTACCTGTTTACCTATTTTGGTCCTTCCTTCCTGTGAAAGCAGTTTTCTGCTATTGTACTGAATTGGGGGGCGCTTCTGTCCTGAATACCTAATCTTGATGACCTAATCTTGGATGATTTCACCCTGAGGCTTCCTATTCCTATCTGCCTGTTAATCCGTGGGTGCAAGCTCAGGGAACTCCTAAAATCATTTCCCTCAATTCTTGTTCCAATGCTCTTGCAAATGGCTTCAAGGAGATTCGTGGAGAGGACTTTTGATGGATATAGGCTTTTGATACCATGTACAATCATACAATTAAGCTGAGTAAGAATTTCTGGAACTAATGGAAAAAGTGTATTCAAACAGAACAGGAATTAGTAACATGAAACTAAATGAGTTGAAGAAGAGTATTATCGCTTTTAGGACTCTTGTTTGAAACATTGCTGGTTAACATTTGCTCTTTCAGATTTAAGAAAACATTTATCTTTTTCTCCCTGCCTTATCCCTGCAGAAATCAGAAACTCTCAGGGAGTATTCTTTCTTTCATGGAAATTGTAATTATGTACACAAGTTTAATAAGAATCTGGTCTTTTTGTAACAGAACACCATTGGAAACATGGGTCTTATTACCAAGGTTTTGACGAGAATGCCATAATTGAGATAGATATATATAGGCTCAGCTATGAACAGACAGCTTTAAGGGACTCAAGCTGACTGTATGGAGCCATTAAATCTCCTTGAAAAAAAATCAGCCTGGTACCTTGCTTGTAGGGTTCCCAGAAAACTTAGGTGAGTAAGGAGGGTCACTTCCTGGCAGGCTCAGGAATCTCAGGATATTTGGGGACTTTGAGAAGAGAGGAAGTAACCCAAATCTTAGATATTGAAGGTGAGTCTGATGGCAAGTACTTGGCTTGGCTTCTTATAGCCTTAAGAGGCTGCTAAAAGCTCAATCTGACATTCCTTCTAAAAAGTTCCAGCAAAGCACATTTAAAAGAGTCTGTATGATCAGACACTATCCTTGCTGCATTTTTGTAAATAATTAGCCAAGTTTGTTAAAAGTGAGCTTGTTTTACAAATAAACTAGTCTTAATTTGGCTATCTTTGATGGAAATGGAGTTTAGAGAAAGTTATTTTTAAGTACACACATTTATGGGCGTTCATTTCTAATTGTTCTTGAATGTTTGTTGTTTACCTGTAAAACTGGGATGGATCCTGAATCTTTGTGGATTCCTTGCATATCTGGCTAATTTTCTGCCCAACTCCTTACACACTATGGGCTTGCCTTTGCAAGCCAACCTATAGAATTGCCTCCTAAAATGAGACAACTGTTTAACTGAACTGACCTAATTTACCTTGTTACGAAATGTGAAATAAAGTGCTAAGACTATACATAATAGTTCCAAAATAATGACCCTCTAAGGCTCACCTTAGTACTGTGGAATATCTACGATTGGATGCAAGACTGTTTCATTTCTCAAATCCTGACCTACATCCTTTTTCTTTAATTTTTATTTAAATTCTAGTTAGTTAACATATAATGTAATATTGGTTTCAGGAGTAGAATTCAGTGATTCATCCCTTACATATAACACCCAGTGCTTATCCTAACAAGTGCCCTCCTTAACACTTATCACCCATTTGGGGCACCTGGGTGGCTCATTGGTTAAGCATCTGACTCTTGATTTCAGCTCAGGTCATGATCTCGCAGTTTGTGAATTTGAGCCCCATGTTAGGGCTCTGCGCTGGCAGTGAGAAGCCTGCTTGGGATTCTCTCTCTCTCTCCCTCTCTTTCTGCCCTTTCCCCCACCCCTCTCTCTCTCAAAATAAACTTAAAAAAATATTCATCACCCATTTAGCCCATCCCCCACCCCTCCATCACCCCTGTTTGTTCTTTATTGAGTCTCCTATAGTTTTATTCCCTCTTTTTCCCTTCTAATAGGTTCATATATTTTGTTTCTTAAATTTCACGTATGGTATTTGTCCTTCTCTGCCTGACTTATTTCACTCAGCATAATGCACTCTAACTCCATCCATGTCATTGCAAATGGCAAGATTTCATTTAATTTCATTTTTTATTTTTAAAAGTGTACATCCAAATTAGTTAGCATATAATGCAACAATGATTTCAGGATTAGATTCCTTAGTGCCCCTTCCCCATTTAGCCCATCCCCCCTCCCACAACCCCTCCAGTAACCCTCTGTTCTCCATATTTATGAGTCTCTTCTGTTTCGTCCTTCTCCCTGTTTTTATATTATTTTTGTTTTCCTTCTCTTATGTTCATCTGTTTTGTCTCTTAAAGTCCTCATATGAGTGAAATCATATGATTTTTGTCTTTCTCTAATTTTACTTAGCATAATACCCTCCAGTTCCATCCACATAGTTGCAAATGGCAAGATTTCATTCTTTTGACTGCCGAGTAACACTCCATTGTATATATATACCACATCTTTTTTTTTTTTTCAATATATGAAGTTTATTGTCAAATTGGTTTCCATACAACACCCAGTGCTCATCCCAAAAGGTGCCCTCCTCAATACCCATCACCCACCCTCCCCTCCCTCCCACCCCCCATCAACCCTCAGTTCTCAGTTTTTAAGAGTCTCTTATGCTTTGGCTCTCTTTCACTCTAACCTCTTTTTTTTTTCCCTTCCCCTCCCCCATGGGTTTCTGTTAAGTTTCTCAGGATCCACATAAGAGTGAAACCATATGGTATCTGTCTTTCTCTGTATGGCTTATTTCAGTTAGTATCACACTCTCCAGTTCCATCCATGTTGCTACAAAGGGCCATATTTCATTCCTTCTCATTGCCACGTAGTACTCCATTGTGTGTATAAACCACAATTTCTTTATCCATTCATCAGTTGATGGACATTTCGGCTCTTTCCATAATTTGGCTGTTGTTGAGAGTGCTGCTATAAACATTGGGGTGCAAGTGCCCCTATGCATCAGTACTCCTGTATCCCTTGGGTAAATTCCTAGCAGTGCTACTGCTGGGTCATAGGGTAGGTCTATTTTTAATTTTCTGAGGAACCTCCACACTGTTTTCCAGAGTGGGTGCACCAATTTGCATTCCCACCAACAGTGCAAGAGAGTTCCCGTTTCTCCACATCCTCGCCGGCATCTATAGTCTCCTGATTTGTTCATTTTGGCCACTCTGACTGGCGTGAAGTGATATCTGAGTGTACCACATCTTCTTTACCCATTCATCCATCGATGGACATTCTCATTCTTTTTGATGGTTGAGTTCTGTGTGTACACACACACACACACACACACACACATATATATATATATGCGCCACAACATCTTTATCAATTCATCACTTGATGGACAACTGGGCTCTTTCCATAGTTTGGCTATTGTTGATAATGCTGCTATAAACATCAGGTTGCATGTACCCTTTTGAATCTGTATTTTTGTATCATTTGGGTAAATACTAATAGTACAATTGTTGGGTCATAAGATAGTTCTATTTTTTAACTTTTTGAGGAAACTCCCTACTGGTTTCTAGAGTGGCTGCACTACTTTGTATACTCACCAACAGTGTAAGAGGGTTTCTCTGTCTCTGCAATCTTGCCAACCTGTTTTTTCCTGTGTTATTAGTTTTAGCCATTCTGACAGGTTGTGAGAGGTGATATTTCATCACGATTTTGGTTTGTTTTCCTGATGAAGAGTAATGTTGAGCATCATTCCATGTGTCTGTTAGCCATCTGGATGTCTTCTTTGGAAAAGTGTCTATTCATGTCTTCTGACTGTTTCTTCACTGGATTTCTTTTTTGGGTGTTGAGTTTGATAAGTTCTTTATAGATTTTGGATACTAACCCTTTATCCTATATGTCATTTGCAAGTGTCTTCTCCCATTTCATCGACTGTCTTTTAGATTTGTTGACTGTTTCCTTCACTGTGCAGAAGCTTTTTATTTTGATGAAGTCCCTATTGCTCATTTTTGCTTTTGTTTCCTTTGCCTCTGGAGACGTGTCTAGTAAGAAGTTGCTGTGGCTGAGGTCAAAGCGGTTGCTGCCTGTGTTCTCCTCCCGGATTTTGATGGTTTCCCGTCTCACATTTAGGTCTTTTATCCATTTTGAATTTATTTTTGTGGATGGTGTAAGAAAGTGGTCCAGTTTCATTCTTCTGGAAATTGCTGTCCAGTTTTCTCAACACCATTTGTTGAAGACACTCTTATTTTTCCCATTGGATATTCTTTCCTACTTTGTTGAAGATTAGTTAGGCATATAGTTATGGGTCCATTTCTAGGTATTCTGTTCCACTGATGTACGTGTCTGATTTTGTGCCAGTACCATACTGTCTTGATGACTACAGCTTTGTAATACAGCTTAAAGTCTGGAATGGATGCTTTCAGTTTTTCTTTTCTTTTTCAGGATTGCTTTAGCTATTCAGGGTCTTTTGTGATTCCATAAAATTTTCAGATTGTTTGTTCTAGGTCTGTGAAAAATGCTGGTGGTATTTTGATAGCAATTGCATTAAATGTGTAGATTTCCTTGGTTAGTATGGTTATTTTCACAATATCTGTTCTTCCAATCCATAAACATGTAGTTTTTTTCCCATTTCTTTGTGCTCCTTTCAATTTCTTTCATAAGTTACATCCCTTTTCAGCAGGAAATAGCTAGAGTCATGCTATTCCTCAAGAATAAGCAATGCTGGGTCTACAGAATGCTGAACTTAAACATATACAAAAGGTTATTGATTATATAGAGATCTTTTTTGCTGATGCCATCACTAGATGGTGCACCTCTTTACTACATCATTGGGAGAACTATTGTTCTAAGTATTTTTTGTCTTATATTAATCTTATGTTGCTATATATGGGTAACAAGTCACCTCCCGGTATCTGGCCCTAGGACCATTGTGGAAGAATGGGCATAGAAAAGATTGTATGGGCCACAGATTACAAAGAGGAGACTTGTAGTTACCAGAAGGGAGGTGGGTGAGAGGACGGGTGTGAGAGGTGAAGGGGATTAAGAGATATAAATATCCAGTTATAAGATAAATAAGCCAGAGGAATGAAAAGTACAGCCAAGGGAGTATTGTCTCTAATATTGTAGTAACTTTGTATGGTGGATGATGGTAACTAAACTTATCATGGTGAGCATTTTGTAATGTATATATCTGTCAAATCACTATGTTATGTGCCTGAAACCAATGTTATATGTCAACTATACTTTAATTAAAAAATAATAATATTCAAAAAAACAAAATAAAGTACAGGCAACACTGTGTGTAAACTATACTTCAAAAAGTGTATAGGTAAATGTCTTCATCCTTCTCATCTGTCTTCTGGATAATGAGAAACTGAAAGTTCCCTCTTTATTTATCAAATTAATATATACATATAACTTAAGATAAAACTATTATTTAGAGGCTTACAATGGGATGTAAACAAAAGTAGACGTAGGGGCACCTGGGTGGCTCAGTTGTTTAAGTGTCAGACTCATGATTTTGGCTCAGGTCATGATCTCCCTGTGGTGAGATCGAGTGCTGCATCAGGCTCTGTGCTGACAGCATGGACCCCACCTGGGCTCTGTCCCTCCCCTGATCTCCCTCTCTCTTAAAATAAATAAAATAAACTTAAAAGTTAAAAGTAGATTTAATATTACTTTAAAAATAAGTGGTAAAATATAGCCATATGTATTCAAAAATACAAAAGTACTACTGCTACTAATAAAACAAGTCAGGGAGGATTAAAGCCATGCTTAGGGTAAAGTTTATAGCCTTAAATTTATATGTTTCTAAAGAGTGTCTGAAAATAAACGAGCTAAGGATTCCTTAAGTTAGAATTAGATAAAGGAATGAAACTCCCCCAAAAAGTACAAAGAAGGAAGGAATAAGAGAAAAAATTTAACGAAATAATCAAGAAAGATGATCAGTAAAATTAAATCTTGGTTCTTAGAAAGGACTAGTAAAATTTATTAAATCTAGGATATATGGATTAAGAGAAAACAGGTAGAAAACACAAATAACTAACATTAGGATTACAAAAGGCAACAATACTGTAGATCTTGCTGCAAACATTTAAAAGATTTTAAGTATATTACAAATAGTCTTAAACTATTTTTGAGGAACATGCCAATATTATCTAACTTAAACTGAAATGTTCCTCAAAAATGTCAGTGATGACTGATCTTAACACAAGAAATAGAAAAAAAAATCAGAGTATTAAAAACATTGGATTTATAATTAACAAACTTCTTGTAAAGTTTTATGCTCAGAAATCTCACTCATTAATTCCTCCAAACATTTTATAGAATTTAAGCTAAACTTTAAGAAATTTAAAAATCTAATCCCCAGTGCCTAAGGAATTTTGACACCAAAAATATGACAAATAGTTAAAAAGAAAACTCAATAATTAAATCCCCAAAATCCTAAATAAGATATTACCAAAGTGAATTGGGCAATATGTGAAAAGGATAGTAAATCTTTCTTTTATTGGTTTATTTTGGGAATGCCAGCTTGGTCTAGTATTCAGAAACTAAACAATGTGATTAACATGCTTACTGAATAAAGAAGGAAAATTATAATGATCATTATAACAGATGCATAAAATGTAATTTAAAGCATTTAATATCTACTCATGACTTTAAAAAGCCTTGGCAATGCCATATGAATACAAAGGATTATAAGACACTATAACAAATCATTACAGGCCAACAAATTGGACAACCTAAAAAATGGATAAATTCCTAGAAGCATACAACCTACCAAGATTGAATCACATGAAGAAATAGAGAATCTAAACAGACCAATTACTACTAAGGAAAATGAATTATTAATAAAAATCTCTGCACAAACAATCGTCTAGGAACAGATGGTTCCACTGGTGAATTCTACCAAATATTTAAAGAATACCAAGCCTTTTCAAGCTTTTCCAAATAACAGAGGGAAGGTAAACACTTCCAAATGCATTTTATGAGGTCAGCATCTCCCTGATAATTACCAGAGAAGGAAACTACAAGAAAATCGCAGGCCAATATTCCTGATGAAAGATAGATGCAAATGTCTTCCGCAAAATATTAGCAAACCGATTTTAACAATACATTAGAAAAATTATTCACCATGATCCAGTGTAACTTATTTCAGTGATGCAAGGATGCTTTAGCAACCTCAAATCAATCAGTGTGATACATCACCTTAATGAAAGTAAGAATTAAAACCATATGATCATCTCAATAGGTGCAGAAAAAGCATTTGACAACATACAGCACTATTCATGATAAAAACTCATGGAGGGGATTTAGAGGGAGCATCCCTTAACACAATAAAAGAAATACATGAAAAACCTACAGCTAACAGCATACTCAATGGTGAAAAATTAAAAAAAAAAATTTTTTTAATGTTTATTTTTGAGACAGACAGAGTGTAAGCCAGGGGAAGGGTAGAGAGAAAGGGAGACACAGAATCTGAAGCAGGCTCCAGGCTCTGGGCTGTCAGCACAAGAGCACAACGTACGCTTGAGCTCACGAACTGTGAGATCATATCTGAGTCAAAGTTGAATGCTTAACTGAGCCACCCAGGGTCCCCTAAATGGTGAAAAATTAAAAGCATTTCTATAAGATCAAGAAGACAAGGATATGCACTCTATCACTTGTCCAACATAGTAATGGGAATACTAGCTGCAGAAAGAAGAAATAAAATACATCCAAATTGGTGAACAAGTAAAACTGTCACAATTTTCAGATGACATGACATTGTACACAGACACTAAAGAAACCCCAAAAACTTTTAGAACTTATAAATGAATTCAATAGAGTTGCAGGATATAAAATCAATATACAAACAGTTGCACTTCTATAGAATAGTAATGAACAATTAGAGAAATTAAGAAAATGGCCATTTATAATTGAATCAAAATAAAATACTAATAAATTTAACCAAGCACAAAAACCTCTATGCTGAGTAATAAAAGACATTAATGGAAGAAATTAAAGACTACACAAATAAATGGAAAGATATTCCATGCTCATTAAATGGAACAATTAATATGAAAATGTCAACACTATCAAGATAGGACATTTGAAATTATCTAGTCAGAGAAGAAAAAGAAGTGAAAAGCAAAAAGAAAGAATGAAAGAAAGATGAAGAAAACCCATGGTACTTATGGGACAGAATGTAAAGAACAACCTTGGCAATATGAGAATTCCATAAAAAAATGACAAAGAAAAGGGAAAGTATATTTAAATCAATAATTATGGCTGAAAATTTATAGTTCTCAGGAGAGAAATAGACATCTGGACACAAGATGCCCAAAGAACCCCAAATAAGGTGAATAGGGCTACAAAGAGACAAAGTAATATCAAGTTATCAAACATCAATGACAAAGAAAGAGCTGTGAAAGCAGCAAAAGGAGAGAGAAGTTACATAAAACCCCCATAAGGCTCTAGGCAGATTTCTTGCAGAAACCTTTCAGACCAGAGGAGAATAGGATGACATACGCAAAATATTGAGGAAAAAAATCATTAATCAAGAATGCTATATCCAGGGAAGCTGTTCTTCATAAGTGGAAGAAAGACGAAGGCTTCCCTAAATAAACAAAAGTTGAGGGAATTCATCACCACTAGACATGCTTTACAATTAAATGCTAAAAGAAGTTATTTCAGTGGAAATAAAAGCATGCTAATTAACATCATAAAAACATAAGATAGCAGTGTAAAACTCCCTGGTAATGGTAAATATATAGTCAACATTAGATTCTGTAATACGGTAATTGTGGCACATAATTCACTTATGACTCTAGCTAGAAGTTTTAAAAAAAAAAGTAAAAATAACCATAAGTACAATAATCTTTATTAATTATACAATATAAAATTATGTAAATTATAACATCACTAACCTAAAATATGAGAGGGAAGGTAAGTAAATTTTAAAGTGTAGGAATTCTATTGAGGTTATTAGTTTAAAATAGGGTATTATAGTTTTAAGACATTTTATATAAGCTTTATGGTAGCCCAAAAGGGAAAATGTATAGTAATTACACAAAAGACTAAGATAAAAAGTAAACACCTACTGATAGGAAAGACATCGAAACACAAAAGAGATGGGAGGAGAGGAAACAAGAAACAATGGATTTGCAAAACTCCAAAAACAATTTAAGAAATGGCAATAGGGAATCTTTAGATATCAATAATTACTTTTAAATGCAAATGGACTAGGGGCACTGGAATGGCTCAGTTGGTTAAGCCTCTGACTTCAGCGCAGGTCATGATCTCATGGTTCATGAGTTTGAGCCCCGCAACAGGCACTGTGCTAATAGCTCAGACCCTGGAGCCTGCTTCAGAGTCTGTGTCTACCTCTCCCTCTGCCCCTCCCCCACTCATGCTCTTTCTCAAAAATAAGTAACAAACATTAAAAAATTTTAAAAAAATGCAAACGGACTAAATACTTCAATCAAAGACATAGAATGGCTGAACAGATGTGGAAAAAAAAAATCCTGTGATCTGTTGACTACAAGAGGCTCACTTTATCCTGGAAGACTCACATAGACTGTGTGAAAGGACCAAAAAATATTTAGGCAAAAGAGATTTTAAATTAAAAATGATAAAAGTATTGGGGCACGTGGGTGGCTTAGTCGGTTAAGCGTCGACTTCAGCTCAGGTCATGATCTTGTGGTTCATGGGTTTGAGCCCCGCATCAGGCTCTGTGCTGACAGCTCAGAGCCTGGAGCCTGATTTGGATTCTGTGCCTCCCTCTCTCTCTGTCCCTCCCCTGCTCATGCTCTCTCAAAAATAAAATAAACATTTAGAAAAATGATAAAAGTATCAAATAATTGATAATGCTAAATGGGTCAGTATAGCAAGGAGATCAAACAATTGTAGATATCTAAGCAACTATTCTGAGAGTCTGAATTTATTTCAACATTAAAATAAAAAAGAGATTGCTTAGGCTATATAAAGAGAATCTATTAAAGAGAAGGCAAGAAAACATGTGGAGCCCATATAGCAGGTAGTATAGTCATCTGAGAGAGCAGTTCTGGTAACTTGGTAGCAGTGGTGATGGAGAGGAATTGAAGGAAACAATAGGTATTTAGGACATGCAACAGATAGGATTTAATGAGGATATAGGGCTGACAGGTGATGGTGATGCCATTCACTGAAATAAATAGTGGAGAATCTCCAGGAAATGACTTTCACTTTGTACAAGAAATATGAGATGGCTTTGGAATGTCCATGAGGAGAGTCAGGTTATGCCATGAAAATTTGCAGTTCTAGAGCTCAGGTAAGAGGTCAGGACTGAAGACCACAGTTTGAGACTATTTATCACATGGATAGTAACTAACGCCATGAGTATGGGTGAGGTTCTCTAAGAAAGCAAGTGGAACAGAGAGGAGGGCTGAGGAAGTTCAACATATAAATGTTGGGTGGAAAGGAAAACAAACATATCTGCATGAAAAATGAAAATGGAGAAGCAACTAGAGGGATGCATACAATAAAAGTTATTTTTGTATTTATAATTGTTACAAAAGGATATCATATACAATATCAAATGTAGAGAAAATAGATAATTTTTGAGCAACATACAAATTACCAATTATAAAACTTGGACTGATCGTAACAAAAGAACAAATTGTAAAGGTTACTAAGGGTCTACTTGCTGCTGAAAATGGAACAATACCCAGATATTTTTCATAAAGTTCTTTCTAACCTTACAATACAAGAAAACTTCTGTTTCTAAGGTCTTAACCTTGGAAATACACCTAATTTGGGGACAGATGAAAAACTAGGAAGAAATGATCAGAGATAAGAGAACATAAAAAGTCAATGGTATAATAACCAACACAGACAGGGGAGGACTGACTCATGGCCTAGTTCCTGCACTAGTATTCATAGTAAACATTCCCTGCTTGCTACCCAATGATAGTATTTCCAGTATCTCTAACTCTTGGTAAAATCACAACTTGAGAATTGGGACCTTGACACCTGTGGCTAATTATATAATATAGAACATTTGCCAGGCATTAAAGAGACATATTGTAGTACGTAAATCCAAGACTAGTTATTGTCTTGTTTTCTAAGAATCTTCCGTAGAAGATTTGGATCCAAGTATCTTCAAAATTTGAGCTTGTGCTTGGAGTTTGGTTGATTCTTCTCTCTCTCTCTCTCTCTCTCTCTCTCTCTCTCTCTCTCTCATTTACAAAGCCCTAGGAGAATAAAATAGTGTCATTTTATAAGGTGGTCTAGTCTGAACTCTTACTGGATGGAGTCCTGGGATCCCTGGAAACCACAGTAACACCTAACCAGGGTGCTGGTAAAGTAGGTCGCTTGAGTAAAAGGAGTTCATAAGATTTTCAGGCTGTGGAGCAGCTGGGATCAGTGTGACTGGGCAGAGGTCCTGGGTGACTGTGTGGGACTTAGACCTGATTTGAGACTTGTGAATGTCTTTCCCTGTTGGTCTTTGGTCTTGGGCACTCAGAGCACAGTTCAGTTTTTGGTGCTAGATCTTAGGAACGTAGGTGTAGGCTGACACACACATGGGTCCTGGAGCTCTCCTTGCTTGGCACATGCTTTCTTCACCGTATTATTTTGGACCAGGACATGAACTTGAAAAATATTTTTTTACATTACCAAGCTCCTAAAACTGTGAAGTAAAATGGTGGTTGAGAATGACATCAGTATCATAGTCGTGTGAGACAATCTTTCTTTTTGTCTACCATTTTAAACAATGAATGAGACATCCATCCATGAACAAAAGTGCCTTTGCAGATGCTGTCCCATGTGCCTAGGGACCTAAGAATAGTCTTATCCACTTGTACATCTGGTGAAAGGCAGACAGATTTTGGTACCAGTTTTGGATCAAGCAGAGCAAGCTAACTTGCTCTAGCCCCTCTTAGCATATTTGAAAACACAACACAACACAACAAAACTGGAACGTGATGACCAAGGCAAATACCTATAGACAGGAAAGAATTTGCAGAAGTGTAGCCTTCCCAAGTGGAGATTCAACATTCTATGGATGGATGGATGGATGGATGGATGGATGGATGGATATATGTATATGCTAAGAGACATTTTCCCTGCCCTGCACCCTCCCCTAAGTCAACTTTGAATGGGGCTGACCTATCCAGTGGTAGTCACCTCTCCCACTAGGGAAAAAGAGAGCACTGAATGAGTGTCCCGCTACCTAGTTGTATGGGATTTGGAGAAACCCATTTTTCTCCAGCAACACGCAGAGCACTGAAATGGGACCTCCATAACTGAAGGGCTGGGGAGATTAGAAAGAGGCAGATTAGAATAACAAAGGGCATTAAAGGGGTTCAGTTCCTGCTGATGGCATGTAGAACTTTAGCAGGCAGTGCACTCATAAGTCTCTGAGAGTGCCATATCCACGCATCTCCTCACTGGGTCCATAGGAACTCCCAATGCCCTTGTGCTAAACTCATACCTCTCCACACTCTGTGACCAACCCTTTGGGTGCACCATCCAGTGCATGGTGGGAGTAATTCTGGTAATTGGAATGCTATCAGAAAAACAGACCAGGATCTGTGGGTCAAAAGAGAAACCACAAACTTGAGCTGTAGCTAACTTCTAGAAAATCTATAAAGGGGAGAAAACCCTAGACATATCAGCATCAGTGAAAACTATATCTCATCTGAAGGCATCTAGTGTAGATGTAAGGAGTGTCTGCTACTTCAAATGTGAAAGCAGTGCACAAAAATGCAAAAAGATAAAAATCATGGGAAAAAAGATAATTCTACAATATTCATACTCAGAATGGAATTGATAAATAAAAAATACCTTCGTGAAAACTCAATGAACTATAGGAAAACTCAAAGAGATAATTCAGTGAAATTATGAAAAAACACATTAACAAAATGAGATATTTGTCAAAGAGATAGATACTACTAAAAAGAAGCAGACGAAACTTCTGGATCAGAATCATTCAATGAATGAAATGAAAAATGCAGAAGCAGGGGGTTCCTGGGTAGTTAAGTTGGTTAAGCAATGTGATTTCAGGTCATGATCTCATGGTTCATGAGATAGAGCCCTGTGTTGGGCTCTGTGCTGACAGTGTGGAGTCTGCTTGGGATTCTCCCTTTCCCTTTATGCCACTCCTCCACTCATGCTCTCTCTCCCAAAAATAAATATACTTAAAAAAATTTAAAAAAAACCCACTATGTTCCTGGCATAAAAGTAGACACATAGACCAATAGAACAGAGTAGAAAACCCAGATGTAAGCCCACATATACACAATCAACTAACATTTGACAAAGTTTCCAAGAACACTTAACAGAGAAAGGATTGTCTGTTCAACAAATGATGTTTGTAAAACTGGAGAACACATGCAGAAAAATGAAACTGGACCCACAATTTACACCTCTCACACAAAGTAAGTTGAATGGATTGAAGACTGAAACATAAATCCTTCTACTGTAAAATTCCTAGAAAAACACATAAGGAAGAAGTTTCTTGACATTGCTCTAGGCAATGATATTTTCAATCTGACACCAAAAGCACAAACAACAAAAGAAAAACATCAATAAATCAGACCATAATAAACTAAAAAGTGACTTCGCAGTAAATTCACCAACATTACATCATAGGTCATTCCTAAGATGAACATTGAAAAACTATTAATGGACAGGACCCCGAGAAAATTTTAGAATATGGGGTGAGGTCAAAGCACTCTCTTAAATCATAGTGACCAAGACAGTGTGTATTAGAATAAGAGGAGCGATTACATGGCGACATTTCTCCACCCTAGGTTGGCCTATGCCACTGCACTGCACATAGACTGCATAGCCACCCAAGTCTGTGGTTTCTACAAAAGAGGGCCCATGGTAGATGTACATCTTCCCGGCATCATTGGTCACTTCTTGGAGTCCCCAATGGGTTTGTGTGGGAATTTCTAGAAGTTGACTGCAGGAAAGGTTATTCTGATGCAGAAAAATGCGAAAAGCTTGCAACTACCAACACTTGGATCTTGGCTGACCAACTTCCTACCTTTGGTGCCCAAGTAATAGTCCCAACCAGCATCTTTGCTCATCTGCAGAACAAAAATAGTGGTGCAGTCTGACCAGAAAACTCAGTGGGGTACTGGTATGCCTAATTCTGGTTTTCAAATGAGGAAATTTTGTGGCCTTGGAATGTGGTCTCCCCCCCGCCCAGGCAGTGTTGCTGAATCAAATAGCATCTCATTGATGAATATAGTTTCTGATTGAATCTGGCCAGAAAGGCTGTTGTGAACATCTAAAAATTTGGATAGCTCAGCAACACTAGACAGTAAGGCAGGCAAAGGTGCACATATGTAGAGTAATGCCAGTAGCACCATTTGGAAAGGAAACTTGAGGAGTTAATCAGCTTAAGTAAAGACCACAAAGAACTCCTGAGGCTTGGAGTGATTCCCTCACTCCGTGCATGCAGGGAAGGAATTCAGAGTCCCATTCACTGGTGAATATAGCTTTTCAGCCCTCCCAAATGGGAAGGTTGGTGGAATGCTGCTTGGAGCTGGACCTCCCAATTTGCAGGCAGGGGAGCTAATTCAGAATGCCCTGACAAGAATGCCTGGCTAGAACACCTGAAAGCTACATAGTCCAGTAAAACTTGAGCAGAGATGATGTCAAGCAGAACTGATCATCTTCAGAGCAAAACCCCTGGCAATGTTTGGCCAGAGAACTTAGGCAACAGATTGGTTTGAGTCAAGACCATGAAAAAGATCTCTTGCAGTTGGGTTTGTTCCCTAGCTCTGCTCATGAAGGAGAGCGAATTCATAACCCCACTCACTGTCTTGACCAGAAAGCCTGGCCAGAACACCTGGAATGGCACAGCCCAACTACAATTAATGACTAGCGAAAAAAAAAGCCAAAATGTAGAGAAAGGAAGAAATGTTAAGGATTAGAACAGAAATAAGTGAAATACATACAAAAAACCCACAACAGAATCAATGAAACCAGTAGGAGTTTCACTGAAAAGATAAACAAATTTATAAGCCTAGAGCTAGACCAACTAAGAAAGAGTGTGAGAGCTCAAATAAGAAAATCAAAAAGTGAAATAACTGACACAACAGAAATACAAAAGATTGTAAGAGATTATGAAAGATTATATCCCAACAAATTGAAAATCTAGAAGAAACAGATAAATTCCTAGACACACATAATCTTCCAAATTTGAATGAGGAAAAAATAGAAAATTTGAATTGACCAATTAATGTAATGAAATAAATCAGAAATTTAAAAAACTCTTAACAAATATACAATATCAGATATATTCACAGGTTAATTCTACCAAACATTTAAAAAAGATTTAATAACTACTATTCTCAAACTATTGCAAAAAATTGAAGAGAAAAAAATTCCAAATTTATTCCATGTGACTGGCATTATACTGATACCAAAACCACACAAACACACAACAAAAAACAGAAAAATGTAAGCCAATATCTCTGCTGAACAAAGACACAAAAATCCTTAACTAAATATTAGCAAACTGAATTCAACAACACATTAAAAAGTCATTGGCCATAGTCAAGTAGTGTGTATTCCAGGAATACAAGGGTGGTCAACATTTGCAAATTAATCAATGTGATACCTCACATTAATTAAAGGAAGGATAAAAATGTTATGATCATTTTAATAGATGCAGTGGAAGCATTTGACAGAGTACAAGATTCATTTATGATAAAAATTATCAACAGTGGGTTCAATGGAAACATACCTCAGTGTAATAAAGAACATATACAAAAAATCCATGGCTAACATCATAATTATGTAAATCTGAAAGTTTTTCCTCTAAGATCAGGAACAAGATAAAGATGTACACTCTCACCACTTTTATTCAACGTAGTGTTGGCAATCTTAGCCACAGCAATCAGACAAGAAATAAAAGGCACTCAAATTAGAAAAGAAGTATCATTATTTGCAGATGACATGATACTCTATATAGAAAATCCTAAAGACTCCACCAAAAACGATTAGAACTGATAGATTCACTAAAGTTGCAGGATAAAAAGTTAATATACAGGATCTGTTGTCTTTTTACACATTAATAATGAAGTAACAGAAAGATCAAGTAAAAAAACAATCTCTACAATTGCATCAAAAAGAATAAAACACCAATAAACTTAGCCAAGGTAAAATACTTGTACTCTGAAAACTATAAAACACTGATGAAAATAATTGATGATGGCTCCAACAAGTGGAAAGATATTCCATGTTCATAGATTGGAGGAATAGGTATTGTTAAAATGTCAAGGCTAACCAAAACAATCTAAGATTGAAAGCAATATTTATCAAAATACCAATAGACTTTTGCACAGAACTAGATCAAATAATACTAAAATTTGTGTGGAATTATAAATGACCCGAATAGCCAAAACAATGTTGAGGAAGAACAAAATAGGAGGTATCACAATCCCAGATTTTAAAATATACTACTAAACTACAGCAATCAAAACATTACAGCATTGGCATAAAATATATACAAATGCTTATATGGTCAATTAATCTATGACAATGTGGCAAGAACATACAATAAGGAAAAGAAAATCTCTTCAATAAATGGTGGCAAACTGGATGGGAAAACTGGACAGTTACATGCAAAAGAATGGATCTGGACCATTTTCTCACCCCATACACAAAAATGAGCCCAAAATAGATTAAAGTCTTAAATGTGTGACTTGAAACCATAAAACCCCTAAAAGGAAACACAGGCAGTAATATCTTTGACATTGGTTTGGCAACGTATTTCTAAATAGGACTTCTCATGCAAGAGAAACAAAATAAAAAGTAAAGTATTGTGACCATACCAAAATGAAAAGCTTTTGCACAGTGAAGGAAACCATCAGCAAAACAAGAAGGCAACCTACTGAATGGGGGAATATACTTGCAAAAGATATACCAGATAAGGAGCTAATAACCAAAAAATATAAAGAACTATATAACTCAACACCCAGACAATCTAATTAAAAAATCATCAGAGGATCTGACTAGACATTTTCCCACAGAAGACACATACATGACAAGAGACGTGTGAAAAATATGCTCAATATCATTAGTCATCAGAGAAATACAAATTGAAACCACAACGACATATACCTGTCAGAGTGGCTAGAATAAAAAAGACAAGAAATAACAAGTGTTGGTGAAGACTAAGAAAAAGGAAGTCTCATGCACTGGTGGTAGGGATGTAAACTGGTATAGATACTATTGAAAACGGTAGAGTTTCCTTTAAAACGTATAGAAATACCATACGATCCAGTAATTATACTACTACCCAAATAAAATGAAATCACTAATAAAAAACATGTAGTATTATTTACAATAGCCAAGATATTGAATCAACCCAAGTGTCCATCAAGAGATAAATGGGTAAAAAAAAAAGATGTATATATTTACAGTGGAATATTACTCAGCCATAAAAAGGATGAGATGTTGCCATTTACAAAAACATGGATGGACCTGGAGGGTATGATGCTAATGAAATAAGTTAGAGACGAATACCATATGATTTAACTTACATGTGGCATCTAAACGAACAAAGGAACAAACGGAAAAGAGTCAAAATACAAAGAATAGTTGTTGCAGAGGGAATGTGAGTGGAATCGTATGTGAACTAGATAATTGGGATTAAAAGGTACAAAATTCCAAGTATAAAACAGGTTCCAGAGACAAAAGCACAGCACAGTGCATATAGTCAATAATATTGTAATAACAGTGGTAAGATGGCAGAACAAGAGAATCCCAAGTTCACCTCATCCTATGGATACACCTAGATAACACCCACCTCAGTGCCACAGATAATTATAGAGAAGAGGCCATACTAAAAGTAGTAGAAAGGGCAAGACACAGCGTGGAAATAAACTAACCTGCAAGACTAACACAAAAGGGAGGGACGCCACAAGCATGGAGAAAGGAGTGGAGTAGACTCCACCACAGGCACCTCAAGCACACAAAGGACCTGCAGCATTGGGAAGAGGAGTCCCATTTGGCTTTGAAAACCAGAGGGGCTTAACACCAGCAACTTTAAAAACCAGTGGGCTTGGCTCTGGAAGAGTCTGCGGGTGACCGGAAATAGTTCCTGTTCTTAAGGAGACAGCATAGGGGCACCTGAGTGGCTCAGTTGGTTAAGCATCTGACTTGGGCTCAGGTCATGATCTCGTGCTTCGTAAGTTCCAGCCCTGTGTCGGGCTCTGTGCTGACAGCTCAGAACCTGGAGCCTGCTTCGAATTCTGTGTCTCCCTCTCTCGTTGCCCCTCCCTCATTCACGCTCTCTCTCTCAAAAACAAACATTAAAAATATATAAAAAAATACAGTATGACAATCACAGAGATATAGCATAAAAACAGTGCTTTGAAATTGCCTGAAGTATACGAGATTTACTTAGTAATCTCACAATGTGCAAGGGAGGGCAGGGATCTTTAGGAGACCTTGCCAAGGACAAAAGAGCTGATGGACGCCAACTCACTCAGTCACCAACCCCCTACCCCCAGATACAATGACATCTGTGGGAATGACAGCAAACGCTCTCCTTCTAGTTTGCAAACGGTATGCCCTGCTCCCACATTCTTCTACAGATCCACCCGATCCAACTGGCTCACTTGGCTGGAGTTCCTCCATATTGGCTCAAGACCTCTTGCCATAAGCAGACCATGGATGTCTTGCTAACACCATGCATACCGACACTGTATTCTCCTGCAGATGCTTCATCGAAAACACCCACCTCAGTAGGAGTCCATCCAAAGTGACGTCACAAGCGTGGCATTGTACAAGCAGCTCCAATAGTGGCCAGCACCACTCCAAAGTGAGCCCACCCTGGGGAGAGGGGAAGATAATGGCACACACAAGTTGGACTGTAGCCCCAGGGGTGGGCTTAGGGCAGACATCTGATCTGCCAGCCCTGCCCACCAATATAAACCAGCACAAGAGACAGCATAGTACTACAGGGTCACAGCAACCCCAACAAAAAGGCTAGCAGATGACAGATATCTGGTCTGACCAAAGGCCTTGCTTCCCAAGAAAAACCTCACAAGGGACAACACAAGGAGTGTGCCTATAATTTGATGCAACCACAGTTCTAGCAAACAAACTGAGGGCAGGCATCTGGTTGGACCAAACTGAAGCTCAAGGTGGCCCCCAGACTGGACCCTTAAGAGCATGGGACAAAACCCTGCCCATGACAGTCAAAGAGAGCCATTGCATATTACTTGATTGGGGGCAATTATTACTCAACCACAACAGTAGGGCACCCTTGCACTATAGGGCACCACAAGACCTCTTCTTAATTAGCCCCTACTTCCAAGAACTAGAAACATAGCTGACTTTCCTAACACATAGAAACAGACACACAGAGTTTTGGATTTGTGTGTCTAGCTGAGGGTGGAAAGAAGCAAAAATAAATGATTAAAACTGCTTCAAACCAATAAGTTTTTGCACCATCTTTTAAAAGAACCATCAGCAAAATGAAAATACTACCTAATGAATGAGTTTATTTACAAATAACCTATCTGATAAGGTATTAATATCAAAAATATGTAAAGAAGTCAAGTCCTACAGGTCAACACCAAAAAGGGAAATAACCTAAAAATAGGCAGAGGACCTGAGTAAACATTTTTATAAAGAATATATATACAGATGGTCAACAGACACATGAAAAGATACTCAGTGTTACTAATCATCAGGAAAATGCAAATCAAAATCACAACGATATATCACTCCACACCAATCAGAATGGTTAGTCTGGAAAAAAGAAAAAAAAAAGTGTTTCCAAGGATGTGCACTGTTCGTGGGAATGTAAATTTGTGCACTGGAAAACTGTATGGACTTTCTTCAAAAAATTAATCTAATATACCCAATGCTGGGTATTTACCCGAAGATAATGAATATACTAATTTGAAAAGACAGATGCACCCCTATGTTTATTACAGCTTTATTTAACAATGGCTAAGATATAAAAGCAACCTAAGTATCCACTGATACATGAATGGGTAAAGATGTGGTAAACACACACAATGGAATATTACTCAGACATAAAAAAGGATGAAATCTTACCACTTGGAACAACATGGATGGACCTAGAAAGTATACTAAGTGAAACAAGTCAAAGACAAATCCCATATGATTTCACTTCTATGGAATCTAAATAAAATAACTGAACAAAAAATAAATGAAACAGACTCAAAGTACAGAGAAGAAACTTGTGGTTGTCATAGAGGAGGTTGGTGGAAGGATGGCAAAAACAGGTCAAGGGTATTAAGAAGTACAAACTTCCAATTACAAAGCAAATAAGCCACAGTAATCAAAGTACAGCATAGGGAATATAGTCAATAATATTATAATAACTTTGTATAGTGGCTGATGTTAACTGCAATTATTATGGTGAGCATCTTATACTATATACTGATCCATATAATTGTCAAATCACTATGTTTTACACCTGAAACAAATAAAATTGAAAACAAAAAGGTGTAAGAGTGTACATCTTTTTGATCTGTTCACTTTAATGGAAGTTGAAAGCACTCCACCCACCATTTTTATCAACATAAACTTATATCTTAAAATGGTTTAAAGGCTTATGATGCAAGGCAAAGTAGATGTAATATTATTTTTTAAATAGGTGATAGAGTACAGACCTATGCATACAAGGATGCAAAAGTAATATTGCTACTAATCAAACAGATCAATGAGATGGAGTGAAAGCCATGCTTAAGTGTTATATCTTTAAACTAATATATTAGTAAAAAATAAGATCTGAAAATAAGCCTTCATCTCAAGAAATTAGAATGAGATAAATTAAGTCCCCGTCCCAAATACAAATATTAAGGTAAGAGAAAAAAACTAATGAAACAAAAAGCAATCAAGAAAGAAAATCATTAAAGCTAAGAGTTTGGCCTTAGAAAGGAATAATAAGTCAATTAAATCCAGAATAGATTAAAAGAGAATAGGTAGAAACCACAAAGAACTAATACCAGGATTACAAAAGGAGACAACACTATAGATCCTGCTGCAAACACTTAAAAGATTTTTAGTATATTATAATCTTTAAACAGTGTTTACTAAGTTAGAAAAAAGGACATTTCACAAAAATGTTAGTGGTGACTTTAACGGACACAAGAAGAAATAGGAAAGTCAGAATTATATTAAATAAATTGGATTTATAATCAACAACCCTCTTATAAGGAAACTTTAGGCTCAGAAGTATCACTGAGTAAACCTTCCAGATATTTTACAGAATACTAAATTTTATAACTTCAATTATAATGATTATTTTAACAGATGCATAAAATGCAATTAAAAACATTCAATATCTAGTCATGGTTTTAAAAAGCCTTGACAATGACACACAAATATGAAGGATTATAAGACTCTCCAAGCAATCATATGCCAACTTATTCGACAATGTAAAAATATGGATAAATTCCTAGAAACATTTAACCTTATAGTACTGAATCATGAAGAAATAGGAAATCAGAAGAGACTAATTACTACTAAGGAGAATGAATCAGTAATAAAAACCTCCCTGCAAACAATAGTCCAGGAACAGATGGTTTCGCAGATCTTTGTGAAAACAGATGTTTGGTGAATACTACCAAATATTTAAAGAAAAATTAATGCCAATCTTTTTCAAACTTTTCCAAAAAAGAAAAGAGGAGGAAATACTTCCAAACTCATTTTATGAGGACAGAATTACTGTGACACCAAACACAAACAAGGGAACTACAAGAAAATTGCAGGCCAATGTCTTTGATGAAATATAGAAGTGAATATCCTCAACAAAATATTAGCAAACCAATTTCAACAATACCTTAGAAAAATTATTCATTATGATCCAGTGTGATTCATGCCAGTAATGCAAGGATGGTTCAATACACTCAAATCAATCAGTGTGACACATCACATTAACACAAGGAAGAATAAAAGCCACGTGATCATCTCAATAGGTGCAGAAAAAGCATTGAACAAAATACAGTATCTGCTCATGATAAAAACTCTCAACAAAATGTGTTTGGAGAAAACATCCCTCAACATAATAAAGACTATATATAAAAAACCAGGGTTTATGGTTAAAAAAAACCCTGAAACTTTCGTCTAAGATCAGGAACAAGATGAGGATTGCAATCACCACCTTTATCCAACATAGTACTGGAAGTGTTAGCTGCAGCAATAATAAATAAAAGACATCCAATTTTGTAAGGAAGAAGTAAAATTGTCACAATTTGTAGATGATATGATGTTATATACAGATCACAAAAAACAGGACTTATAACTGAATTCAGTAACGTTGCATGATATAAAATCAATATACAAAAAATTGGATTTCTATACAATAATAATAGAGAAATTAAGAAAACATTCCCATTTACAATTGCATCAAAATAAAATACTAGTAATAAATATAAGGAGGAAAAATATGTGTAAACCAGCTCCTAAGACAGAAACATATTGAAAATTACACAAATAAATGGAAAGATTTTCTGTGTTCATTGATTGGAAGAGTATTGTGAAAATTTGCATATTACCCAAAGCAATGTACAGATTCCATGCAAATCTTTATCAAAATTCCATTGGCATTTACACAGACATAAAAGAAGTAGTCCTAAATTTATATGGAGCCACAAGGACCCCATATCGCTAAAGTAATCTAGAGAAAGAACAAAGCTGGAGGCATCATGCTTCCTGATTTCAAACTATGTTAGAAAGCTATGCTCATCAAAAGAGTGTGATATTGGCATAAAAACAGACATAAATGAATAAAGAGATTCAAAATAAACCCACTAATACATAGTCAATAAGTTTATGACAAAAGGTCTAAAATATACAATGAGAAAATGACAATATCTTCAATAAATGATGCTTGGAAAACTGGACAGCCACATGCAAAAAGAATGGCTGTCATACATCATATCCAAAAGTCAACTCAAAATTCATTAAAGACTGAGTGTGACACCCGAAGCCATAACTTCCAGAAGGAGATTTATAGGGGTGTGCTTTTTGACACCAGCCCAGGTGATAATTATTTGAATTTGACACTGAAAAGCAAAGGCAACAAATATGAACATAAGCAGCTGGGACTATGCAAAACTAAAAATCTTCTGCACAACAAAGGAGGCCACCACCACCACCATCAAAAAACAATCTACAGAATTGGTAAGATATTTGCAAACCACATATATGACAAAGGATTAATACTTTAAAAAAAACACAACAAATACAACTCAACAGCAAAACAAAAACAAAAACAAACCCCACCCCAAACAATTTGAATAAAAATGGGCAGAGAAGCTGAATAGACATTTTTCCAAAGACAACACACAAATGACAAGTAGGTACATGAAAATATGCTCACATCACTAATCAGAGAAGGGCAAATCAAAACCACAATTGGATATCACTTCATACATGTTAGAATGGCTATCACCAAAAAGACAGGAGATAATAAGTGTTAGCAATAATGTGAAGAAAAGGGAACATTTGTGCCCTGTTGGTGGGATCACTATGGAAAACAGTAAGGAGTTTCCTCAAAATATTAAAAATAGAATTACCATGTGATATTGCAATTCCATCTCTGGGTAATTATCCAAAGGAAATAAAAACACTAACTCAAAAGGATATATGCACCTGCATGTTCATTATTTATAAGAGCCAAGACAAGGAAGCAACAAAAGAATCTATCAAAGGATGAGTGGATAAAGAAAATATGGTGCATATATATGTATGTACATACACACACATTCACATACAACCCATGGAATATTATTCAGCCACAAAAAAGGAGGAAATCTTTCCATTTTTAACAACATGAATGGACCTTGAGGGCAATATGCTAAGTGAATAATTCAGACAGAGAAAGAAAAATACCATATAATGTCACTAATCTTAAAAAAACCCATGAACTCCTAGTTACAAAGTGGTGGTTGTCAGCAGCTGGGTGTGGAGTGTGTGTAATGGGTAAAGGGGTTCAAAAGGTAAAAGCTTCCAGTTATAAAATAAATAAGTCATGGGATATATAATATAAAACACAGTGACTATAGTTAATATACTGCATTGTATATTTCAAAGTTCCTGAGATAGACCTTAACATTTCATCACAAGAAAAAATTTATAAGTAAACATGGCGGTAAATGTTAAGTAGGTAGACTTATCATTTCATAATATACACACAAATATTGAATCATTATGTGATATATCTGAAAGTAATAAAATTTTTATATGTCAATTATATCTGAATGAAAAATCCCATTTAAAATCAAGAAAAGAATAAAATACCTGAGAATAAATTTAAGGAGATGAAATACATATGCATTGAAAACTGTGAATATTAATGCCAAAAAAATGAAGACACAATAAAGATATTTTGAACTCATGGATTGAAAGAATAAATACTGTTAAAATGTCCACACTACTCAAAGTGGTGGACAGATTCAATGTAATCCATATCAAAGTTCAAGTGGCATTTTTTTTTTCACAGAAATAAAACAATCTTAAAATTTGTGTGGATCCACAAAATACCCCTAATACAAAGATAAGCCACTCTTGATATAGAAGAAAGTTAGAAGCATTACACTTCCTGATTTCAAGGTACATTGCAAGAATACATTCATCGAAATACTATGGTATTGACATAAACACACACACGTAGATTAATGAAACTGAAAAGAGAGCCTGCAAATAAAGTCATGCATATATGGTCAATAAATTTATGATACAGTGTCAAAGAACATACCGCGAGGAAAGGACAGTCATTTAATAAATGATGCTGGAAAACTAGACCACCACATGCAAAAGAATAGAATTAGACCTATTTTAACATACACAATAATGACCTCAAAATTTATTAAAAATTTGAATATAAAACTGGGAACTCTAAAACTCCTATGGAACTGAAATCAAATGCAATAAAAGGAAAAATAAGCATGTGAAACTACATCAAACTAAAAAGCTTCTGCACAGCAAATGAGATGATTAACAAAAAGAAAGTCACACTATTGAATAAGAGAATATATTTATAAATCATATATCTGATAAGGGTTTAATACCCAAAATGCATAAAGTCATACACTCAACAGCAAAAAACAAACAAACAAACAAACAAAAAAACAAACCCACCAAAGAATCTTAATAAAGCACTGGCAGAGGAACTAAACAGATTTATCCCTAAAAGCAATAAGTACTTGAGTGTGTTCAACATCACTTATCAGCAAAATGCACATTAAAACCACAATGAGATATGTATTTACCTGTTAAAATGGCCATCATCAAAAAGACAAGAAAGAGTTGTCTATAATGTGGACAAAAGGGAACACTTGTGTATGGGAATGTTCATTCATTCAACCACTATAGAAAACAATATGGAAGTACTATAAAAAATAGGAAGTAGAGCTTCCGTATAATCCAGCAATTCCTCCTTTGTGTATATATACACTCTTCTGAAGCTGTATCTGCAAACCCATGTTCATTGCAACATCATTTACAATAGCCAAAGGCATAGAAACAATGTGTTATTGACAGATAAATGGATAAAGGAGCTGTAGTATGTTATGTGTATATGTGTGTATACAGACATACACACACACAGTGGAATATTATTCAGGTATTAAAAAAAAGGAAATCCTTCCATGTGTAACAACATGGGTGGACCTTGAGGGCATTATGCTAAATGAAAATGTCACACAGAGAAAGGCCAATAGTTCATGATCTTACTTATATGCAGAATCTAAAAAAGCCAAACTTCTAGAAATGGGGAACAGATTGGTGGTTTCCAGATGTAAGTGGCGAATGGGGAGGGGGGAAATAGACAAAGGTGGCTAAAAGATACAAACTTCACTTGTCAGAATAGCTAAAATTAACAACACAAGAAACAAAAAGTGTTGGAAAGGATGAAGAGAAAAGGGAACCCTTCTTGCACTCTTGATGGGAATGCAAAGCGGTGCAGCCACTCTGGAAAACAGTAGAGGGGTTCCTCAAAAAACTAAAAATAGAACTACCCTACAATCCACTATTAGGTGTATTTATTCACTATTAGGTATTTATCCAAAGAATAAAAAAATACAGATTTGAAGGGGTACACGTGACCCAATGTTTATATCGGATTGTCAACAATAGTCAAACTATGGAAAGAGCTCAAATGTCCACTGACTGATCAATGATAAAGGTGTGGTATGCGCACACACATACACACACACACACGAATATTACTCAGCCATCAAAAGGAATGAAATCTTGCCATTTGCAACAACGTGGATGGAACTAGAGGGTGTTATGCTAAGTGAAATAAGGAAGGGAGAGAGACAAATACCATATGATTTCACTAACATGTGGAATTTAAGGGAAAAAAAACCCAGATAAACATAAGGGAAGGGGGAGAGGGAAACAAACCATAAGAGACTCTAAAAGAGAACCGAGAGTTGATGGAGGGAAGATGGAGGGGATGGGTTAAATGGGTGATGGGTATCAAGGAGGGCACTTGTCTTGTTGAGCACTGGGTGTTATATGTAAGTGATAAATCACTAACTTCTACTCTTGAAAACAATATTACACTATATGTTAACTAACCAGAATTTAAATAAAAATAAAAAAAAAAACAAACTTTAGGTTATAAACAAGTTCTGGGATGTGGTGTGCAACATGGTGCTATAGTTAATAATAGTGTATATTTCAAAGTTAAGAGAGTAGATCTTAGAAGTTTGCATCACAAGAAAAAAATCGTAAGTATGTGATGTTTTGGATTTAATTAGACTTATTGAGGTAATCATTTTACAATATATAGAAATATCAAATCATTGTGTCGCATACCTCAAACTCATACAACGTTATAGGTGAATTATATCTCAATACAACTGGAAAAAAATAAGTATCTGACTCCAGTACCCCACTCCCAAGAACAAAAAAAAAGCCTTGGAAAATTAGAGATAGAAGTTTCCTTTATCTAATGAACACATAAAAAAACATGTGGCAATTGTACTTAAATGTTGAAGCCTTTCCTCTTAAAATTGGGGAGAAGAAAGTGTGTACTAGAATTCCTAGTAATTACAATAAAGCAATAAAAAAGATATAAGGGTAGGAAAAGAAGAAATACATCTTTTATTAAATGCTATAATTTTATAAAGAGCAAACCCTGTCGTAAAGACATACAGATATATTTTTCGATCAATAAATAAGCTTAGCAAAGTCACGAAATACAAGGTCTATATACAAAAGTATTTCCATAATAAAAAACAGAAAGCAAATGAAAATAGCTAGACAAAAATATTATAGGGTCCTATTTTATATAAAGTGCAAGAAACAGGAAAGCCCAAAGTATATCATTAAAAGTCATTGTAGTCACTTGTAAGAAACAGAGAGGAGGCAACAGAAGTCCTTCTAGCACGCTGGCAATACTCTATTTCTTGATCTAGATGGAGGCTACACAAATGTTCACTTTGGGATAGTTGAGCTGTACATTTACAATGTTTTGTTCACTTACCTGCATGTATGTTAAAATTCAACACAATGAAATAAGCCAGATATATCAGTTTAGTAAGATATAGTTTCTATAAATATAATTTCCATAAAAAATTTTTAAATGTTTATTTGAGAGAAAGCATCAGCCGGGGAGGGGCAGAGAGAGAGGGATAGAGAGAATCCCAAGTAGGCTCCGTACTTTCAGCAATGAGCCCAACCTGGGGCTTGATCCCATGATCCCAGTGAGATCATGACCTGAGCTGAAATTCAGAGGTTAGACACTTAGCCAACTGAGCCACCCAGGTGCCCCTACAGAATTTTTAAAATTTAAACTTAATTTTTTTTGAGAGAGCAAGTGAGCAGGGGAGAAGGGAGAGAAACACTATTAAATAGGCTCAATGCCCAGAACACAGAGTGATGTGGAGCTTGATCTCATGACTGTGAGATCATGACCTGAGCTGAAATCAAGAGTCAGATGCCTAACTGAATGAGCCACCCAAGTGCCCCTATAAACATCATTTCTAATATTCTAATATTTCTTATATATATACATACACATATATATATTTGTTTCAGAAACAGTTATTGGAAAGCAATATAACAAAACAAGCCAACATGAATTTATCACCACATAATTCCACTATCAAACTGTGTAAAAAATATAAGGACACAGCAATGCCAAAATGAACAAGCCTAATGTGGACACAGAAGAAAAGTGCCAGGAATGATGTCACAAAGATGGCAGTGTAGGCTGTTTATGATATCACTTCCTCTCACAAGAAGAGCAACTATTCATGGACAAGACATCACTGAGAGAATCCTAGAACATGAGAGTGAGCTGAAGCAATCCCTACACCACAAACAACTAAACAAACTACATCAGAAGCATAAGAGAAATGGCTACAAGCTGACTGCATTGGCCCTCCAAGACACCAGTGGAGAACCATGCTAAGTGGTCTCCCCTGAGTCTATGGTTCCTGGGAAAAGAGGACCCAAGGGTGAATATTCCCCCAGTATTGTGAGTCATTTCATGGGAGACCTTACTCTGATTCTGACCCATGGGAATAGTAATCTGTCAGGCTCAGCCACTGGGAATCTCTGATGGAGATGAGGGGAGGGTCTTGAAAACACCAGCATTCAGATCTTGGCAAACTGAGTTCCTACCTACAGAGCCCAGTAATAGTACTAACTTGTGTCATTGATCATCTGCAGAACCAGTCAGCCGAACAGTCTGTCTGACCAAGGAACTCATGGGGAATAGGTCAGCCTCCTTCAGATCCTAAAAGAGTTTCACTAGTTCTAGAGCATGGTCTGTCCATTCCCAGGCAGAAGAGCTAGTCATAGGCACATCCACTGGAGGGTAAACATGGCTCCTACCCACCCCTCCAAACTTACCTGGGAAATTTGGGAGTTTCCTGAATTGTGTCCTCCCAGGCTTACCCAGGCAAGAGAACTAAGCCATAGCCCCATTTGCTGCATAGCATGGCCCATAGCTCCATCTGACAGGAAGGGCTGGCAAGCACACCTGGAAGCTGTTAACTTAGCAGTTCTTGAAAGGATGGTGGGCAGAGCTTATTGCCCTCTGAACAAATCCAGTACTGGGCCTGGAGGGTTTCCCTTTTATGACTGAGAGTTAATTCATAGCCCAACCCACTGTGGAACATGGCTCTTAGCCCCAGCCCCATCTGACAGGAAGGGCTAATGAGAACACCTGGAAACTGGTACAAAACCCAGCAATGCTTAAGCCAAGAGGCATGTGGGCAGATCTGGTCATCCCCAGAGCCAAGCCAGTGGCCCTGCTCAGCCAGGAAATTAGGGCATGGTCAACCTAAGACCCCAAGCCAAGAGTTTAGTGCCTTAGAAGCTGCTTCTCCTACTGTACCGAGGCAGGAAAACTAATCCATAACCCTGTTTATGCTGAATACAGAATTCAGGTCACCACCAGGGGTCCTTACAGAGTACCTGGGAAGCTGCATCACTTATCAATCAGTCATGCTTACAGTAGAACTTGAACAGAAAGCATACCCCATGACTTTGTAGAGCCAAACCACTGCCCTCACCTGACTAGGATATTCAGTGAACACTCTTGCCTCTTTTGGATTCTGAAACAATAAGCCATGCAGCCTCTGGGACCTGTTCTGCTGCCCTATTAGGTCACGAAAGCTAATTCATAGCCCTGTACTGAATTGTACTGCTGAGTACAATACCTAGCTCTGACCATATAGAAACTTGGTGGAAAAATCCAGGAAAATTTGGAGACCATTCTAGAGCCTCATTTGGGCAGGAACAAAACTTGCAGTTTTATATTGCTGTTCTCAGAAAGGGGCACATCTCCTTATGCTTGACCCCAGAACTTGAACAGTTGCCTTGCACAAAAATATACCTTAATAGCAGGCCCCAACTTTACAAAGATGTTACCAGCAGACACATCCAGAAACCCAAACTGAAGTGACTGGTGAAGAACTCTTTCTACAAAAACAAACCCAAAAATTCTGAAAGAGGAGACCACTTACTCAAATATAGTTATAACTGTGAGGAATGATCCTTGGATCATGAAAAATCAGGTAAATATGATATCACCAAAGGAAACTAATAAAATTCTAATAACTGATCCTAGAATGTGGAGATTTAAGAAGTGTCAAAGAATTCAGAATAACACCTTTAAATAATTTTCATGAACGACAAGAACACACAGACAACCAAATTAATTTATGGGAAAATGCATGGACAAATCAAGGGTTCAATAAAAAAATAGAAACCATAAAAAAATACCCAGCCATCCTAGAGCTAAAAGATATAATAACTCAACTGAAAAAATTGAATAAAGAATTCAAAAGCCGACTTAACGGAAGAAAGGATCAGCAATCTGGAACATAAGACACTTGACTGGAATGATCCAGTTAGAGGAACAAAATGGAAAAAAAAAGAACGAAAAAGAGTGAAGAAAGCTTTTGGGATGTATAGGACAGAATGAAAAGAACAATATTTACATTTTAGGAATTCCAAAAGATGAGAAAGAGAGGCAAAGATGTATATTTAAATCAATAATGGCTGAAAATGCACAAACCTGGGCAGAAAAATGGACATCCAGATCCAAGATGTAACTCTACTAGTTGAACCAGAATAGGGGTATACAGATACAGTATCATTTGGTGAAAAATCAATGACACAGAATTGTGAAAGCAGCAAGATAAAAAAGTTATATACAAGGAACCCATTGTAATTAACAGTGGATTTCTCAACAGAAACTTTTCAGGCCAGAAGAGAATAAGATGATATATTCAAAGTATTAAAAAAAATGTGAACCAATACTCTATCCAAGGAAGCTGCCCTTAAGAAAGAAAATGAGGTCAAGATTTTCCTGAATAAACAAAAACTGAGGGAAATACCACTAGACATGCTTTACAAGAAATGCTAAAAGAAGTTATTTGAGTGGAACTAAAAAGACACTAATAACATAAAAAACATAAGATGGCTGTGCAAAACTCCACGGTAACGGTAAATGTATAGCCAAAGTTAAATTCTGAAATATGGTAATGGTTGTGCATAATTCAATCACAACTCTAATTTAAAAAACAAAGATAGTAAAAATAACCATAACTACAATGATCTGTATTAGTCATATAGTAAAAAAATATATAAATGTAAATTGTAACATCAGCAACCTGAAATGTGGGAGGAGATGTAAAGCATAGGAATTTTACTGAAATCGTTATTAGTTTAAGAAATAGGGTGTTATTTATGTGCATTGATTTTATATCCTACAACTTTGTTGAATTCATGAATCAGTTCTAGCAGTTTTTTGGTGGAATCTTTTCGGTTTTCTACATAGAGTATCATGTCATCTGCAAAGAGTGAGAGTTTGACCTCCTCCTGGCCGATGTGGATGCCTTTTATTTCTTTGTGTTGTCTGATCAGAGAGGCTAAGACTTCCAATACTGTGTTGAATAACAGTGGCGAGAGTGGACATCCCCGTCTTGTTCCTGACCTTAGGGGGAAAGCTCTCAGTTTTTCCCCATTGAGGATGATATTAGTGTTGGGTTGTTCATATATGGCTTTATGATCTTGAGGTCTGATCCTTCTATCCCTACTTTCTTGAGGGTTTTTTTTATCAAGAAACGTTGCCGTATTTTGTCAAATGCTTTCTCTGCATCTATTGAGGGGATCATATGGTTCTTGTCCTTTATTGATGTGATGAATCACGTTAATTGTTTTGCGGATATTGAACCAGCCCTGCATCCCAGGTATAAATACCACTTGGTTGTGGTGAATAATTTTTTTTTTTTTTTTAATTTTTTTTTTTTTCAACGTTTTTTATTCATTTTTGGGACAGAGAGAGACAGAGCATGAACGGGGGAGAGGCAGAGAGAGAGGGAGACACAGAATCAGAAGCAGGCTCCAGGCTCTGAGCCATCAGCCCAGAGCCCGACGCGGGGCTCGAACTCACGGACCGCGAGATCGTGACCTGGCTGAAGTCGGACGCTTAACCGACTGCGCCACCCAGGCGCCCCGAATAATTTTTTTTTAATGTATTGTTGGATCCAGTTGGCTAATATTTTGTTGAGGATTTTTGCATCCATGTTCATCAGGGAAATTGGTCTATAGTTCTCCTTTTTAGTGGGGTCTCTGTCTGGTTTTGGAATCAAGGTAATGCTGGCTTCATAGAAAGAGTTTGGAAGTTTTCCTTCCATTTCTACTTTTTGGAACACCTTCAAGAGAATAGGTGTTAACTCTTCTTTAAATGTTTGGTAGAATTCCCCTGGAAAGCCATCTGGCCCTGGACTCTAGTTTTTTGGCAGATTTTTGATTACTAATTTGATTTCCTTACTGGTTATGGGTCTGTTCAAATTTTCTATTTCTTCCTGTTTCAGTTGGGTGGTGTATATGTTTCTAGAAATTTGTCCATTTCTTCTAGATTGCCCATTTTATTGGCATATAATTGCTCATAATATTCTCTTATTATTGTTTTTATTTCTGTTGTGTTGGTTGTGATCTCTCCTCTTTCATTCTTGATTTTACTTATTTGGGTCCTTTCCTTTTTCTTCTTGATCAAACTGGCTAGTGGTTTATCCATTTTGTTAATTCTTCCAAAGAACTTCTGGTTTCATTGATCTGTTCTACTGTTTTTGTTTTTGTTTTTGATAGCATTAACTTCTGCTCTAATCTTTATTATTTCCTGTCTTCTGCTGGTTTTGGGTTTTATTTTCTGTTCTTTTTCCAGATCCTTAAGGCATAAGGTCAGGTTGTGTATCTGAGATCTTTGTTCCTTCTTTAGGAAGGCCTGAATTGCTATATACTTTCCTCTTATGACCGCCTTTGCTGCATCCCAGAGATTTTGGGTTGTGGTGTTATAATTTTCATTGACTTCCATATACTTTTTAATTTCCTCTTTAACTGCTTGGTTAGCCCATTAATTATTTTTTTTTTTAAGATTTATTTATTTTTGAGACAGAGAGAGACAGAGCATGAATGGGGGAGGGTCAGAGAGAGAGGGAGACAAAGAATCTGAAACAGGCTCCAGGCTCTGAGCAGTCAGCACAGAGCCCGACATGGGGCTCGAACCCACGGACAGTGAGATCGTGACCTGAGCCGAAGTCAGACGCTTAACCGACTGAGCCACTGAGGTGCCCCCCATTCATTCTTTAGTAGGATGTTCTTCAGTCTCCAAATATTTGTTACCTTTCCAAATTTTTTCTTGTGGTTGATTTCGAGTTTCATAGCATTGTGGTCTGAAAATATGCACGGTATGATCTCGATCTTTTTGTACTTAGGGCTGATTTGTGTCCCAGTATATGGTCTATTCTGGAGAATTTTCCATGTGCACTGGAGAAGAATGTATATTCTGCTGCTTTAGGATGAAATGTTCTGAATATATCTGTTAAGTCCATCTGGTGCAATGTGTCATTCAAAGCCATTGTTTCCTTGTTGATTTTTTGATTAGATGATCTGTCTATTGCTGTGAGTGGGGTGTTGAAGTCTCCTCCTATTATGGTATTACTATCAATGAGTTTCTTTGTTTGTGACTGATTTCTATATTTGGGTGTTTTCACATTTGGTGCATAAACGTTTACAATTGTTAGGTCTTATTGGTCTATATACCCCCTTGATTATGAAATAATGCCCTTCTACATCTCTTGATACAGTCTTTATTTTAAAGTCTATATTGTCTGATATAAGTATGGCTACTCTGGCTTTCTTTTGTTGGCCATTAGCATGATAGATGGTTCTGCATCCCCTTATTTTCAATCTGTAGGTGTCTTTAGGTCTACTTGTAAACAGCTTATAGATGGATCTTGTTTTCTTATCCATTCTGTTACCCTATGTATTTTGATTGAAGCATTTAGTCCATTGACGTTTAGAGTGAGTACTGAAAGATATGAATTTATTGTCATTATGATGTTTGTAGAGTTGAAGTTTCTGGTGTTCTCTGGCCCTTTCTAAGCTTTTGTTGCTTTTGGTATACACCAAGAATGAAGCAACAGAAAGAGAAATCAAGGAATCGATCCCATTTACAGTTGCACCAAAAACCATAAAATACCTAGGAATAAATTGAACCAAAGAGGTCAAAAATCTGTACACTGAAAACTATAGAAAGCTTATGAAAGAAATTGAAGAGGACACAAAGAAATGGAAAAAGATTCCATTCTTCTGGATAGGAAGAACAAATATTGTTAAAATGTCGATACTACCCAAAGCAATGTACATATTCAATGCAATCCCTATCAAAGTAACACCAGCATTCTTCACAGAGCTAGAACAAATAATCCTAAAATTTATATGAAATCAGAAAAGACCCCAAATAGCCAAAGCAATCTTGAAAAAGAAAACCAAATCAGGAGGCATCACAATCCCAGACTTCAAGCTATACTACACAGCTATAATCATCAAGACAGTATAGTACTGGCACAAGAACAGACACTCAGATCAATGGAATAGAATAAAGAACCCAGAAATGGACCCACAAACGTATGGGCAACTAATCTTTCACAAAGCAGGAAAGAATATCCAAGGGAATAAAGACAGTCTCTTCAGCAAGTGGTGCTGGGAAACTGGAGAGTGACATGCAGAAGAATGAACCTGGACCACTTTCTTACATCATACACAAAAATAAACTCAAAATGGATGAAACACCTCAATGTAAGACAGGAAGCCATCAAAATCCTCGAGGAGAGAGCAGACAAAAACCTCTTTGATCTTGGCCGATCTTACTCAACACATCTCCACAGGCAAGGGAAACAAAAGCGAAAATGAACTACTGGGACCTCATCAAAATAAAAAGCTTCTGCACAACGAAGGAAACAATCAGCAAAACTAAAAGGCAACCGACAGAATGGGAGAAGATATTTGGAAAAGACATATCAGATAAAGGGTTAGTATCCAAAATGTATAAAGAACTTCTCAAACTCAACACCCAAAAAACAAATAATCCAGTGAAGAAATGGGCAAAAGACATGAATAGACACTTCTCCAAAGAAGACATCCAGATGGCCGACACATGAAAAAATGCTCCACATCACTCATCATCAGGGAAATACAAATCAAAACCACAATGAGATATCACCTTACACCTGTCAGAGTGGCTAACCTTAACAACTCAGGCAACAACAGATGTTGGCGAGGATGCGGAAAAAGAGGATCTCTTTTGCATTGTTGGTGGGAATGCAAGCTGGTGCAGCCACTCTGGAAAACAGTATGGAGGTTCCTCAAAAAACTAAAAATAGAACTACCCTACGACCCAGCAATTGCACTGCTAGGCATTTATCCAAGGGATACAGGTGTGCTGTTTTGAAGGGACACATGCACCCCCATAGTTACAGCAGCACTATCAACAATAGCCAAAGTATGGAAAGAGCCCAAACGTCCATCAATGGATGAATGGATAAAGAAAATGTGGTGTATATATATACAATGGAGTATTACTCAGAAATCAAAAAGAATGAAATCCTGCCATTTGCAACTATGTGGATGGAACTGGAGGGTATTATGCTAAGTGAAATTAGTCAGAGAAAGACAAAAATTGTATGACTTCAGTCCTATGAGGACTTTAAGAGACAAAACAGATGAAGATAGGGGAAGGAAAACAATAATATAAAAACAGGGAGGGGGACAAAACATAAGAGACTCATAAATATGGAGAACTGAGGGTTGCTGGAGGGGTTGTGGGAAGGGGCATGGGCTAAATGGGTAAGGGGCATTAAGGAATCTACCTCTGAAATCATTGCTTCACTATATGCTAACTTGGGTGTAAATTTTGAAAAATAAAAAATAAAGTTAAAAAAATAAAAAATAGGGTGTTATAATTTTAAAATATTTTGTATAAGTTTTATGATAACCAAAGGGGAAAAACATGTAGTAATTTACAAAAGAACATAATAAAAAAGTCAAAGCATATATATATAGCACATCAAAACACACAAAAGAAAGAAGACAAGAAACAAGGAACAATGGATCTATAAAACAAAACAATTATGGCACACTCACATGCTCTCTCTCTATACATCTCTATATGTCTATATATATGAGTGAATTTGGTTACAGTGGAGATGGTAAGAGGATTTTCCCCGAACTGCCACCTCCTTTGAGTCAACACTGCACTGGGCTGAACTATCTATCAGTGGTGACTTCTCTCACAGGGAAAGGAGAGCACTGAACAGGTGCCTACCTACCTAGTTGTGTGGATAACACATTGGAGAAACTCATTTCTCTTTGGCAGCAACAAGCATACTGAGGTGGAACCTCTATAACTGAGAAGAATGGGGGAAGATTGGCAAATATTGGAATACTAAAGGATATTTAAAAGGAGGCAGTTCCTGCTGATTACATTTAGAACTTCATCACAGATTACACTCACGAAACTCTGAAGGTACCATATCCAAGGATCTCCCCCATTGAGTTCACAGGAACTCACTGATCCCATGGACCCCATGCTAAACCCATAATTTTCCATCCTGTGGCCAATTCTTTGTGTGAATCACCCACTGCAATGGGAGCAAATCTAGTATACCGAGTGCTGTCAGAAAAACAAACCAGGACCTGTGGGTTATAGAGAAACCACCAACTTCAGTTATCGCACCCTCTTCTAGAAAACCAAGAAGGTTGAGAAACTCCAGACGTCAATAAAAAGTATATTCAGTCTGAAAGCTCTAGTAAAGATCTAAGAGGTGTCTGGCATTTCAAATATGAAAGTGGCAATTGAAAAGTACAAAAACAGTAAAAAAAAAATCAAGGAAATTTGTCATTACCAAAAGATAACAATAATTCAATAATCAAGCCCAGGGGAATGGAACTATGTGATTTAGCCAATAAGGAAATCAAAATACTTTTGTGAAAATACAAATGAGCTACAAGAAAACTCAGGAAGACAATTCACTGAAATCAGAAAAAAAAAAAAAAAGAACAAAATGAGATATTTGTCAAAGAGATGAATATCATTAAAAATAACCAAAAAGTTTTGGAGCTAAAGAATTCAATGAATGAAAGAGACTCTTAAAAACTGAGAACAAACTGAGGGTTGATGGGGGGTGGGAGGGAGAGGAGGGTGGGTGATAGGTATTGAGGAGGGCACCCTTTGGGATGAGCACTGGGTGTTGTATGGAAACCAATTTGACAATAAACTTCATATATTGGGGAAAAAAAAGAGAAAAAAAGAATTCAATGAATGAAATGAAAAGTGCAAGAGAGAGAATCTGCATCAGAGTAGAGCAAATGGAAGACAAAATAAGTGAGCTAGAGAACGGGAATTCTGAGGTAACCCAGCTAGAGTAGAACAAAGTAAAAAGAATGAAAAAGAACCAAACACACCTGTGATCTATGGGTTCCATTAAAAGAACAAATATTAGGAAAAATGAGATTTCAGAAGGAAAAGGGAGATAGAAGGGGGGATATAATTATTAAAAAAAAAACACAACAGAACTTTTTCCAACCCTGAGAGGAACTTGGACATCATGGCTCTGTCTTGCCATTACTAGGGCAGCCTCCACCAACATAAGCCCCAACTCCAAGATCTCAAGCCATGCTTTGTTGCCATTTTGGTTGCTGCTGCCACTCTGAGCCCCACCCACTGTGTTCCAGGTTGCAGCTCTGGATTGTCATTGCAGAGCTACTGCGACTTTGTTGAGCCCCACCCTCCACTGACAAGTCAAGGTCTATGACCTATCATAGCTAGAACTATGCAGCGGCTGCCCCGAAATATACCCTTCATCCCACATCAAAGCTGATTCATTTTGCCTTGGGGTGATAACACTGCCCTAAGCTCCATCCTGGGTTCAGGTCATGGCTCTGCCAGTAATTTCCAGGGCTGTCCCTGAGTCTCAGTTCACAACACTGAATATCATTGCCTTGCAGCCTCTCTTCTCTTCCTAGCACTCCAGGTTCTAACACATAACTTTAACAGACCATCATTGGAGAAGAACAGAAAGCATCCAGCAGCCTTTACCTCTAAAGATCCCAAGAGCTCTACCAGCCATTACCACCCACACATCCTCTGCAGTCATAAATTTAGTTGGGAAAACATCAACCTCAGCTGAATGGAGTGAAATGGAGACTATGCCACTGTGCTTTCTCAGGAACAAAAGACACCAAAGAGGTGTCCTTGTAGACATTGCTAGGTGAAAGTCTTGACTCACTGAAGCCTGGCTGAAAATACCGGGAGAGGTGACTGCACCCTCAGATGTACAGCCATTAATACAAAGCCATTAGAAACACACACACACACACACACACACACACACACACACACACACACACAAACAAGGAAACATGACATCACCAAAGAAACAGTAATATTCCAGAAAAAGATCCTAAAGAAAATTTGACATTATAAGAGTCTCAGAATAAGAAGTGAGGAATAAAGGGAAAGAAAACTTATTCAAAGAATAATGGTTGGAAACTTCCTAAATATGGGAAGGGATGTGGCCATCCAGGTACAGGAAGCTAAAAGATTCTCAGATTCAATCCAACAGATCTTCATTTAGACACATTATAATCAAGTTCTCAGAAATCAAAGACAAAGTTAGAATTTTTGAAAGCAGCAAGATAAAGAAGAATATTTTATGCAAGAGAATCCCAATAAAACTATAAAGCAGATTTCTCAGAAAATACTTTGAAGGCCAGGAGAGAGTAGTAGGTATATTCAAATGTTCAAAAATAAGTCAACCAAGATATTCTACCCAGCAAAGTGGTCACTCAGAAATGAAAGAAAAATAATTTCCCAGACAGACATAAGTGAATTTATCACCACTAAAGCTGCACTATAAGGAATGCTAATGGAAAATCTTCAACCAAATACAAAAGGTTTGTAATCAGTAAAGTGAAAATAGATAGAAGTATAAAACTCCTGGTAAAGGTAAATATGTAGTCAAATTCAAAATAGTTTAATAGTGCAATGGTAGATGAGAAGTAAAAATATTGATTGAGACAAAAATGTTGAAGTATAAGAACTACAACATTATTGTTAATTAATAGGCACACAATATAAAAATGTAAATTCAGAAATCAACATATTGTGGGGAGGTTGAAATTAAATGTGTAGAAATTACTTATGCAATATAAGTTGTTATGGGCTTAAAATAGTTATATCTATAAGATGTATTATTAAAGCCTCATGATAACCACAGAGCAAAAAATCTGTAACATGTACAAAAACAATAAAAAGAACTAAGGCATACCACTACAATAAAATTCATCAACCTACAAAGAAATACAGCAAGAGTAGAAGGAAACAAGAAACTACAAAGTATAAGAAAGCAGTAAAATGGTGATAAATTCTTGTCAATAATTACTTTAAATGTAAATGTTTTAATTCTATAATTAAAACACACTGAGTGGCTGAATGGATGAAAAAATAAAACCCAACTATATACTACCTACAAGAGACTCTTCAGTTTTAAGGACACTTACAGGCTGAAAAAAAAAATCTATTTCAGCCAGATGAAAACCAAAAGAACATGGGGGTAGCTATACTTTTATCAGACAAAATAGACTTTAAAAAAAAAATTTAGAGAGTGAGCAAGCTGGGGAGAGGGGCAGAGGGAGAAAGAGAATCTTAAGTAGGCTCCATGCTTAGCACAGAGCCTGACATGGGGCTTGATCCCACTCTGCTGGGATCATGATCTGAGCTGAAATAAAGAGTTGGATGCTCAGCTGACTGAGCCACTCAGGGGCTCAAGACAAAACACACTTTAAGACACAAAGTATATTTATCAAGAAGATATAATGATTCTAAACATATAAGCCCCTAAATTGGAGCACCTAAATAGATTTAAAAATTATTAGCAGATGTGAAGCAAAAAGTAGACAGCAATGCAATAATAGGGATTTCAATACACTATTTTCAACAATGGATATTATTCAGGCAGAAAATCAAAAAGGAAACAATGGACTTGAAGGACATTTTACACTAATAGACCTAACAGATATATACAGAAATTTCCATCCAACAGTAGCCGTACACATTCCTTCCAAGCACACAGGGACACTCTCTGGGAGAGTTTACATAATAGGTCACAAAACATATCTTAGCAAATGTAAGATTGATATTACACCAAGTATCTTTTCAAACTACAATGCAACGAAACTAGAAATCACTAGCAGTAGGAAAGCTGGAAACATCACAAAAAGTTGGAGCCTAAAATACATGCTTCTGTACAACCAACGGGTCAAAGAAGAAATCAAAAGGTAAATCAAGAAATATCTTGAAAAAACTGAAGATGGAAACACAATATATCAAAACCTATGGGATGTTGCGAATGCAGCTCTAAGAGGGAAAGTTATAGTCACAAATACCTTCATTAAGACACAGGAAAGATCTCAAACAGTCTCACTTTATACCTTAAAAACTGGAAGAACAAACTAAGCTTAAATTTATCATAAAAGGGAAAATAACAAGGATCAGAGGAGAAATAAATGAAATGGACTCCAGAAAAACAATAAAAAAGATCCACAGAACTAAGAGCTAGTTTTTTGGAAAGATAAACAAAACTGACAAACCTTTAGCAAGATTAAGAAGAGAGAAGATTCAATCAGACATGAAAGAGGAGACATTATAGAAAGGGTATAGAGAGGATTATGAGGCTACTCTGAATGATTATATGCCAACAAATGGGATAATCTAGAAGAAATGGGTAAATTCTTAGACACATATGACTTACAAACCCTAACTCAGGAAGAAAGAAAATATCTAAAGAGACAAATAATGAATAAGATTGAATCACTAGTTAAAAAAAGAAAAAGACAAAAAAACAAACAAACAAAAAAACAACCCTCTCAACACAGAAAACCCCAGGACCATATGGTTTCCCTGGTGAATTCTACCAAACGTTTAGAAAAATTAATACCAATTCTTCTCAAACTATTTCAAAATAATAAAAGGGATACTACCTCCAAACTCATTTGACAATGTCAGAATTACCTGGATACCAAAATAGGGGAAGGACTCCACAGGAGTAGAAAATTGCAGGCCAATATTCCTGATGAATATAGATTCAAACATTCTCAATACAATATTAGCAAACATAATTCAATAGCACATTAAAGGGATCATACTGCATGACCAAGTAGGATTTCTAACTGTGGTAAGAGGATTATTTAACATTCACAAATCCAAAAATGATATATACCACATTAATGAAAGATAAAATTCATATGGTTATCTCAATAGATGCAGAAAAAATATTTGACAAAATACATTCTTTCATAAGAACGATCAATGAATTGGTTATAGAAGGAATATTTCTTAGCACAATAAAGCCCATGTATGATAAACCCATAGCTAACCTCATACGTAGTGATGAAAAGTTAAAATCCTTATCTTTAAGATCAAGAGCAACAAAATTACCCACTGTCACCATTTCTATTCAACAGAGTACTGGAAATCTTAGCCAGACCAATTAGGCAAGAAGAATAAAAATAATCCACATCAAAAGAGAAGTAAAATTACTTCTGCAGATCTATACACGGAAAACCCAAGACTCCACTCAAACTTGTAGAATAAATTAATTCAGTTAATTTGCAGATAACAAAATGAACATACAGAAATCAGTTGCATTTCTACATACTAACAATAAACTCCCTAAAAAAAGAAATAAGAAATCCATATTATTTACAATAGTATAAAAAACACTAAAATACTTAGAAATAAATTTAATGAAGGAAATGTAAGACCTGTGTACTGAAAACTTTAAGACATTGATAAAAGAAATTGAAGAGAAAGAAATGGAAAGATACCCCATGTTCTTGGACTGGAAAAATAATATTGTGGAAATGTTCATACTACCCCAAGTGATGTATAGATTCAATACAATCCCCATCAAAGTTATTCCAGTGGCATTTTTCATCAAAATAAAAGAAACAATTCTAAAATTTTTATGGAACCACAAAAAACTGCAAATAGTGGGAGCAATACTAGAAAAGAGAAGAATCACAATACCTAATTTCAGCCTATATTATAAAGCTATAATAACCAAAACACTATGGTACTGGCATTAAAAGCAGGCATACAGATGAAAGGAACAGAATAGGAAACCCAGACATAAAATCCCATATTAAGTCAACTAATTGTGACAAGGGTGACAAAAACACACAATGGGAAAAGGATAGTCTTCAATAAATGGTGTTGAAAAAAGTAGATATTCACATGTGAAAGAATGAAACTAGAACCTTATCTTACACTACTCACAAAATTAAGTTGAAATGTGTCAAAGATTAAAGTATAAGACCTGAAACCATAAAACTCCTAGAAGAAAACATAAAAAAGTCCTTGAATGTGGTGTAAGTGATGGTTTCTTGGATAAGTCCCCCAAAGCACAGGCAATATAAAAATAAATAAATGGGACTACATTAAACTAAAGAGCTTCTTCACAGCAAAGGAAGCAATCAATGAATCATTAGGATGAAAAGTCAACCTAAAGAATGGGAGAAATTCACAAACTTTATATTGAATAAGGAGCTAGTATCCAAAAGAACTCATGCAAGTCAATAGCAAAAAACCAAGTAATCCAGGTGAAAAATGAGCAAAAAACCCTGAATGTTATTTTCCCATGTAAGACACACAAATGGCAACTGTTACATTAAAGGACGCTTGACATCACTAATCATCAGGGAAAGGCACATCAAAAACAATGAGGTATAACCTCACACCTGTTAAAATGGCTTTCACAGAAAAGACAACAAATAAAAAATGTTGCCGAAGATGTGGACAAAGGGAATCCTTATACACTGCTGGTGGGAATGTAAAATAGCGCAACCATTTTTGAAACAATATGGAAGTTCCTTAAAAAATTAAAAAATTGAACTACTACATGATCTAGCAATCTTACTCTTTAGTCTATATCTGTAGATAGACTATATGTATATAGACTGCATAGACTATATCTGTATATATATGTAATTGAAATCAGTATCTAAAAGAGATCTGCATACCAACATTCACTGCAAATTTATTCAACATAGTCAATATATTAAAAGAGTCGAAACATCTGTGAATGGATAAATGGATAAAGAACATACATATACATATTTGAATATATAAATACATCAACCAACTGTATACCTAAAACTTACACAGTGTTATAGGTCAATTATACCTCATTAAAAAAAAAGAAAGAAAGGAAAACCAGAGAATACCACAGAAAATTACCAGGTTACAAATGTAGGCAAAGGGAGGAAAAGAGAAACAATGGAAATACAAAATAATCAGAATATATTTAATAATATAGCATTGGTAAGCTATTAGATATCAATAAAAACTCAATATAAATGAAGTTTTTTTGTGAGAAAGAACATGAGCGGGGGAGGTGCAGAGGGAGAGGCGAGGGAGAGAATCTTAAGCAGGCTCCAGGCTCAGTGGGGAGCCCAATGTGGGGCTTGATTTCATAACCATGAGATCATGACCTGAGCCAATATCAAGAGTCCCGTGCTTAACCAACAGAGATACCCTAAATTAAATTAGTTCACAAATTAATGGCACAGAGTAGCTGGGTAGATTAAAAAAAGAGAAGACTCAACTATATGTTGCCCACAAAAGTCTACAGCTTTAATGATACACATAGACTCAAAGTGAAGGGATTTAAAAAAGTATTCGATGCAAATGGAAACCATAATAAAGCAGGAATAGCTATACTTATATCAGACAAAAGAGATTTTAAGCCAAATAGTAACAAAAGAAATGTAAGGTCATTATATAATGTTATAGGGGTCAATTGAACAAGGATATATAACCATTGTAAATATACATACACCCAACATCAGATACCTAATATATTAAGCAAGTACTAACAAATCTGGAGAGAGAAATAGATAAAAATGCAACAATGGGGGATTCTGAACCTCAATGTCAGCAATGGTAGGTCAATCAATCAACTTTGGAGCTGAACCACTGTGAAACAAATAGAACAAACGGACCTAACAGACATTCTATTCAAAAGCAGATTACATGTTCTTCTCAAATACCCCCAGAACATTCTCAATAATTGATCATATGATAAGACACACACTAGTCTTTAAAAATTTAAGGAGATTGAAATCATACCAAATACCCTTTCCAACCCATAATGGAGTCAACAACTAGAAATAAACAACATAAAAAAAATTTGGAAAACTACAAATATGTGGAAATTAAGCAACACACTCCTGAACAACCAATGGGTCAAAAAATTGAAAGGAAATAGAAAACACATATAGAAGCACCAAGAGGGCATGATGGTTCCCTTTTCTCCACATCCTCCTCAACACTTATTTCTTCCTTTTGATTCTAGCCATTCTGACAGGAATAAGGTGATAGATCATTGAGATTTTGATTTGCATTTCCTTGATGATTATGATGTTAAACATCTTTCATGTGTCTGTTGGCTACTTGTAGCCTTCTTTGGAAAAATGTCTATTCAGGTCCTGCCCATTTTAATTGGATTGTGTTCTTTTAAGTTGTACCAGATCTTTATATATTTTGGCTACTAACCCATTATCAGCTATGTCATTTACAAATATCATCTCCCATTCAGTAGCCTGCCTCGTTGATGGCTTGCTTCACTGTGCAAAAGTTTTTATTTTGGAGTATTCCCAACAGTTTTATTTTGCTTTTGTTTCCTTTGCTTGAGGAGACATGTCTAAGAATGCACACTGGTGCAGCCATTATGGAAAACAATCAGAGTTTCCTTAAAAAGCTAAAAGTAGAATTACCCAATAATTTTGCTACTTGGTATCTATCCAAAAAAGTGAAAACACTAATTTGGAAAGATAGATGCACCACTATAATTATTGCAGCATTATTTACAATATCCAAGATATGGAAGCAACCCAAGTGTCCATCCATAAATATGGATATAGAAGATGTGGTATATTTTACAATGGAATTTTGTTCAGTCATTAAAAAAAAAGATCTTGACATTTGGAACAACATGGATGGACCAAAAAGGTATAATGCTAAGCAAAGTAAGTCAGACAAGGCAAATACTATATTTCACTTATATGCAGAATTTAAGAAAAAAAAGGACAAAGGAAAAGGAAATACACAAAAACAGACTTAAATACACAGAACAAGCTCATGGTTGCCAGAGGGATGGTGGATACTGGGAGGAGTGAAAAAGACCAAGGAGATTAAAAGTACACCTATTGTGATGAACATGAATAATGTATAGAATTGTTGAATCATATTGTACACTTGAAATTAATGCTAATTGTACTTCCATAAAAAATAAGAAATTATAGAAACAAAGGAAAATGGAAACACAACATAACAAAACCTATGAGATGTTGTAAAAGCAGTTGTGAGAGGGAAATTAATAGCATAAATTCATATTTTAAGAAAGGTAAAACATCTTGTGCTTGCTTTGACAGCACATATGCTAAAACCAGAACGATACGGAGTTTAGCATGGCCTCTGTGCAAGGATGACAAGCAAATTTGCGAAGCGTTCTGTATTTTTGCACCGTGTGGGGCTCTGCTCTGACAGTGCAGGATGTTTCTCTCTCTCCCTCCATCCCTCCCCCCTCTCAAAATAAATAAATAAACTTAAAAAATTTTAAAAAAAGAAAGTAAAACATCTCAAAGATGTATCCTAACTTTACACTTCAAGAATTAGAAAAGGGAGAACAAATAAAGTCTACAGTTAGCAAAAGAAAGGACAACAGAGATCAGAGTGGAAATGAGAGACTAGTAGATAGAAATCAATTGGTAACTTTTTAAAAAATGTATACTTTAGTAAGCATGTAAACAAATAGGTACTCTTTTGGAGAAACTGACCAAGATACATCTATTAGGGGATGCAAGTGTTCATCTAAATTTTCTTTGTTTTTTTTTTTTTTTTTTTTTTTTTTTACGGAATATTTATTGAAGTTGATTAAAGTATAATTTCTCATGTGCCATACTGGAAGTCCTTTATTGTAAGGACGTTTCTTTTGTTTGATGACAAACAGCAGCCACATGGTCAGTGACTTTTCTGGACCTCCACATTGGATACATTCAATTTCTTCTTGAGACACAAGTTTCTTTCTGTATTTCTGAGGTAACGCTTTTATTATTTGTGCATTATCTGGTGGATCCAGATGCATCAGCAAGTCTGGTGATTTACCTCCCTTAGAATGCTGTGAAATTGAAGAAGACTGAGATGGTTGTCCTACTGATCACAAAGCTTCTGATACACTGACTTTAGAATTGTCTCTTCTGGGGGCTCCTGGGTGGCTCAGTCGGTTGAGCATCAGACTCTTGATATTGGCTCAGGTAGTGATCTCGCGTGGGATTGAGCCCGGTGTCAGGCTCTGTGCTGTGTGTGAAGCCTGCTTAGGATTCTCTCTTCTTCTCTCTCTTGAACATGTTTTCTCTCTCAAAGTAAATATTTGGAAAGAATGGTGTCTTCTGTCAGGGAACCTTAATGGAATATGTGGCTTGACTACCTGAATGACCTTGCTGGCAGATGCCATCTTGGTGCCCATCATGACTCTGAGATGGGGCAGCTTCTGGGGTACTTGGTAGCCATAGAGATAACCATAACTGTTTTTTTTTTAAATAAACAAAGTTGATGAACTTTTAGCTACACTAACTCAAGAAAGAGCGAACACTCATTAAAAGTAAAATCAGAAACGAAAAACCAGACATTACAACTTACACTACAGAAATACATCGGGTCCTTAGGCATTATGATCATATACCACTAAATTGCATAAAGTAGAAGCAGTTTAAATATGTAAATCAATAAATACCATTAACAGAATGAAAGATAAAAATCATACAATCAAATCTCAATAGATGCACAGCATTTGACAGAATATGATATTTTTTCATGGTAAACATCTACAAACATTTGGAAATAAAAGGATATCTCAACATATTTAAAACCACTTATAATAATCTCACATCCTAACATGTGCAACAGTGAATAATTCAAAGGTTTTCCTGTAAGATCAGAATGAGACACAGTTGCCTACTATCATCACTCTTAGGCAACATAGTACTAGAAGTCCTAGCTATAGAGAAATTAGGCACCAGACAAAGAAATAAAAGCAATCTATATTGGAAAGGAAAAAGTAAAATTGTCATTTGCAACCGATATGATCTTACATATGAAAAATCCTAAAGACTCACCCAAAAAGTATTGGAACTTATCAAACAGATTAATAAAGTTGCAGGATATAAAATCAACAATTAAAAAACAGGTTTCAGGGGTGCCTGGGTGGCTCAGTTGGTTAAGCATCTGGCTCTTGACTTCAGCTCAGGTCATGATCTCATGGTTCATGAGATTGGGTCCCATGTTGGGCCCTGCTCTGACAGTGTGAATGGCCTGCTTGGGATTCTCTTTCTCTGCTCCACTCTGCTCATGCTTTCTCTAAAAAATAGTTAAACTTAAAAAAAAATCTGTTGCATTTCTCTACACTACCAAAAAATATCTGAAAAAGAAACAAAATTATGCCATTTACAGTTTTATCAAAAACAATGAAAAACTTAGGAATACATTTAACAGAGAAGGTGAAAGATGTACAATAAAAATTATAAGACCTTGGTGAAAGAAATTGAATACAACAAATGGACATATACCTTGTTTTCTTGGTACAGAATAATATTGTTATTGTTACAATGTCCATACTACCCAAAGCCATGGATAGTTGCAATGCAAACTTTATAAAAAATGCAATGGTATTTTTAATAGAAATTGAAACATCAACCTAAATTTTGTATGGAACCATGAAAGACCTTAAATAGGTATAGCAATAATTAGGAGGAAGAACAAAGCCAGAGATGTCATGCTTCTTGATTTCAAACTAAACTGCAAAGCTATAGTAATTACAACAGAATGGTACTGAAGAGGAAGAAAGATTGCAGAGTAGGAAGATTCTGAGCTCACTTAGTCCTGTGGGCACACCATGGCTACAACTAAATATAATGCAACTCACTGTGAGAAAGACCTGGAGACTAGCAAAACAGCTCTTCCACAGCTAAAGATAAGAAGATAAAGCCACCTCAAGAAGGGCAGAAGGGGAAAACATGTTTGGGAGCTAAACCCCAATGTTACAACCCACAAATGGGAGGGATATCACAGGTGCAGAGGCCTTCCCTGTGGAGTGATGGGTTGAAGTCCCAAATTTGACACCTCCTACCAGGAAGATTTGTCCTGGAAGATGAGCCCCCATAATGCCTGCTTTTCAAAACCAGTGGGGCTTGATGCTGGGAGACCCAGAGGGCTTTAGGAAATGAAGACTCCAGCTTCAAGGACCCATGCACCATATCACTTGCTCTGAGAACCATCACAAAAAGAAGCAGTTTGCAAAGCACCAGGCCTATACATGATGGATATTTGTTGACTGATTTTAGGGCATGTGCTGGATGGGCAGGGATCTGTAGGAAATTTCCCTGGTGAGTGGAATTTTTATTGCTCTTCTTCATTCTGCCTTGGGGCCCCAGTGCTGGAAGGAGCCAGTTCGGATACTTTTCATCTACCTTGCTAGCACCACTCACCTTGCCCTGGCATCCTCCTGTGGACCCACCTTGCTCCCCCTCCTGCCCTGGCAGGAACTGCTCCATTGCAGCTCCTGCCTTGCCACATCTGGGGAATAGCCTTGATAGGGACTAGTGCCTCTTTAATGTCACTCCTGCCCTAGCTGGGAGGGGGCCAGCTCTGCTCACAAGCAGGTCTATAGCAATCATAGGTGAGTCTTGGAGCCAACCACACTGGAGGGGCCGATCCCAGCCATAAGCATTCCCACAGAGAGTGCAGCTGGGCCTCTCATCTAGCTACACCAGGGGTCAGTCCCACACACAATAGTAGCTGTGGCCAGGCATTGCTGCCAGTTGGGCCAGGGACTAGCCCCTCACCAGTGTTCTATCAGCAGTCATGGCCTGGTTCCAAAAGGAGGGTACATGCAGTCCATTCAGGGGATACCCATAGAGAGTGGCTCTGGTGTCCATGGGAGATTATAGTACTGAGCCCCGCAGGATAGCTTCTACATAAGCCATGACCTTCTACATAAGGCCATGACAGGAGATGTAGCTGTCTTACCCAATATATAAAAATAAAGACAGAGTCAGACAAAACAAGGGAGAGAAATGTGTTCCACATGAAATAAGACAAATCATCAGAAAAAAACTAAACAAAATGGACACAATCTATGTGATAATGAGTTCAAAATAATGATTATTAAGATGCCCACCACTCTTGAGAGAAGAGTGAATAAAGTCAGTGAAAACTTACACCAAGAGATGGAAAAAACAAATCAGAGCCAAAGAATACAATAACTGAGATTAAAAAAACAACACAAGAGGCAATCAACAGATTAGATGATGTGGAAGAACTGTGCTCTGAAAGACAAGGTGGTATAAATCATCCAAGCTGACAGCAGAAAGAAAAATGACATTTAAAAAATAAGGATAAGTTGGGGTGCCTGGGTGGCTCAGTCAGTTAAGTTGGCTCAGGTCATGACCTCTTGATCCATGAGTTTGAGCCCCACCACCAGGCTCTGTGCCAACAGCTTGGAGCCTAGAGCCTGCTTCGGATTCTGTGTGTCCTCTCTCTGCCCCTCCCCAGCTCATGCTCTGTCTGTCTCTCTCTTAAAAGTAAATTTAAACACTTAAAAAAAAAATGAGGATAAGAGATGACCTCTGAATATACAAATATTCACATTTTTTGTGTCCCCAAAGGAAAACAGAGACAGGGGCAGAAAATTCATTAGAAGAAATAGTAATTGAAAATTTCCCTAGCCCAGGAGGGAAACCAAATATTCAGGTCTAGGAAGCACACAGAAGCACAAAAAAGATGCACCCAGAAAGGTCCACACTAAGACACATAATAATTAAAATGTCAAAAATTAAAGATAGAGAATCTTAAAAGCAGTAAGAGAATCCATTAATTGATAAATGGATAAAGAATATGTGGTGTGTGTATATTATATTAGATATAATGGAATCTTATTCAGCCATGATAAAGCATTTGTGACAACATAGATGGAACCAAGCTAATAGTCCTCTCCAACTGTTCCCAGCCAATGGCACCACCCCACACCTCAGAGCTCAGACAGGGTTACTGGGGCACCTGGGTGGCTCAGTCGGTTGGGCGTCTGACTTTGGCCCAGGTCATGATCTCCTGGTTTGTGGGTTTGAGCCCCACATCAGGCTCTCTGCTGACAGCTCAGAGCCTGGAGCCTGCTTCAGATTCTGTGTCTTCCCCTCTCTGCCCCTCTCCCACTCACTGTCTGTATGTTTCTTAAAAATAAATGTTAAAATATTTAAAAAAAGAATAAAGATGTTACCAGCAGACATGTTCAGAAATCTAAATTGAGCTCACTGATAAAGAGCAGTCTCTGTCAAAGTGAAATCGTGAAGTCTGGAAAAGGCAAGTGCTTATTCAAATAGACAGATACCAGTGTAAAAATAATGACAAAAAATCTGGTAAACATGACACTACCAAAGCAGTGTCAATAATTAAACCTAAGGAAATGTATATTCATAATTGTCACACAAAGAATTCAGAAAAGTTCTCTTAAAGTAGTTTAATAAACTACATGGACACACAGATCACTAAATGAAATTAGGAGAACAATGCATGAAAAAATAAGGTCAAATAGAGACCATAAAAAAATACTCCCAGAAATTATAGAGATGAAAAATACATGGAACAGAAGAATTCAATAGAGAGCTTCAAAAGTTGACTAGTGCATGCAGAGGAAAGAATTAATGACCTATATGACAAGACATTTGGAATTATCCAGTCACAGGAGCAAAAAGAGGGAAAAAGTAAAAAAGAGTGAGAAAAACTTATTGGACTTATGGGACATAATGAAAAGAAACAATATTCACATTATGGGAATTCTAGAGGAAGAAGAGAAAAAGGGATAAAAAGCATTTTTAAGGCAATAATGGTTAAAGGCTTCTTTAAACTTGGGAAAAACTTACATCCTGGTCCATTAGACTTAAAGTACCCAACAGTGGTTGAACCTGATTAGGGCTACACCAAAACATGTGATTAAATTCTCAAAAGTCAAACACAACACATTAATTTTGAAAGCAGCCAGAAGAAAGTTCCATATGAAGAAATCCCCATAATGCTATTGGTGGATTTCTCAGCAAAACTTTTCAACTTAGGGGAGAGTGGAATGATATATTTCAAATTCAGAAAGAAAAAAAAAAGTCAACAAAGATTTCTGTATTCAACAAAACTGCCCTTTAGAAAAGGAGAGATCAGGGAGAGTGGGGTCAACATGGCAGAGACGTAGGGGGATCCATACTTCCCACACCTCTCAAACAAAGAAGTGCTGAAGCCAAAGGACTTTGAACCCCAGAGTCTGGGAGGAAAACAGACTGAATCTACCAGGAAGAAAATGGGAAAACTGGAGAAAAGATAGGTGGGTGATTGTGAACTGGGGGAGATAAAAAAGGCCACGTGGGCATGGAGGGGAGGGACCCCCTTCTGCGGAGAGACAAAGGGAAGAGAAAGCGGCTAGGGAAGTGTAGGACCATATCTGGACAGGAGAAAGACCTCAGACTGAGACTGAGAGGGATCCTATCTCTAACTGTGGGGCTTTCTTTGGACTGGGGCCAGTTCCCTGTTTGCGCACCTGGGGAGGAGGGGAGCCAGTCCTGGCTTTGGCTGTAGGTCAGGGGCACAGTCTGCAGTTGGAGAAAGCGGTCCCCTCCTAGAGGGCTGCAGGATAGTACAAAGCCTGCCTGCACTGCCACTCCCGGGCTCAGTGGCTGGCAGTCTGCAGTAGGAGAAAGCGGCCCCCTCTCTGAAGTGCTGTGGGAAAAGATAAAGCCTGCCTGTGGCTGCCTGTGGCCGCCACCCCTGGGGCTTGGCGGTGAGGTTAGCAGTGCAGTCTGCAGTAGGAGAAGGCAGTCCTCTCTGAAGTGTGGTGACACAGACAAAGCCAGCTGGGATCACATATCAGGTGCAGAGAGAGGCGCTTCCCCAGTACCAGAGCGCACGGAGTGGGGCTTTGAATCCTGGCCAAGCGGAGGGTCAGGGGAGCTGGCGTAGTGAGAAGGACCACCCCCTCTGCGCCTGCAGCACAGTAAGGACTACTCAAACGGAGTCCACTGGTCCAGGTCCATGGAGAAGACACTAGGGGATCACCATTCTGCCCTTCCCCGCACCCCCACCGGGGCTTCAGGGATCAGTCCCGGGGCCCATGGTGGAGGTGGGGCCAGACTACACCAAACCACACCCCTTCACACCAGGTAACTGAATCTACAGGAGCTGGGCAGACCCTGTCGAAAGCTCCTCCAGACAAGTGCGGCAGCATTGCCTGGATTAACTCAAGGTCAATTCTGGATATATATTCTTCTCCTCATTTCTCCTCCTTATCTCTTCCCTCCTCTAGGCTGGTTACTCTGGTTATTGGTTTGCCTAAACAGACGTATTTAATCCATTCTCTTGATACATGTTCTTCACCTCCTTCTTTACATTCCTTTCTCTCTCTCTAGAGTAATCAAGGCATATAGTTTCTCTCTCTGGGTAACTTTATCTTCGTTTCTTTTCCCCTGCCCCTTCTTTATTTTCCTTTCTCTCCCTCTAGATTAAGCCTTTTAGTCTCTCTGCCTAGTCAATGTTTATTTTTTCTACCCCCCCCCCCACACCCCATAATTTCTCTGTATGTGCTCTTCCATCAGCACCGCCTCCACCCTCTTCTTTACTTGTAGTTGGTGTTTTTGGGTTTTTTTAGTTTTTTTTGTCTTTGTTTGCGTTGTTTGTGTGTGTATGCATGTTTTTGTCTCCTGTTTGTTTTCTTTATAGGGCTACTCCAAGGAACAAATCAAAGCACACCTGCTGGGGGTCCAAAATATCACTAAGAGTAGGGTAATAAAATAACCAAAGTCACAACAACAGAGAGCAAGTAACAATCTCCAAAAAGATGCCTCCTGAAGGGCCAGGACGTGGAGAGAGTATGACCGCCCCGCCCCCCCCCGCCCCCCCCCCCCCCCCCCCCCCCCCCCCCCCCCCGGCCCCTGCTTTACTATAGCAGTGCTCACAGGTGCAGAGCACACAAGCTTTTAAAATGCATAAGGGACAGAAAACTACCCAAAATGATGAAATGAAAGAATTCTCCTCAAAAGAAATTCCAGGAAGTAGCAACAGCTAACAAATTGATCAAAACCGATTTAAGCAAAATAACTGAACAAGAATTTAGAAAAATTGTCATAAAGTTAATTGCTGGGCTTAAAAAAAGCATAGAGGACAGCAGAGAATCTATCGCTACAGAGATCAAGGGACTAAAAAATAGTCACGATGAATTAAAAATGCTATAAATGAGGTGCAAAATAAAATGGAGTCAGCCACAGCATAGGTTGAAGAGGCAGAGGGGAGAAGAGGTGAATTAGAAGATAAAATTATGGAAAAAGAGGAAGCTGAGAAAAAGGGAGATTAAAAAATCCAGGGGCGCCTGGGTGGCTCAGTCGGTTGGGCGTCCGACTTCGGCTCAGGTCACGATCTCAGTCTGTGAGTTCGAGCCCTGCGTCGGGCTCTGGGCTGATGGCTCAGAGCCTGGAGCCTGCTTCCGATTCTGTGTCTCCCTCTCTCTCTGCCCCTCCCCCATTCATGCTCTCTCTGTCTCAAAAATAAATAAAAACGTTAAAAAAAATTTAAAAAAAAAAAAATCCAGGAGTACAAGGGGAGAATTAGAGAACTAAGTGATGCAATCAAACAGAACAATATCCGTATCATAGGAATTCCAGAAGGAGAGAGAGAGAGAAAGGGGTGAAAGGTGTACTTGAACAAATCACAGCCAAGAACTTCCCTAATCTGGGGAAGGAAATAGGCATTGAAATCCAAGAGGCACAGAGAACTCCCTTGAGATGTAACTTGAATCGATCTTCTGATTCACCTATCAGAGTGAAACTGGCAAAACAAGAATAAAGAGAGAATTCTGAAATCAGCTAGGGATAAATGGGCCCTAACATACAAAATAGACACATAAGGGTAGTAGCAGACCTATCTACTGAAACTTGGCAGGCCAGAAAGGAATGGAAAGAAATCTTCAATGTGATGAACAGGAAAAATATGCAGCCAAGAATCCTTTATCCAACAAGTCTGTCATTCAGAATAGAAGGAGAGATAAAGGTTTCCCCAAACAAACAAAAACTGAAGGAATTCATCACCACTAAACCAGCACTACAAGAGATCCTAAGGGGGATCTGTGAGTGAAATGTTGCAAGGACCACAAAGTACCAGAGAAATCACTACAAGCATGAAACCTACAGATAACATAATAACTCTAAACCCATATCTTTCAATAAAACACTGAATGTAAATGGACTAAATGCTCCAATCAAAAGACATAGGGTAACAGAATGGATAAAAAAAATAAGACCCATCTATTTTCTGTCTACAAGAGACTATTTTAGACCTGAGGACACCTGAAGATTGAAAATGAGGGGATGGAGAACTATCTATCATGCTACTGGAAGTCAAAAGAAAGCTGGAGTAGCCATACTTGTATCAGACAAACTAGACTTTAAAGGCTGTAACAAGAGATGAAGAAGGGCATTATATAATTATAGGGTCTATCCACCAAGAAGGGCTAACAATTATAAATGTCTATGCACCGAATTTGGTAGCACCCAAATATATAAAACAATCGCAAACATAAGCAACCTTATTGATAAGAATGTGGTAATTGCAATGGATAGATCTAGACAGAGAATCAATAAAGAAACAATGACCCTGAGTGATACATTGGACCAAATGGACTTGACAGATATATTTAGAACTCTGCATCCCAAAGCAACAGAATATAGTTTCTTCTCGAGTGCACAGGGAACATTTTCCAAGATAGATCACATACTGGGTCACAAAACAGCCCTTCATAAGTATACAAGAATTGAGATCATACCATGCACACTTTCAGACCACAATGCTATGAAACTTGAAATCAACCACAGGAAAAAGTCTGGAAAACCTCCAAAAGCATGGAGGTTAAAGAACACCCTACTAAAGAATGAATGGGTCAACCAGGCAATTAGAGAAGAAATTAAAAAATATATGGAAACAAATGAAGATGAAAATACAACAATCCAAACTCTTTGGGTTGCAGCAAAGGCAGTCCTGACAGGAAAATACATTGCAATACAAGCCTGTCTCAAGAAACAAGAAAAATCCCAAAGACAAAAATCTAACAACACACCTAAAGGAACTAGAAGCAGAATAGCAAAGACACCCCAAACCCAGCATAAGAGAAATAATAAAGATCAGAGCAGAAATAAACAATATAGAGTCCAGAAAAAAAACCAAAAAAACAACAAAAAAACAAAATAGTAGAGCAGTTCAATGAAACCAAGAGTTCGTTTTTTGAAAAAATAAACAAAATTGATAAACTTCTAGCCAGGCTTCCCAAAAAGAAAAGAGAGAGGACCCAAATAGATAAAATCATGAATGGAAATGGAATTATTACAACCAATCCCTCAGAAATACAAGCAATTATCAGGGAATACTATGGAAAATTACATGTCAACAAACTGGACAACATGAAAGAAATGGAAAAATTACTAAACACCAACACACTTACAAAACTCAAACAGGATGAAATAGAAAATCTGAACAGACCCAAAACTAGTGAAGAAATTGAATCAGTTATCAAAAATCTCCCAACAAATAAGAGTCCAGGACCAAATGGCTTCCCTGGGGAATTCTACCAGACATTTAAAGCAGAGGTAATACCTATCCTTCTCAAGCTGTTCCAAAAAAGTAGAAAGGGAAGGAAAACTTCCAGACTCATTTTATGAAGCCAGCATTACTTTGATTCCCAAACCAGACAGACCCAGCAAAAAAAGAGAAGTACAGGCCAATATCCCTGGTGAATATGGATGCAAAAATTCTCAACAAGATACTAGCAAATTGAATTCAACAGCATATAAAAAGAATTATTCACCATGATCAAGTGGGATTCATTCCTGGGCTGCAGGGCTGGTTCAACATTCACAAATCAATCAATGTGATACATCACATTAATAAAAGATAAAAACCATATGATCCTGTCAATTGATGCAGAAAAAGCATTTGGCAAAATTCAGGATCTTTCTTAATAAAAACCCTTGAGAAATTCAGGATAGAAGGAACGTACTTAACCATCATAAAAGCCATTTATGAAAAGCCCACAGCTAATATCATAGTCAATGGGGAAAAACTGAGAGCTTTTTCCCTGAGATCAGGAACACGACAGTGATGTCCACTCTCACTGCTGTTGTTTAACATAGCGTTGGAAGTGCTAGCATCAGCAATCAGACAACAAAGTGAAATCAAAGGCATCAAAATTGGCAAAGATGAAGTCAAACTTTCATTCTTTGCAGATGACATGATACTCTACATGGAAACCCGATAGACTCCACCAAAAGTCTACTAGAACTGATACAAGAATTTGACAAAAAGTTGCAGGGTACAAAATTAATGTACAGAAATCAGTTACATTTTTATACACCAATAATGAAGCAACAGAAAGACAAATAAAGAAACTGATCCCATTCACAACTGCACCAAAAATCATAAAATACCTAGGAATAAACCTAACCAAAGATGTAAAAGATCTGTATGCTGAAAACTATAGAAAGCTTATGAAGGAAATTGAACAAGATATGAAGAAATGAATAAACATACCATGCTCATGGATTGGAAGAATAAATATTGTTAAAATGTCAGTTCTACCCAAAGCAATCCACACATTCAATGCAATCCCAATCAAAATTGCACCAGCATTCTTCTCAAAGCTAGAACAAGCCATCCTAAAATTTGTATGGAGCCACAAAAAACTTGCATAGCCAAAGTAATATTGAAGAAGACGACCAAAGCGGGAGGCATCACAATCCCAGACTTTAGCCTTTACTACAAAGCTTGTAATCATCAAGACAGCATGGTATTGGCACAAAAACAGATATATAGACCTATGGAATGGAATAAAAACCCCAGAATTAGACCCACAAAAATATGACCAACTCATCTTTGACAAAGTAGGACAGAATATCCAATGGAAAAAAGATGGTCTCTTTAACAAATGGTGCTGGGAGAGCTAGACAGCAACATGCAGAAGAATGAAACTAGACCACTTTCTTACACCATTCACAAAAAGAAACTCAAAATGGATAAAGGACTTGAATGTGAGACAGGAAACCATCAAAACCCTAGGAGAGAAAGCAGGGAAAAACCTCTCTGACCTCAGCCGCAGCAATTTCTTACTTGACACATCCCCAAAGGCAAGGGAATTAAAAGCAAAAATGAACTATTAGGACCTCATGAAGATACAAACTTCTGCACTGCAAAGGAAACAATCAACAAAACTAAAAGGCAACTGATGGAATGAGAAAAGATATTTACAAATGACATATCAGATAAAGGGCTAGTATCCAAAATCTATAAAGAACTCACCAACTCCACACCTGAAAAACAAATAATCCAGTGAAGAAATGGGCAGAAAACATGAATAGACACTTTTCCAAAGAAGACATCCAGATGGCCGACACATGAAAAGATGTTCAACGTCACTCCTCTTAAGGGAAATACAAATCAAAACCACACTGAGATACCACCTCATGCCAGTTAGAATGGCTAAAATGAACAAATCAGGAGACTATAGATGCTGGAAAGAGAAACGGGAACCCTCTTGCACTGTTGGTGGGAATGCAAACTGGTGCAGCCGCTCTGGAAAACAGTGTGGAGGATCCTCAAAAAATTAAAAATAGATCTACCCTACTACCCAGCAATAGCACTGCTAGGAATTTGCCCAAGTAATACAGGAGTGCTGATGCATAGGGGCCCTTGTACCCCAATGTTTATAGCAGCACTTTCAACAATAGCCAAATTATGGAAAGAGCCTAAATGTCCATCAACTGACAAATGGGTAAAGAAGATGTGGTTTATATATAAAATGGAATACTACTTGGCAATGAGAAAGAATGAAATCTGGCCATTTGTAGTAATGTGGATGGAACTGGAGGGTATTATGCTAAGTGAAATAAGTCAGGCAGAGAAAGCCAGATACCATATGTTTTCACTCATATGTGGAACTTGAGAAACTTAACAGAAGACCATGGTGGGGGGGAAGAGGGAATAAAAGTTACAGAGAGGGAGGGAAGCAAACCATAAGAGACTCATAAATACTGAGAACAAACTGAGGGTTGATGGGGGCTAAGGGTTAGGGGAGAGGGGAAAGTGGGTGATGGGCATTAACGAGGGCACCTGTTGGGATGAGCACTGGGTGTTGTATGGAAACCAATTTGACAATAAATTATATTTAATAAAAAAAGGAGAGATCAAGACTTTTTCAACAAACGAAAACTGAGAGAGTTTATACCAGTAAACCTGCTTTAGCAGAACTGCCAAAGAGCTTGTTAGTGGAAGTAAAATGGTGATAATTATCATAAACACATAACAAAATAGTCTAAAACTCCCTGGTTATGGTAAACATATAGTCAAAATTAGATTCTAGTTTGTAGTTCATTTACAAGTTTAGTTTAAAAGTTAAAAATAAAATGTAGTAAAAGCAATCATAACTACGACAATCTGTTCTTGGATACACAATACAAAAAAAAAAAGTGTGTAACCTGTAACATCAATACCATAATATTGAGGTAACACTTAGGGATGCTTTTGAAGTTAAGTTGTTGTTAGTTTAAAATAGGGTATCATGATGTTAAGATACTTTATATAAACCTCATGGTTACTGTGAGATAAAAGAAACTCCTAGATGAGGTCCTGTCACTGAGAAAAAAAATCCCATGATTAGAAGACTTGAATTTTTAGTCATAGTCCCTAGATAATTCTCCTGAAAAAGGACAAGCAGTAAAAATGAATTTAATGTTCAACCATGCCTATATGATAAAGCCTCCATACAAATTTCAATAGCATGTGGTTCAGAGAGCTTTTAGGTTGGTGAACACATCCTCTCCCAGGAGGATGATGGACTCAACTGCACAGGCAGAGAAACTTCTGTGCTTAGGATTCTTCATGGCCTTGCCTTTTGTATCTCTTCATCTAGCTGTTCATCTGCATTCTTTAAGTGTTCCTTTAATAAACTAATAAGTAGAAGGGTTTTCCTGGGTTCTGTGAGCTGCTCTAGCAAATTAATCCAACATGAGGGTGGAACTGTTGATTTTACCCATTCTGATGGGTGTGAGATAATAGGTCATTGTAGTTTTGATTTGCATATCTCTGATAATGAGTGATGTTGAGCATCTTTTCATGTATCTGTTGGTCATCTAGATGTCTTCTTTGGAAAAATGTCTGTACATATCTGCAGCCCATTTATAAATTAGTTTATTCATTTTTTGGGTGTTGAGTTTTATAAGCTTTTAAAATATATTTTAGATACTAACCCTTATCAGATATCTCATTTGCAAATATCCTCTCCCATTCCATAGATTGCCTTTTAGTTTTGTTGACTGTTACCTTCCTGTGCAGCTTTTTATTTTGATAAAGTCTCAATAGTTTATTTTTGCTTTGTTTCCCTTGCCTCAGGAGGCATATCTAGAAAGAAGATGCTACAGTCTATGTCAAAGGAGTTACTGTTTGTGTTCTCTTCTATGATTTTTATGGTTTCAGGTCTCATATTTAGTTCTTTCATCCATTTTGCATTTATTTTTGTGTCTGGTGATAGCCATGCATCCCAGGCCACTGTCACACACTGTACCCAGATGCATGCCCCCAGGCACCACTAGACACTGAACTCAGCTCTTTCCAGCCCTCATAGTGCACCGCACCCAGCCTCACACCCCTGGTCACCTCAGCCTCCGGCTGCCATAGCACTTTGGGAGACCCAACAAATAACCAGTGCAAATTTTGCTAAAACTGCCACTGTGCACCAAAGTTCCATGGCAGGCATGCCCCCTCAGAGCTGGCCTGACAGGGTCCCACCAACACCACAAAGAACAAGTGTAGTCCAGAACAGGGAGAGAGTGAGTGCAGATAACTGCACTGAAAGGAAAAGGGAATCAGACAGAATAGTAGGGCATAAGCAACATAAATACAATAGTGTCCTGAAGTGTCAGGTTCTGCACAGGGGACACCGCACTCCAGGGCAGTCTAGGACCTTTTCTTCATAGAGTCTCTACTTCCAAGAGCAGAAGAGACGGTTGCCATTCTTAACACAGGGAAACAGACAAAATGAGAAGGCAAAAAAATTAATCCCAAATGAAAGAACAGAAGAAGTCTATAGCCAGGGACCTAATCAAACATCTAAGTATCATTCCTGATAGAGAATTTAAAGCAATGATCATAAGGATACTAACTGGACCTGAGAAAAGAGTGGAAGACATGAGTGAGAGGCTTACTGCAGATATAAAGTATAACATAGTAGAGGTAAAGGACAAAATAAATGAAATGAGAAACACATTTGGATAGAATTAGCAGCAGAGGAACAAATCAGTGACCTAGAACACAGAGTATTGAAAAGTAATCAAGTTGAACAAAGGAGAATTATACAAAAATGAGAATAGACTTATGGAACTCACTTACTCCACCAAACTTAGTAACATTATTATTATAGGAATCTCAGAAGAAAATAGGGAAAAAGGGGCAGAAAATTGTTTTGAAGAAATACTAACTGAAAACATCCTTAATCCGGGGGAGGAAACAGATATCCAGATCCTGGAGGTAAAGAGAAACCCCAACACAATCAACAAAATCAGACCTACAACAAGATATGATTTAATTTAATTTGCAAATTTGAAAAAAATTAAAGGCAGCAAGAAAAAAGAAATCATTAACTTACAAGGGAAAATCCATAAGGCTAGCAGGAAATTTTTTCAACAGAAACTTTGCAAACCAGAAAGGAGTGGCAGGATATATTGAGAGTGCTGAATGAGAAGAAACTGCAGCCAAGAATACTGTATCCAGCAAGGCTATTATTCAGGATAGAAGGAGAGATAAAGAATTTCCCAACAAACAAAAACTAAAGGAGTGCATGACCACTAAACTACTCTGCAATAAATGTTAAAAGGGACACTTTGGCTGGAAAGGAGAGGCAAAAGTGACAATATAGAGGTAGGAAAAACAAGAGCAGTAAAAATTAATATTTCTAAATAAAATCAGTCAAGGAACTCACAAAATAAAATTATATAAAATAATAATAATAATAATAATAATAATAATAATAATAATACACCAAAACATGGAAGGACAGGAGAAAAGAATGAGCTCAAAATTAAATGAAAATCAACTTAATGTATGTTGCTACATACAGAAAAGATTATATGCAAACCTAACAGCAACCATATCTCAAAAATCATTAATATGCAAAGATTAAGAGAAGGAAATCCAAATGCAGTACTAAAGAAAATGAGCAAACCATGAAAGAGAGAAAGGCAAGAAAAAATCAGAGAAAATCTTCAGAAACCACACAAGTAGTAAAGTGGCAATAAATACATATCTATCAATAATTATTTTGAATATAAATGGACTAAATGCTCCAATGAAAATGCACAGGGTGAGAGAATGAATAACAAAACAAAACTTATCTATATGTTCCTTGCAAGAGACTCAGTTTAGACCTAAAGACACCTGCATATTCAAAGTGAGAGATGGAGAAACATCAATCATGCAAATGGATGTCAAAAGGAAGTCAGAGTAGTAACACTTAGATCAGAAAAAAATAGGTATCAAAACAAAAACTGTCACAAGAGACAAATAAGGACACTCTATAATAATAAAGGGGACAATACAACCAGAAGATATAACAACGTAAAGTATTTATGCAACCAACATAGGAACACCCAACACATGTAATAGCTAATAACAAACATAAAGCAGCTAATTGATAATAATACAATAATAGTAGGGGGACTTCAGCACCACACTTCTATCAATGGATAGATCATCTAAACATAAAATCAACAAGGAAACAATGGCTTTAAATGACACACTGGAACAGATGGATTTAACAGATATATTCAGAACATTCCATTCTAAAACAGAATATACCTTCTTTTCAAGTGCACACAGAACTTTCTCTAGATCACATATTAGCTCACAAAACAAATCTCAACAAATTCAAGAAGATCAAAATCATACCATGCACCTTTTCTCACCACAATGCTATGAAACTAGAAATCAACCACAAGAAAAATATCTGGAAAGAGCACAAATATATGGAGGTTAAATAACATGTTGCTAAACAATGAATGGGACAACCAGGAAATAAACTAAGAAATTTAAAAGCACATGGAAACAAATGAAAATGAAACCACATTGATCCAAAGTTTTTGGGATACAGCAAAAGCAGTTCTAAGAGGGAAGTTTATAGCAATGCACACTTGCCTCAAGAAGAAAAATCTCAAATAAATAACCTAACCTTGCACCCAAAGGAGCTAGAAAAAGAACAACAAAACCTAAAACCAGCAGAAGGAAAGAATAATGATTAGAGTAGAAATAAATGATATAGAAACTAAAAAAAAGCTAAAAGAGATCAAACAAACAAGGAGCTGGTTTTTTGAAAAAAAAAAAAACAACTCTAAAATTGATAAACCTCTAGACAGAGGTTCCGTTTGACTGGAACAACAAAATATTCCAAATAGCCAAATCAATCTTAAAAAAGTAAAGCTGGAGGTATTACAGTTCCACATTTCAAATTATATTACAATGTTACAGTGATCAAAACAGTATGGAACTGGTACAAAATCAGACACATAGATCAATGGAACAGAATAGAAAACCCAGGAATGAACCCACAACCATATTATCAATTAATCTTTGACAAAGCAGGAAAGAATATCAAATGGGAAAAAGACAGTCTTTTCAACAAATGGTGTTGAGAAAACTAAACAGCCACATGCAAAAGAATGAAACTGGACTACTTTCTTATACTATACACAAAAATAAATTCAAAATGGATTAAAGACCTAAATGTGAGACCTGAAACTATAAAAATCCTAGAAGGGAACTCAGGCAGTAACTTCTTTGACATTGGCCATAGCAAATTTTTTTCTAGATAGGTTTTCTGAGGCAAGGGAAACAAAAGCAAAATAAACTGTTGGGACGATATAAAAATAAAAAGCTTCTACACAGTAAAGGAAACAATCAACAAAACTAAAAGTCAAACTATGGGGTGGGAGAAGATATTTGCAAATGAGATATTTGATAAAGGGTTAGTATTCACAATATATAAAGAACTGATCAAACTCAACAAGAAAAAATAAGCCAATTAAAAATGGGCAGAAGACATGAACAGACATTTCTCCAAAGACATACAGAAGGCCAACAGACACATGAAAAGATGCTCATCATCACTTCCCATCAGGGAAATGCAAATCAAAACTATAAGGTGATGTCACCTCACACCTGTCAATGGCTAACATCAGTAACACAAGAAACAACAGGTGTTGGTGAGGAACTGGAAGAGAAGGAACCCTCTTCCATTGATGATGGGAATGCAAAGTGGTGCAGCCTCTCTGGAAAACAATATGGATGTTCCCCAAAAAGTTAAAAAAAACAACAACTACCTTACAATCCAGCAATCTCACTACTGGGTATTTACACAAAGAATGCAAGAACACTAATTCAAAGGGATACATGCATTCTGATGTTTATAGAAGCACTACTTACAGTAGCTAAGATATGGAAGCAGCCCAGGTGTCCATCAGTTTTAAATGGATAAAGAAGATATGGTGTATATGTGTATGTCACACACAATGGACTATTATTCAGCTATAAAAAAGGATGAATCTTGCTATTTGCATAGACATGGATGGAACTAGAGAGTACAATGGTAAATGAAGTCAGTTAGAGATCATATGATTTTACATATATGTGGAATCTAAAAAAGAAATGAACAAACAAAATAAACCAGACCTCTAAATACAGAGAACTGGTGGTTGCCAGAGGGGAGGTATTTGGAAGGTACATGAAACAGATAAGGATTACTAAGAGGTACAAACTTCCAGTTGTAAAATAAGTAACTTACAGAGGTAAAAAAAAAAAAAAAAAAGAAAAGGTGGGGGGATACAGTCAATAATATTTTAAGAATGTATGGTAACATGTGGTGAGCACTGAAAAATGTATAGGACTTTCAGATCTGTATATTGTACACATGAACCTAATATAACATTTATATTAGTTATACTTCAATATCAAAAAGAAAAAGAGGAGTCAAAAATCAGTAATGAAACAAAAGTTACAACTGACCATAGAAATATAAAGGATTATAAGGGAATATTATGTGGTAAAATTAAAATGAAATGGATACATTCCTAAAATCATACAGTTTTCCAAGACTAAATGAGAGAAATAAAAAATATGAACATACCAATTACTAGTAACAAAATTGAATCAGTAGTTAAAAAAAAAAAAAAAAACAATAACAACAACTCCCAAGAAATAGAAGTCCAGGACCAGATGATGTCACAGGTGAATTCCACCCAATTTTTTTTTAATTAAAATTTTTTTGAGCTTTATTTATTTTTGAGAGAGAGACAGAGCACAAGCAGGGGAGGGGCAGAGAGAGAGGGAGACACAGCATCCGAAGCAGGCTCCAGGCTCTGAGCTGTCAGCACAGAGACCGACGTGGGGCTCAAACTCACAGACTATGAGATCATGACCTGAGCCAAGGTTAGATGCTTAACCGACTGAGCCACCCAGATGCCCCATATTCCACCAAATTTTTAAGAAAGAATTGAGACAGAAGATTGCAGACGAGGTGGGGATACTGAACTCACCTCATCCCACAAACACACTGAGATGGACACTGCATGTGTTGCAACTCACTCTCAAAACAACCTGAAGACTGTCAGAAGATGTTCGACAACTAGCTATAGAGAGAAGGGCACATAAAAAAGGGCAGGAATGGCAGAGACACAGTCAGGAATAAGATATCTACATTGACCAATCACAAAAAGGAGGGACATCACAAGCACAGAGGATGGAGGGGACCAGATCTCATACCAGGCACCCCTGGCCTTGGGGACCCGCATTGGAAAGACAAATCCCCATGACATCTGGCTTTAAAAATCAACAAGTCTTAACTCTGAGGGAGCTAGAAACTGTATCCCTTCCCTTAAAGAGCTAACACACTAACTGTGTGAGACACAGCACAGAAGCAGTAGTTTGAAGGGTACCTAGGGTATCTATGAAAGAGATGTAAAGGAGATTTATTGACTAACTTTAGAACATATGCTGGAGGGGCAGGGATCTGTAGGAGATTTCTTCAGGAACAAAAGTACTGGCAGGTGTCCTTTTTCTTGTCCTCTCCCAGCCAGATTCTTGCAAGAGCAGTTCTCAGTTCTCTATCTACTTGACTAGCACCACATGCCTTGCCCTACTTTAGCATTTCTCTATGAACCCACCTTACCCACCCTACCTCCCTTGGGGGCTCTAAAGTGGCTCTCATCCTGCCATACCCAGAAGGCAACCCCAGCTGGGACTAGTTCCTCTCCTTGGTCATTTCTTTCCTAGAAAGGAAGGAAGTTAACCACATATACCAATGATCCCACTGTTCTTGCAGACAAGGTTCTCACCTGGCTGTGCAGGGAGCAAGCTCTGTCCTTCAGGTGCCTGCAGCTGTGCAGTGGCTAATCGCAGATGGCTAGGCTGAGGGTTGACCCTCCCAACCAGTGAGCTCCCAGTAGCTACAGTAGCACCTGTCAGCATGATGTGGCGCAAAGCCTGCTCAACAGTGCCCCCCAGCTTGTGAAGTTGATCGTTGCAACCAGCTGGACTGAGGGCCAACGCTACCCACTAGCATGCCCACAGCAACTGTGGCTTAGCCACAACAGGAGGGTGCATTCAGCCCACACAGTGGACACCCCTAGATCACCTGGTTATAGTGACCAGGGGGGTTGTGTTACAGGTCACCACAGAACCCCTTTTATACAAGGCTACTCGTTCCAGGACAAGGATACATTGCTGACCTACCTAATACATAGAAACAAACACAGGAAGTTACACAAAATGAGGATACAGAGAAATAGGTCTCAAATGAAAGATCAAGACCATGTCACACACAAAGAATTAAGTGAAACAAAGGTAAGCAAGATGCTTGATAGTGAGTTCAAGGTAGTGGTCATAAAAGTACTCAGTGGACTTGATGTATGAGTGGACCAACTCAGTGAGAACTTCAACAAAGAGAAAATATTTAAAAAAAGAACCACTCAGCGCTGAATAATAGAGTAACTGCAATGGAAAACAGAGTAAAGGGAATCCGTGGTAAATTAGAGGATGCAGAAGAACAGATCAGCAATCTGGAAGACAGGCTAATGGAAGGCAACCAAGCTGAATAACAAAAGAATAATAAAAATGAAAACAGGTTAAGGGAGCTCTGAACATCATGCAGCATAATAATACTCACATTATAATGATCCCAGAAGAAGAAGTGAGAGGACAGAAAACTTATTTGAAGAAATAATAACTGATAATGTTCCCAATCTAGGGAAAATAACACACATTCAAATACAGGAATCACAGAGAGACCAAAACAGGATGAACCTAAGGAAGTCCACATCAACACACACAATAATTAAAATGAAAAAAATTCAAGATACTCATAAATAAAGAAAGTGATGGTAGCATAACATATAGACTTATCGAATCACTACGTAGTATACCTGAAACATTGTGTATCATCTACACTTCAATAAAAAATAAAGATGAAAAATCTTAAAAGTAACAAGAGAATCCATCAGTAGATGAATGGATAAAGATGTGGTGTGTGTTTTCGCACACACCCGCGCACACACACTGCAATAATTACTCAATTCTAAAAACAATAAGATAATATTACCATTTGCAACAATGTGGGCAGACTTAGAGGGTGTCATGCTAAATGAAATAAGTCAGACAGAGAAAGGCAAATACCCTATTATTTCACTCTATGCAGAATCTGAAAACCCAAACCAAAAAACACACAAAAAACAAGACTCATAAATACAATGAATGAATGTATGGTTGTCAGAGGAGAGAGGGGCATGGGGTTATGCAAAATGGGGGAAAAGGAGAAGGAGATACAGGTTTCCATTTTAAGGATGAACATGTCATGATGATGAAAGATACAGCATAGGAAATATAGTCAATGGTACTGCAATGGTATTGTATGGTGACATATTTAGCTATACTTGAGGTGAGTATACCATAACATTAAACAACCAACAAAACAAGAGAAAAGCAAACAGTTACACTTAAGGGAACTTTTATAAGGTTATCAGCTGATTTTTCAGTAGGAACTTTGTGGGCAAGAAGGAAAAGGCATGATATACTCAAAGTGCTGAAAGCAAAATAGATACAAGCAAGTAAACTTACCCAGAAAAGTTATCATTCGGAATTAAAGAGATAAAGTTTTTCCTAGACAAACAAAAGTTAAAGAAGTTCATCACCACTAAACTGTCCTTACAAGAGATGTTAAAGGGACTTTTTAAAGCAAAAAAGATAAGGCCATAGCTAGACATAAGAAAACATTTCACTGCTAAAAGTGAATAAATAGAAAAAGTAGATTGATCACATAAAGCTAGTATGAAAGTTATAAGACAAAAGTGGTAAAAATCAATTCTATCTACAATAATTACTTAAGGGGTGTACAAACATAGAAAGATGTAAAATATGATGCCAAATACATAAAACACGGTGGGAAGTAAAAATGCAATTCTTTAGAATGGGTTTGAACTTAAATGAACATCAGCTTAATATAAACTTCCATATACAAAGGGTTATATTTGAACTTCCCCATAAACACAACTCATTAATGTATAAGAGTTACACAAATAATAAAAGTGAAGAAATCAACACATAAGACTAAAGGAAGCCATCAGATACAAGGGAGAGAGCAAGGGAAGGACAGAGAAAAACTATAACAAAAAATGGAAAGTAATTAACAAAAAGACAATAAGGACATACCTACCAATAATTACTTTAAATACAAATGGAGGAAATACTCCAATCAAAAGACGTAGCATGACAAAATCAATAACAACAACGAAAGAACCATCTTCATTCTGCCTACAAGAGACTCATTTTAGACCTAAAAGATACATATAAGACTGGAAATAAAAAAAAAAAAAAACTGAACAAGATATTCCATGAAAATGGAAAAAAAAGTAATCTGAGTAGCAATAATTCTATTAGACATAATAGACTTTAACACAGAGACTGTAACAAGGGAGAAAGTGGGATGTTAGATAATGAAAAGAGATCAATCCAGCAAGATGATATAACAATTATAAACATCTATGCATCCAACACAGATACATCTTGATATTTAAAGAAAATATTAACATCCATGAAAAGAGAAATTAATAGTAATACAATAGGGAATTTTAACATCCGACTTACATCAATGGATAGATCATACAGAAAGGTAATAAGGAAACAGTGGCTTTGAACAACATATGAGATCATACAGATGGACTAAACAGATATATACAGAATATTCCATCTCAGAATACACGTTTTTGTCAAGTGTACATGGAGCACTCTTTAAGATAGATTACATGTTGGACCGCAAAGCAAGTCTCAATAAATTTAGACCAAAATCATATCAAGCATCATTTTTGATTACTGTGGTATAAAACTAGAAATCAATTACAAGGAAAAAAAAAACCCTGGAAAAAAATCACATGGAGGCTAAACATGCTTCTCAACAACAAATTGGTGAATGAAGAAATCAGAAAAGAAATTTAAAAATACCTGAGACAAATGAAAATGGACACATAGCATTCCAAAATCCTGGGGATGCAGCAAACACAGTTTTAAGAGGGAATGTTACAGTGATACAGGCTTATATCCAGACACCAGAAATATATTAAATAAACAATGTAAATTAACATCTAAAGCATTTAGAAAAAGGAAGGAAACAATAGAGGTCAGAGCACAAATAAATGAAATAAAGGCAAAAAGAAGAAAACATCAATGAAACTAAGAACGGTTTCTTACCAAATATGAAAAAAATAACAAGCATTTCGATAGACTCACCAAGAAAGAAAGAAAGGGAAATCAAATAATTAAAATCAGAAATTCAGGAGAAGTTACAAAATACAATCTAGAATACCACAGATAAAGGTCTATCAAAGACTACACAAACTATACACCAACAAAATTGCATAACCTAAAAGAAACTGATACATTCCCAGAGCCAATGACCAGATGCGTTACAGGTGAATTCTGCCATATATTTCAAGAGTTAATACCTATATCATTATCAAACTATTCCAAAAAATAGAAGAGGAATGAATGCTTCCAAATTCATTCTACAAGGCCACTATTACCTTGATAAGGTAATAAGATAAGGACACCACACACACAAAAAGAAAGTTGCAGATCAATATCCCTGAGGAACATAGATGCAAAAATCTGGAACAAAAAGATAGCCAACTAAATTCAACAATATACTAAAAGGATGATACACAACAATCAAGTGGGACTTATTCCAGAGCTTTAAGGATGGTTCAGTATCTGCAAATTAATCAACATGATACACAACACTAAGAAAGTAAAGAATATTATATAATCCTAGTAAATGCAGAAAAAGGATTTGACAAATTCAACATAATTCATGATAAAAACTCTTGAAGTGGTATAGAAGGAACATTCCTCAAAATAAAGACACATATGACAAACCTACAGTTAACATGGTACACAATGGTAAAAAGCTTAAAGCTTTTCTCTAAGATCAGGAATAAAACAGGGATATCCACTCTATTTTTATGCAAGTACTATGCCCAAATATTAGCCTTGGCAATTAGACAAGAAGAAATAAAAGATATCCATATTGGTAAGAAAGAAGTAAAATTGTCACTATTTGTAAGTTAAATACTATATATAGAAAATCCTAAAGACTTCACCAGCTATTAGAACTAATAAATTTAGTAAAGTTGGAGGATACAAAATTAATATATATAAGTCTGTATGTTTTTTGATATAATAATTAACTTGCAGAATTGACATTAAGAAAACAATACCATTTTTAATGGCATCAAAAAGATAAAATATCTAGGAATAAATTTAACCAAGGAAATAAGAGACCTTTACAATAAGACCCTAAGACATTGATGAAATAGATTAAAGACAGCACAAATAAATGAAAAGATATGCCATACTCCTGGATCGGAAAAATATTGTCAAAATGTTCCTACTACCCAAAGCAATCTACAAGTTCAATGCAATCCCTATGAAAATACCAATAGCATTTTTAACAGAACAAAGAATCCCAAAATTTGTAGGAAACAAAAAATGAGTCCAACAAATAATCTTAAGAGCAGAGCTGGAGGCATCACAATCTCAAAGTTTACACTAAACTCCAAGGCTATAGTAATCAAAACAGTATGGTACTGACCCCAAAATTAGACACACAATCAATGGATCGGAAGAGAGAGCCCAGAAATAACCCACATTTATATGGTGAATTAATCGATGACTAAAGAGGCAAGGATAACAATGGGGAAAAGACAGTCTCTTCAATGAATTATGGTGGGAAACCTGGACAGCTATATGCGAAGGAATGAAAGTGGACCACTTCTTACACCATATGCAAAAATGAACTCAAAATGGATTAGAGACTCAAATGTAAGATTTGAAACCATAAAACTCCTAAAAGAAAACAGGTTTTAACTTCTTGGACATAGGTCTTAGCAATATGTTTTTGTATCTTCTCCTAAGGAAGAACAACAAAAGCAAAATAAACAATTGGGACTACATAAAAGTAAAAAGCTTTTGCACAACAAAGGAAACCATTGAGAGGAGTCAACATGGCAGAGAAGTAAGGGGACCCAAAGTTCCCCTGTCCCTCAAACACAGCAGGATTGAGGCCAGAAGACTTGGAATTCCATAAATCCGGGCTACAAAGGGACAGAAACATCTCCAAAGGACCATGAAGACAACGTGGCGAGCCATAGGTGCATGATTATGAACTGGGAGAGATAAAATGGGTGGTATAGGAACAGAGAGGAGGGACCTCCTTCTGTGGAGAGATGAAAGGAAGAGAAAGAGAGGCTGTGGAAGTGTAGGATTGTATTTGGACAAGAGAAAAACCACAGACCAAGGAAGGGAAAACACAGAGAAAGAACCAATTTCTAACTGCGGGGCTTTCTCCACTCTGTTTGTGAGCCTAGAGAGGCGGTAAGCCAGCCCCAGTTTCAGTAGGTAGTTCCCAGTGCAGTCAGAGAAAGCAATCCTCTCCCTTGAGTGCTGTGGGAAGGCAAATAGACATTCCAAGGACAACAGACCCTGCAGGCCCCTGCCAGCCAGAGGCCCTTTGTTGGCTGGCTGGCAGAGTGACAGTACCCTGGAACTGGGGTGTGCGGGGTTTGAATATTTGGGGTTTGAATCACAGCAAAGCACTGGGGATGCGTGGGAGACTGTGGACAGAACAGAACCAGCCTGCTCATGCCCGTGTGGCACTGTGAGTATGGCCTGAACAAAGTGGTTTGGAACACCCAGTCCAGTGGGGAGAGACTGGGGTATCGCCATTTTTCTCCCCATCACCAACAAGGTGGGATTTCAGGGAACAGACAACTGGGCCCACAGTGGAGGCGGGAATCACCTACACGAAACCAGGCCCCTTTGTGCCTGGTAACTGCATATCTAACAGAGCAAGATTGACACTGACAGAACCAGACAGTCACTCCTCCAGACCAGCACAGGCACCAGTCCCAAGGCACCATCAGGTATCAGTCCAGTGGTTTTGTATTCTCTGATTTGATTCTTAGTCAATTCTTATTCTATGTGTGTATATATATATCTTATGTGTATATATACATTTTTCCCCTTCCTTTTCTTCCTTTTATTTCTTCCCTTCTCTAGTCTGATTGTTTTGTTGGTTTAAGACATGTTTAAAAATCTTTTTAAAATGTTTATTCATTCTTGAAAGAGAGAGAGACAGAGCATGAGCAGGGAGGGGAAGAGAGAGGGCAGAGACACAGAATCTGAAGCAGGCTCCAGGGTCTCAGCTGTGAGCACAGAGCCCATTGCAGGGCTTGAACTCACAGACCACAAGATCATGACCTGAACTGAAGTTGGATGCCCAACAACTGAACCACCTTTAAGTGCCCCTTAAAGCAGACATCTTTAATCTATTTTTTTTTACACCTCTTCTGTGTCTCCTTCTTTATTTTCCTCTCTCTCTCTGGTCTAAACCATATTGTTTCTCTGATTCTCTATCTGGTAATTTTTTTTCCTTTTCTCCACCCCTGTCATTTCTCTTTTTATGGGATAAGGCCTCTTGCACCCTCCACCCCCTTTTTTAAAGTTTTTTTTTTTTTTAAGGGATACTTCAATTAACAAATCAAAGCACACTTGGTGGAAGGTCAAAACTACCACTACAAGTAGGGAAATAAAGCAACCAGAGTCTCAACAACAGAGCATGAAACACACTCCAAAAACAACTCCTGAAGGGCCAGGACCTGGATAGCATATGGTCCCTTTTTAACATAATAGTTCTTACAAGTGCAGGACTCATAACAAGTTATTAAAACAAGCAAAAGACACAAAAGTAGCCAATATGATGAAACAGGAGAATTCTCCTCAAAAGAAATTCCAGGAAGAAATGACAGCTAGAGAATTCCTCAAAACAGATATAAACAATATAACTGAGAATTTGGAATAATAGTCATAATATTGATAGCTGGGCTTGATAAAAGTATAGAAGACAGCAGAGAATCTTGCTGCACAAATCAGGGAACTAAGAAATAGGCACAATGAATTAAGAAATTCTGTAAGTGAGGTGCAAAATAAACTTGATGCAGTGACAGCAAGGATAGAGGAGGCAGAGGGGATATTAAGTGAAATAGAAGATAAAATTATGGAAAATTATGAAGCTGAGGAAAAGAGAGATAAGAAAATACTATATCATGAGGGGAGAATTATATGATTATACGATTCAATGAAACATAATAATATCTGTATCATAGGAGTTCCGGAAGAAGAAGAAGAAAGAGAAAGGGCAGAAGGTTTACTTGAACAAATTATAGCTGAGAACTTCCCTAATCTGGGGAAGGAAACGGATATCGAAATCCAGGAGGCACAGAGATTTAACAGGAATTGATCTTCTCCATGGCCTATCATAGTGAAATTGGCAAAATACAAAGATAGAATTTTGAAAGCAGCTAGGGACAAATGGGCTTTTACCTACAAGGGTATACACATAAGGGTAGTAGCAGACCTGTTCACTGAAACTTGGCCAGCCAGAAGAGGTTGGCAGGAAATATTCAATGCACTGAACAGGAAAAATATGGAGCCAAGAATCCTTTATCCATCAAGGTTGTCATTAAGACTAGAAGGAGAGAGAAAGACTTTCCCAGAACACAAAAACTGAAGGAATTCATGACCACTAAACCAGCCCTGTAAGAGATCCTAAGGGGGACTCTGAATGGAATGCTGCACAGACTACAAAGACCAGAGACATCACTACAAGCATGAAACCAACAGATAACACAATGACACTGAATCCATATCCTTCAATGATAACTCTGAATGTAAATGGAATAAATAGAAATGGAAGGAAAGCTTCCAGATTCATTCTATGAATCTATGAAGCCAGCATTACCTTGATTCCCAAACCAGACAGAGACCCCACTAAAAAGCAGAATTACAGGCCAAGATTCCTGATGGACATGGATGCAAAAATTCTCGGCAAGATACTAGCAGATTGAATTCAATAGCATATAAAGAGAATTATTCACCATGATCAAGTGGGATTCATTCCTGGGCAGCAGGACTGGTTCAATATTCACAAGCCAATCATTGTGATACATCACATTAATAGAAGAAAGGATAAGAACCATATGATCCTGTCAATAGATATAGAAAAAGCATTTGACAAAATACAGCATCCTTTCTTAATAAAAACCCTCCAGAAAGTCAGGATAGAAAGAACATACCTTAACATCATAAAAGCTATATATGAAAAGCCCATGGCTAATATTATCCTCAATGGGGAAAAACAGAGCTTTCCCCCTGAGTTCAGGAACATGACAAGGATGTCCACTCTCACCACTGTTGTTTAACATTGGTTGGAAGTCCTAGCCTCAGCAATCAGACAACAAAATGAAATCAAAGCCATCCAAATTGGCAAAAAAAAAAAAAAAGACGTCAAACTTTCACTTTTTGCAGACGACATTATATCCTACATGGAAAACCTGAAAGACTCCACCAAAAGGTTGCTATAACTGTTACACGAATTCAGCAAAGTCACAGGAAAGAAAATCAATGTACAGAAATCAGTTACATATCTATAAGCCAATAATGAAGCAACTGAAAGAAACTTATGAAGGAAATTGAAGAAGACAGAAAGAAATGGAAAAAAAAACATTCCATGCTCATGGATTGGAAGAACAAATGTCGTTAAAATGTTGATGCTACCCAAAGCAATCTACACATTCAATGAAATGCCAATCAAAATTGCACCGGCATTCTTTTCAAAGCTATAAGAATCCTAAAATTTGTATGCAACCACAAAGGCCTCAAATAGTCAAAGTTATGTCTAGAAAGAAAACCAAAGGGGGAAGCATCACAGTCCCAGACTTCAGCCTCTATACAAAGCTGTAATCATCAAGACAGTATGGTACTGGCACAAGAACAGACACATAGGACAATGGAAGAGAATAGAGAACCCAGAATTGGACCCACAAATGTATGGCCAACTAAACTTTGACAAAGCAGAAAAGAATATCCAACGGAAAAAAGTCTCTTTAGCAAATGGTGCTGGGAGAGCTGGACAGCAACATACAAAAGAATGAAACTGAATCACTTCCTTACACCATACACAAAAATAAACTCAAAATGATGAAAGACCTACATGCAAGACATAAAACCATCAAAACGCTAGAGATCACAGGCAACAACCTCTTTGACCTCAGCTGCAGCAATTTATTGCTTGACACAACTCCAAAGGCAAGGGAAATAAAAGCAAAAATGAACTATTGGGACCTCATAAAGATAAAAAGCTTCTGCGCTGCAAAGGAAACGATCAATAAAACTAAAAGGCAATCCATAGGATGGGAGAAGATATTTGCAACTGACATATCAGATAAAGGGTTGGTATTCAAAATCTATAAAGAACTTACCAAACTCAATACCCAAAAAACAAATAATCCAATGAAGAATGGGCAGAAGACATGAATAGACACTTTTCCAAAGAAGACATCCAGATGGCCAGTAGACACATGAAGAGATGCTCAACATCACTCATCAGGGAAATAAAAATAAAAACCACATTTAGATACCACCACACACCGGTCAGAGTGGCTAAAATTAACAACTCAGGAAACAACAGATGTTGGTGAGGATGTGGAGAAATGGGAACCCTCTTGCACTGTTGGTGGGAATGTAAACTGGTGAAGCTGCTCTGGAAAACAGTGTTGAGGTTCCCCCCAAAATTAAGAATAAAACTACCCTACGACCCAGCCATAACACTGCTAGGAATTTATCCAAAGGATGTAGGAGTGCTGATTCATAAGGGCACATGTACTCCAATGTTTGTAGCAGCACTTTCAACAATAGCCAAATTATGGAAAGAGCCCACATGTCCATCAACTGATGAATGGATCAAGAAGATATGGTTTATATATACAATGGAATACTACTTGGCAAGGAGAAAGAATGAAATTCTGCCGTTTGCAACAATGTAAATGGAACTGGAGGGTATTATGCTAAGTGAAATAAGTCAGGCAGAGAAAGACAGATACCATATGTTTTCACTCATATGTAGAAATCAAGAAACTTAACAGAAGACCACAGGGGAAGGAAAGGGGAAAAAATAGTTTCAAACAGAGAGGGAGGCAAACCATAAGAGACTCTTGAATAGTGAGAACAAACAGGGTTGATGGGGGTGGGGGAGGGAGGAAATGGGTGTTGTATGTAAGCGAAGGATCATGGGAATCTACCCCCGAAACCAAGAGCACACTGTATACACTGTTAGTTAACTTGACAATAAACTATATAAACAAAGGACACCATGAACAAACCTAGAAGGCAGTCTACTGGATGGGGAAGATATTTACAAATGAGATTTCTGATAAGGCGTTGATATACAAAATACATTTTTAAAAAACTCATACAACTCAACACCAAAAAAATTCCTCAAAACAAATAATCTGATTAAAAATTGGACAGAGTACCTGAATAAACATTTGTTCCAAAAAATACATATGATGGACAATAGACACATGAAAAGATGTTCAACATCACTTATCATTAGGAAAGACAAACTAAAGTCACAATAAAATAAAAATTCACCTCTGTTTGGCTAATATAAAAAAGACAAGAAATAATGAATGTATATGAGGATGTAGAGAAAAGGGAATCCTTGTGCACTGTTGGTCAGAATATATTTTTGGTGAAGCCACCATGGAAAATTGAATGGAGGTTCCTCAAAAAAAATTGAAAGTAGAAATACATTATAATCCAGTAATCCCTCCTGGGTATATACCCCCCCCCCCAAAAAAAAAAACAACTCCCCAAAAACACTAATTGCAAAGACAGATAAACCTGTATGTATATTGCAGTATCATTTACAATAACCAAGATACAGTGGCAATCCAAATGCCCTCTATAGATGAATGGATAAACACAGAGTATAAGATAACGTGCCAAAGTGTTTTTTAAAAGTATTTGTTAAGATCACATGTAAATTTAGAAATAAAGCTTTTGCAAACCAAAAAAAAAAAAAAAAAAAGACACACTATAAATGTATAATGGAATATTATTCAGCCATAAAATAAAATTATAGCATTTCTGACAATACTGATGGATCCGCACGTTATTATGCTAAATAAGTTATTCAAAGACAATACCAGAAGATTCCCATGGAATTTAAAAATAAAAGGACCAAAAAATCAAAACAGACTTAGTAATACAAAGAACAAACTTGAGGTTGCAAGAAGGGAGAGCGTTGGGGTATGGGCAAAATAGGTGAAGGGGTTTAAGTGGTACAATCTTTCAGTTAAAAATAAGTTAGTCATGGGGATGTAAAATTAAGCAATAACAATACAGTCAACATTACTGTAGTAACTTTGGATGGTAACAGATGGCAGCTAAAGTGATGGTTGTCATTATTTTGTAATGTTTATAAATGTTGAATCACTATGTTGTACACCTAAAATTAAGATATAAGTCAACTATACTTTAACAAAACAGTATGTTATGGGTATAAAAGTAGACACATGGGCCAATGGAACAAAATAGCCAATAAATCAATGCACTGACAATCAACTAACATTTGATAAAGGAGCCAAAAACACTCCATGGAGAAGGATTGTCTGTTCAACAAATGGTATTTGGAAAGGTGGAGAACACATGGAAAAAAATGAAATCCTAGCCTCAACTTAAAACTCTCATGAAAAAGAACTCAAATGGATTAAAGACTGAAACATAAGCCCTGACACCATAAAATTCCCAGAGAAATACTGAGGGAAGAAATTTCTTGATATTGATCTGGACAATTTCTTAAATATGATGCCAAACGCACAAACAAAAGCAAAAATCAGTTAAGTTGGAGTACAGAAAACTAAAAAGCTTATTCGTAGTGACACCACCAATGTAACAAGATAGGTTATTCCTGACTTGGTTTCCCACTATAAACCAAAAACAACAACAACAAAAACACAGTGAACAACTATTATTGGACAAGACACTAATGAATATGGGAGTGAGGTTGAAGCACCTTCCTGAACCACATAACCTGATATGGACATTCGAAGGTTAAAAGAATGTGCTTCTTGATGACCACATTTCCCTGCCCGAGGCTGGCATAACACCGCACTGAGCTGTCTCACCGGAATCTATCGTTCCTAAAGTGAGAGAAGAGAACCCATGTTGGACATGCAGTTCCTCCAGCATTGTGGGTCATTTACTGGAAGCCCCCAACTCCTGTCTTGCCCCACTGGGATTATGCAGGAATCTGTAGGACTTGACCACTGGGAATGTTGTTGTGAAGGAGAATGGGAAAGGGCCTTGCAAACCACCAGTCCTGACTGAGTTCTAACCTACACTGCCCAAGTAATAGTTCCAACCAGCATCTTTGCTCATCTGCAACCAAAAAATGGTGGTGTGGTCTGACCTGGTTACCCAGTGGAGTACATACATGCCTGATTATGGTCCTTAAATAAAGTGATTTTCTGGCTCTGGAATATGGTCTGCCCCTGCCAAGGCAGCTAAACCACAGACTGGTTCATTGTTGAGTATAGCTCTCAGTCCCACTTAACCAGACAGAAAGGATGTTCAGAACATCTAAAACCCTGGATGGCTTAGCAACATTAGAGCAGAGAGCATGGCAGGCAGATCTGATCACATGTAGAATAATGCCAGTAGCACCATTTGGAAAAAGAACTTGGGGATTGAGTTAGTTTGAGTTAAAACCACAGGCAAAGCCCCTCAAGTCTTGAAGTGATTCACCCATTCCATGCAGGGAGGGGAGCTAATTCATAGCCCAATCCATTAATGAGTTTAGATTCTGGGCCCTCCCAAACAGAAAGCCTGACCAGAGCACCTAGTAGGCTGTTTAGAGTTGGACCTCACATTCTGCCCAGGCAGGGGAGCTAATTCAGAATGCCCCAAAAAGAAAGTCTCTCCAGAACACCTGAAAGCTGTGTATCCAGCAACACTTGACAGAGACCACGTCAAGTAGAATTGATCATCCTCAGAGCAAAGCCACTGGCACCATTTGGCCCGGGAACTCAGGAAGCATGTTGACTTGAGCCAAGACCATGAAAAAAGATCTCTTGCAGTTAGCTTTGCTCCTTAGGTCTGCTCATGCAGGGGAGCCAATTTATAACCGCACCCACTGTTGAGTGTACCTCCTGTTTCATCTGACCAGAAGCCTGGCCAGATCACCTGGAACTGCTTAATCCAATAACAATTGAGAAGAGAGGGCAGGAGGAAGATCTGATCATCTGCAGAGTAAAGCCAGGGACACTGTTCAGCCAAGGAACTTGGAACATTGTTCAGCTTGAGTCAAGAGCACAGATAGAGACCTTTTCTGTCCTTGTAGTTTTCTCGTTATTCCTGGAAGAAAAAACCAATTAGTAGCCTTGCCCATGGTGAATTTAGTCTTCAATCTGCCCAACCAGGGTACCTAAAAACACACAGGCATCTGTGGAGCTCACCCAACAGCTCTACTTACAGTGTCATTTGAACAAAGAGCACACCCATGGATTTCCCTATCTGCAGATCAAGACAAATGACCCCAACTTCTCATGGAATTTAGTGCACACTCTTGCCTGATTCAGGTGTGCAAACAATGAACCATGCAGGCTTCAGGGACTGTCCTGCTGTCCTACCAGAGAAGGGAAGCTCTTTCATAGCTCCACCTACTACTGAGTATAGTATCTCGTCCTGACCATCTAATGAGCCTTATTGGAAAACCCAGACAACTGGGAAGTCCATCCTAAATGTTGCTTGGGTGGGCAATCAAGCCAGCAATCCTACCCAACTGTTTTCAGCTGATAAACATTCCCCTTTATCTCAGAACTCAAGCAGTGGCCTCGCCCAAAAAGAATCCTTAATAGCAAGACACACCTGCTAAACATTTTATCATTAGACATGTTCAGCAATCAAAGATGAGCTGACTGGTAAAGAAAACTCTCTCTGCCAAAGTAAAACGGTTAGGTCTGGAAGAGGACACCACTTCTTGTGTATAGATAACAATGTGAGGAATGAAAGATAGTGAAAAAATCTGGTTACCATGATACAACAACAACAACAACAAAAAACTAATAAAGCCTGAATCTGTGATCCCAAGAAATGGACATAAGTTGCTAGGAAAAGAATGAAGAAAGATCCCTTTAGGGGCACCTGGGTGGCTCAGTTTGTTAAGCAGCCAACTTAAGCTCAGGTCATGATCTCATGGTTTGTGGGTTCAAACTAGCTCAAACTAGCTTGAACTAGTTCAAACTAGTTCAAACTTGACTCAAACTAGCACAATCAGGCTCTGTGCGGACAGTTCAGAGCCTGGAGCCTGCTTTGGATTCTATGTCTCCCTCTCTCTCTGACCCTCCTCTGCTCATGCTCTCTCTCTCTCCCTATCAAAAATAAATAAACATTAAAAAAAATTTTTTTAAAGAAAAAAAGAAAAATCCTTTTAAGGAAGTTTAGTTAACTGCAGGAACACACACACACCCCTAAATAAGTAAGGCAATGCAAGACAAAAAATAAGAATATGAACAAAGAAATTGAAATAAGAAAAATCCTAGAGCTAAAAAATACTGAAGACTTCAAGGTAGAGTTTTAAAACAAACTTGTTTATTCAAGAGAAAGTATCAATGAACTATAAGACATTTGAAATTATCTAGCAGCAAAAAGAAAAAAATAATGAAAAGGAGTGAAGAAAGTCTGTGTGACTTATAAAACAGAATGAAGGAAAAAAAACCCCCAATATCCTCACTATGGGAATTCCAGAAGAGAAAAGGGGACAAAAAACATTTTTATTTTATTAAAAAAATTTTTTTTAATGTTTATTTGTTTTTGAGAGAGCAAGTGTGAGTGGGGGAGGAGCAGGGAGGGAGGGAGACACAGAATCTAAAGCAGTCTCCAGGCTCTGAGTTGTCATCACAGAGCCCAAAGTGGGGCTCAGACCCATGAAGTGTGAGCTTATGACCTGAATTGAAGTCAGATGCTTAACCACCTGAGCCACCCAGACGCCCTGACAAGAAGTATTTTTAAAGCAATAATGATTGAAAGCGTTTGAATCCTCAGGAGAAATGAACATCCAAGTCCACAAGGCCTAAGAGATCCCCAATTTATTTAATCCAGTTATGGCTACAGCAGGACACATGATAATTAAATTGTCAAAAGTCAAAGACAAAAAAGAATTTTGAAAGCAGCAAGAGAAAAGAAAGAAATTATATACACAGAAATCCCTATAGGACTATTGGTGGACTTCTCAACAAAATTTTTCAGACCAGGGGAGAATAGGATGACATACTTAAAATATTGATAGGTAGAAAACTTTCAATGAAAAATTCTAAGCCTGGAAAAGCCTCCCTTCAGAAATGAAGGAGAGATAAAGACTTTCTTGAACAAACAAAAACTGAGGGCCTAAAAAATTATCACCGGGTCTACTTATTGCTAAAACATTGCTAGAATGAGTCCTTGGAGTGGAAAAGGAAAATAACATTATAAAAGCACAAGGGTGTAGTGTAAAGCTTCCTGGTTATGGACATATTAATTCTGTAATATGGTAATGGTGGTGTTATTCACTTACAACTCTAGTTCCAACTCTAGTTGCAAAGTTAAAAAATAAATGTAGCAAAAATAACAGCTACAATATTTTGTTATAGAATATGCAATATAAAAACAAATTGTGGGATACCTAGGTGGCTCAGTTGGTTAAGCTTCCAACTTCGGCTCAGGTCATGATCTCATGGCTTGTGGGCTCATGCCCTGTGTTGGGCTTTGTGCTGACAGCCCAGAGCCAGGAGCCTGTTTCAGATTCTGTCTCCATCTCTCTCTCTGCCCCTCCTCTGCTCACTCCCTTTGTCAAATATAAACACTGAAAAAACAAAAACAAATTTTGATCTGTAACATCAATAAAATGGGAGGGGGAGAAGAACTCTAAAGATCAGGAATGGTTTTGAAGTTGTTTAAAATAGGGTCAAACTCAACACCCAAAAAACAAATAATCCAGTGAAGAAATGGGCAAAAGACATGAATAGACACTTCTCCAAAGAAGACATCCAGATGGCCAACCGACACATGAAAAAATGCTCCACATCACTCATCATCAGGGAAATACAAATCAAAACCACAATGAGATACTACCTCACACCTGTCAGAATGGCTAACATTAACAACTCAGGCAACAACAGATGTTGGCGAGGATGCAGAGAAAGAGGATCTCTTTTGCATTGTTGGTGGGGATGCAAGCTGGTGCAGCCACTCTGGAAAACAGTATGGAAGTTCCTCAAAAAAGTAAAAATAGAACTACCCTATGACCCAGCAACTGCACTACTAGGCATTTATTGAAGGGATACAGGTATGCTGTTTCCAAGGGGCACATGCAGCCCAATGTTTATAGCAGCACTATCAACAATAGCCAAAGTATGGAATGAGCCCAAATGTCCATTGATGGATGAATAAAGATATATATCTTCTTTATCTATATATATCTATATATCTCTATATATACAATGAAGTATTACTCAGCAATCAAAACAAATGAAATCTTTCCATTTGCAACTATGTGGATGGAACTAGAGGGTATTATGCTAAGCAAAATTAGTCAGAGAAAGACAAATATCATGACTTCACTCATATGAGGACTTTAAGACACAGAACAGATGAACACAAGGGAAGGGAAGCAAAAATAACATAAAAACAAGGAGGGGGACAAAACATAAGAGACTCTTAAATATGGAGAACAAACAGACGGCTACTGGATGTGTTGTGGGAAGGGAGGACGGGCTAAATGGATAGGGGGCATTAAGGAATCTACCCCTGAAATCATTGTTGCACCATATGCTAACTAATTGGATGTAAATTTAAAAAATTTAAAAATAAAAATAAAAAATAAAATAAAATAGGGTGTTATAATGTTAAGATATTTTATACAAACCTTATGGTAACTGTGAAATAAGAGAAAACATATTGGTCTCTGCCCCTGGTTCCTGGCATAGAGATCCTGAAACCCTGGTTATTCCCTATATTTTGTTGTACTGAGGCAATTTTGGGTGGGCTCTTGGATGACTTCTGGATGAGAGCTGGTCACCAGAATAACAAGCCAAGATTAGAAGTCAGGAATTTTGGGGGCACCTGGGTGGCTTGGTTGAGTGCCCGACTTCAGCTCAGGTCATAATCTCATGGTTTGTGGGTTCGAGCCCCATGTCAGGCTCTGTGCTGACAGCTCAGAGCCTGGAGCCTGCTTCAGATTCTGTGTCTTCCTCTATCTCTCTGCCCCTCCCCTGCTCACACTCTGTCAATCTCTCTCTCAAGAAATAAATAAACATTAAAAAAATAAAAAAAGAAGTTAGGAATTTTTATTCCTCCCCCACTGCCAGCCCTCAATTCTCTTCTCTTGAGAAAGGAGAAGGTATGAAAATGAAGTTGGTGGATCAATCATAGAAGCTTCTATGCTTAGGATTCTCCATGGCTGTTCAGTTGTACCCTTTAAGTTATGCATTAAAAACCTGATAAATGTGTTTTCCTGAGTTCTGAGAGCTGCACATTAATCAAACCTGAAGCAAGGTTGATGGGAATTCTAGGGGCACCTGTGTGGCTCGGTTGGCTAAGCCTTCCAACTTAGGCTCACGTCGTGATCTCATGATTCATGGGTTTGAGCCCCATGTTGGGCTCTGTGCTGACCACTCAGCCTGAAGCCTGCTTCAGATTCTGTGTCTCCCTCTGTCTCTGCCCCTCCCCCATTTGCACTCTGTCTTGCTTTAAAATAAACAAACATTAAAAAAAGATTAATGGTAAATCTCTGTAGCCAAATCAGACAGAACTTATGGGAAACATGTGGGCCAGCTACTGGCAAATGGCATCTGGAGTGGGATAGAGCATTTTCATGGGACTGAGCTCTTAACCTGTGAGATCTCCAAGTAGAAAGTGTTAGAATTAAGTTGTAGCATTCTCAGCTGATGTCACAAAAAACTGCTTGGTGGATCTGTGGGGAAATGCCTCCCATCATTGTAATTTGGGTCTTAGAATTATTTTAGTGGCCATAATGAAAAAACCTGTAGTCATCACATAAAACAACACAATAAAGTAGTCAAAGCATACTGATATCAAAGACATCAGATCAAAATGACAGCTCAATGTGAAGCAAAGAACAATGAATCTACACAATGGCCAGAAAACAATTAAAAATGGCAATAGTAAGTCCCTACCTAGGAATAAATTCTTTAAATGTAAATGGATTAAATTCTTCCATTAACAGACATGGCTGGACAGATTTAAAAAAACAGTATACTGCCCACAAGAGACTCCCTCCAGCCTTAAAAACACATATATACAGACAGTAAAGAGAGAGAAAGGCAGATTTAAAGCAAATGGAAACAAAAAGTGTAGGGGTAGCTACACCTCTATCTTAAAATAAAAATCATAAGAGCCAGAAGGTTATATTATGAACAATCCATTAAGAATATAGAACAATTGTAAACATTTATGTATCCAACATTGGGACAGCTAAATATACAAAGCAAAAACTAAGAGCTAAAAAGAGAAATAAGCAGCAATATTTTAATAACTGGGGACTTTAATATCCCTTTTATAATAGATAGATAGATTACCCAGACAGAGAATCAATAAGGTAATAGATGTGAACAACACTACAGGCCAAATTAACCCAAGAAACATTTACAGAACATTCTGACACCAACAGAATACACATTTTTAAAAAAAAATATTTTGAAGTTTATTTATTTTGAGAGAGTGAGCCAGTGCACACACAAGTGGGGGAGGGGAAGAGAGAGAGGGAGGATCCCAAGCAGGCTCTTCACTGTCAGCAAACACATAACCCAATGTGGTGCTTGAACCCACAACCATGAGATTATGACCTGAGCCGAAACCAAGAGTTGGGACACTTAACCAACTGAGCCACCCAGGCGAGCCAGAATACACATTTTTTCAAGTGCACAAGGAATATTTTCTAGGATAGACCATATGTTACACTACATAACAAGGCTTAGTAAATTTAAAAATACTAAATCAACCAAGTACCTTCTCTGACCACAATGGTATGAACTTTGAAAGCAGAAGGAAAACTGGAAAATTCATACATACCATGGAAATTAAACACTCTCCTAAACAACCAATGGATCAGTGAAGAAATTAAAGGGTCATTTAAAAGCATCTTCAGGCGGGGCACCTGGGTGGCTCAGTCAGTTAAGTGTCTGACGTCAGCTCAGGTGATGGTCTTGTGGTGAGTTTGAGCCACAGGTCAGGCTCTGTGTTCATAGCTCAGAGCCTGAAGCCTGCTTCAGATTCTGTGTGTGTGTCTCTCTCTCCTGCTCCCCTGATCATGTTCTGTCTCTCTCTCTCTCTCTCTCTCTCAAAAATAAACAAACATTAAAAAAATTAAAAACAAAAGAAAAATAAAAGCATCTTCAGGAGAAACAAAATGGAAACAAAACACACCAAATCTAATAGGATGCGGCAAAATGTTCTAAGATGGATGTTTATTGCAAAAACACCCACATTAAGAAACAAGAAAGATGTCAAACAAAGGAACTCTATACCTCAAGGAAGCAGGAAAAAAGACAAACTAAGGCCAAAGTTGGAAAAAGATATAATAAGGATTAGAACAAAAAAAGTAAAATAGAGGAAAACAAGAAAAAAACATTAACCAAACAGTTGATTTTTAACAGGATAAACAAAATGACAAAATGTTAGCTAAACCAACTAAGGAAAAAAGAGAGATGACCAGAATCAACAATTATAAGTGAAACAGGAGACATTACAACAGATTCCACAGAAATAAAAATCTACATAAACAACTATCTGCCAACAAACTGGACAACATAAAAGAAATGGAAAAATTCTTTGAAACATATAATCTCCAATATGGAATTAGGAAAAAATAGAAAATTTGAACAGACCATTAATAGTAGTTACATTGAACCAGTAATTAAAAATCTCCCAATGAAGAAGAGCCTAGAATAAAATGGCTTCACTGGTGAATTTTATTTAATATTTAAAGAAGAATAAACACTAATCTTTCTCAAACTCCTCCAAAAAAAGAGAAGGAAAAACTTGCAAATTCATTTTATGAAGCCAGCATTACTCTGATACCAAAGCTAGAAAGGGATACTAAAAGTAAAGTGTATTACAGGCCAATACCTATAATAAATACCACTTAACTGAATTCAGCAGCATGTTAAAAGAATTATTCACCACAATCAAGTGGAACTTATCCATGAGAGACAAAGATGGTTAAATGCACAAAATTAACATGCTATATCACACTAACAGAATGAAAGAAAAATTCATGTGTTTATCTCAAGAGATATAGAAAAAGCAGTTAACAAAATTCAACACCATTTTCCGATAAAAACTCTTAATAAATTAGATATTGAAGAAAGGCAGCTAACATAATAAAAACCATATATGACTAATCCATAGCTAACATCATACATGATGGTCAAAGTATGAAAGCTTTTTTTTTCTTTTTTTAAAGAATAGAACAAGAGAGGAGTGCTCACTCTCACTACTCTGATGCAACATAGTACTGGAAGTCCTTGCTAGGTCAATTAAGCAAGAAAAAGTAGTAAATGGAATCAGAATTGGAAAAGAGGAAGTCAAATGGTCTTTGTAGATGACATGATTTTATATATAACATATCCTAGTCTTCACCAAAATATTGTGAAATCAACACATTCAGTTAAAATTGCATGACAAAATAAAATTTGCATATGGATTAAATTAAATGATAGAGTTAATATAATAATAGATTTTATGAAAAATAAAGAAAAATGTTCTATTTACAACAGCATGAAAAATAAAATACTTAGGAATAATTTTAACCAAGGGGGTAGAAAGAGTTGTATTCTGAGAAGTAGAAGACATTGATGAAGAAAATCCAAGACAAAAATAGAGAGGTATCTATTTTCATGGATTGGAAGATTTAAGATTCTTAAAATGTGCATAAGACCCAAAGCCATCCATAGATTCAATGCAATCCTTATCAAGATTCCAAAGGAATTTTTTTTCTACAGAACAAAAATCCTAAAATTTATATGGAATAAAAGACACAAATAGCCAAAACAATCCTGAGAAAGAACAGGCTGTAGGCATAACACATCCTGATTTCAGGCTATAGCATAAAGCTATAGTATTCAAAACAGTATGTTACTAGCATAAAATTAAACACTGACCAATGGAACAGAACAGAGAACCAGAAATATGCATAAACTAATGTGTAATGTGAAAATTGGATGCTGTGAAAATTGGATATTCACATGTGAAAGAATGAAATAAAACCCTTGTCTTAGTCCACTCACAAAAATTGACTCAAAATTGATTAAAGGCTTAAATTATAAGACAGGAGCCAAAAAATCCTAGAGGAAAATAAGGAAAAAGCCTTAACATGGTCTTGGCAAGGAGTTTTTGGATGACATCCAAAACATATGAGCAACAAAATGATAAACAAGTGGGGCTACATCAAATTAAAAAGCTTCTGCACAGCAAGAGAAATAATAACATGAAGAAATTACCTATGAAATGGGAAAATATTTTCAAGCCATGTATCAGATCAGGGATTAATAACTACAAACACATACAATTCAAGAGCAATATAACAAATAAAGCAATTTGAAAATAGGCAAAGACCTATCCCTATCAAAATATCACCAGCATTCTTCACAGAGCTAGAACAATCAATCCTAAAGTTTGTATGAAACTAGAAAAGACCCTGAATAGCCAGAGTAATGTTGAAAAAGAAAACCAAAGCTGGAGGCATCCCACCTCCAGATTTCAAGCTGTATTACAAAGCTGTAACCATCCAGACAGTATGGTACTGGCACAAGAATAGACACACGGATCAGTGGAACAGAATAGAAAACCCAGAAATGGAGCCACAAACATATGGCTGTGGTCACACACTGAAGAAAAAGTTCTCAGACACAAGACTAAGCGGTCATGCGGGACTGCCTTTGCAAGAGGGCAACAGCCTGCAGGTAGCCTTTATTTCATATTTTCTTAGATATGAGTATCAAAGGGGGCGCGTGGATGGTTCAGTAGGTTAAAAGTCTGACTTGGGCTCAGGTCATGATCTGGTTTGTGAGTTCAAGCCCCAAGTTGGGCTCTGTGCTGATAGCTGAGAGCCTGGAGCCTACTTCATATTCTGTATCCCTCTTTCTGTCCCTCCTTCACTCACGATCTGTCTCTCAAAAATAAACATTTAAAAAATTAAAAAAAATATATGAATATCAAAGAATATCAAAGCATGGGAAGAGAACATAAAGGATCTTGGGACGTTAACTAGACATGCACCTGGTGGCTACGTGAAGGCATGCAGGGAGTACAAGAAGTTTCAAGGAGTGTCAGGGAGTTACAGCAGATTTTGTATCTAATTGTCCTCTGGGGGACCATGGGCCTTTGTATCTCATAATGCTATCGTGCTCCGCAGCCTTGAGACCAGAACACTGCTGACGGTTCAGCTATTACCCCCATTCACCCTCCAGGACTTATAATGCACTCTCTAGAAATAACTCTACATCTTTCCACTTTTGTTTTGCAGTTGTAGAAACAGGAGTTGTGGTGGAAATGGTGAGCATCTAGGTATTGGCACAGAACACCTTAGGTGATTTGGTGGAGGAACAGAGGGACAGAATCATTTTGAAGACTGCCACAAAAAACAAAGTCGCCAATAATATTACAGTAGTATTAATCCAAGAGTTGAGATTGAACCCAGAGAACCAGTTTTTTATGGATCGATCCAATTAGAAATGTCATTGAGAATATCAATCATTGCTTGTTGGTTTTCTTGTTGAGGCTCTCATAATTGCTTTTGTAGTTTTTGAGACATCTTTGGTGCAAAAAGGTGATTTTATTAAAGCATGGGGACAGGACTCATGAGCAGGAAGAGCTGCGGTGGGGTTGTGAGGAGTGACTGATAATATATTTTTAAGTTAGTGGGGGTTAGGGATAGTTTAAGTCTCTAAGGAATTTGGAAACAAGTATTTCAGGACCTTGAGGGGCTAGCTATTGTTAAGATAAGGTTACTTTTAGTCTATATTAAAAACAAAAACATTAAGGAAGTAAGACAGCCATGAGTTTCTTGAGCAAGGACATACTCTACATGTTTACCAGTGGGCTGCAAGCTGTAAGATTTAATTTATGTTACATTTCTCTTGCCTCTGTTTCCCTCATCATTCCTCACCCCCCAACAATCTTGAACCTTTAATCTTAAAGGTTGTTGAAGGTAGGTCTCATCTTCTCTAGCTTCTTCCTGCTGAATAGGGGCATAGAGATGTCCCTATTTAGGGGTCAAGGTTGGTCAGTTGAGAATTTAATAGGAGTTAGGAAAGGCTAATGCAGCTGTACCTAGAGTTAATAACATATAGGAGTCTCCTTGAACAGAAAGGATCATCTGTTGGCTTAAAGTTGTGGCAGCGAAGGAGTCCAGGCATTACGTGGAGAGACATGGGAGAAAACAGGAAAACATGATTAAAATAACAAAAACAAAAAGAAACCCTCACAAGGGTCTTTATTGGTTGACCAAAATCTTTAGTGCAGGAATTTAACTACATATTAAAGGAAAGAGGGGGATAATTTAAAGTGTCAACTGAGTATTTGTAAGTTAGAAACTCAAATATTTTTGTGGTAATCTAGAATGTACAAATAGCATTCTGTTTTTATGAGAGCATAAGTTCTACCTTGTGCAGCAGTTAAAACATCTAATACTATTTTATTTTGTAGAACTATTCAGTGTATTTGAATTATTTTAGTGTGTAATGATATAATCTTATTTTAGAGACAGGGGAAGATGTTGGCATAGGAGGGTGCTGGGCTCACCTCATCCTGCCAATCACTTTGATTCCACCCACATCTGCCTAAATAACCCAGAAAACCACCAGAAGACTAGCAGAACAGACTCTCCAGAGCCAAGTGTAGACGAGAGGCCCATGGAAGAGGGTAGGAAGGGCAGAGAGGCGGTGCACGCTACACGGTCTGGTGGGAGGGAGCTGGGCAGGGGAGGGGCAGCCTGCCTGGCAAGTCAGAGACCCCGAGTCTGGCTTGCAAAAGCGGAGGGGCCAGACTGCATGAGTTCTGACAGCCAGCAGGATTTAACATCTGGAATATTAAAGTCAACATCTCTACTAAGGGCAGGGAGGGCGAGAGAACACCAGGAGGGAGACGTGTTGAGCCCCAGAAGACAGAGCTCAGCAGGGAACAAAGGTGCTGCCCAGTGCCATCTCCCTCACCCATCCAGCAGCCAAAATCCTAAAGGGAACCAGGTCCCATCCCGGAACTTGCTTGCACCGCGCAAACACCCAATGCTGTGCTTCTGTGGATCCATCCCTCTGATGGGTCTGCCTCCCTCCCGGTGCCACAGGGCCCCTCCTGAAGCGGATCTCCGAAGGAAAAGTGAGCTGAGCCTGCCCCTCCCACCCCTGTGCACCTTGCCGATCCACCCCAGCTAATATGCCAGATCCCATCAAAGCAGCACCACAAGCCTGGCAGTGTGCAAGTAGCCCAGACAGAGACCACACCACTCTACAGTAAGTCCTGCCCCTGGGAGAGGGGAAGATAAGGTACACACCAGTCTGACTGTGGCCCCAGTGGTGGGCTGGGGGCAGACATCAGGTCTGACTGTGGCCCCGCCCACCAATGCAAGTTCCTCCAGACAGCACAGGGGAAGTGCCCTGCAGTTCTGCGCCACTCCAGGGACTATCCAAAATGATTAAACGGAAAAATTCTCCTCAAAAGAAACTCCAGGAAGTAGCAACAGCTAGAGAATTGATCAAAAACAATTTAAGAAATATAACGGAACAAGAATTCAGAATAATAGTCATAAAATTAATCACTTGGTTTGAAAAAAGTAGAGAGGACAGCAGAGAATCTATTGCTACAGAGATCAAGGGACTAAGAAATAGTCATGAGGAGCTTAAGAAATGCTATAAATGAGGTGCAAAGTAAAACGGAGGCGACCACACCCTGGATTGAAGAGGAAGAGGAAAGAATAGGTGAATTAGAATATAAAATCATGAAAAAAGAGGAAGCTGAGAATAAGAGAGATAAAAAGAATCCAGGAGTATGAGGGGAGAATTAGAGAACTAGGTGATGCAATCAAACGGAACAATATCCATATAAAAGGAATTCCAGAAGAGCAAGAGAGAGAGAAAGGGGCTGAAGGTGTACTTGAAGAAATAATAGCTGAGAACTTCCCTGATCTGGGGAAGGAAAAAGGCATTGAAATCCAAGAGGCACAGAGAACTCCCTTCAGACATAACTTGAATCGATCTTCTGCAAGACATATCATAGTGAAACTGGCAAAATACAAGGATAAAGAGAAAATTCTGAAAGCAGCTAGGGATAAACACACTCTAACTTATAAAGGGAGACCCATAAGACTAGTGGCAGACCTATCTACTGAAACTTGGCAGGCCAGAAAGCAATGGCAGGAAATCTTCCATGTGATGAACAGAAAAAATATGCAGCCGAGAGTCCTTTATCCAGCAAGTCTGTCATTCAGAATAGAAGGAGAGATAAAGGTCTTCCCAAACAAACAAAAACTGAAGGAATTCATCACCACTAAACCAGCCCTATAAGAGATCCTAAGGGGGATTCTGTGACTGAAATGTTGCAAGGACCACAAAGTACCAGATATATCTCTACAAGCATGAAACCTAGAGATATCACAATGACTCTAAACCCATATCTTTCTATAACACTGATTGTAAATGGACTAAATGCTCTAACCAAAAGACACAGGGTATCAGAATGGATAAAAAACAAGACCCATCTATCTGCTGTCTACAAGAGACTAATTTAGACCTGAGGACACCTTCAGATTGAAAGTGAGGGGATGGAGAACTATCTATCATGCTACTGGAAGTCAAAAGAAAGCTGGAATAGCCATACTTCTATCAGACAAACTAGACTTTAAATTAAAGGCATAACAAGAGATGAAGAAGGGCATTATATAATAATTACAGGGTCTATCCATCAGGAAGAGCTAACAATTACAAATGTCTATGCGCCAAATACGGGAGCCCCCAAATATATAAAACAATCACAAACATAAGCAACCTTATTGATAAGAATGTGGTACTTTCTTAAGAAAGGGGACTTTAATACTCCACTTACAACAATGGATAGATCATCTAGACACAGGATCAATAAAGAAACAAGGGCCCTGAAGGATACATTGGATCATATGGACTTGACAGATATATTTAGAACTCTGCATCCCAGGCAACAGAATACACTTTCTTCGCCAGTGCACATGAAACATTCCCCAAGATAGATCACATACTGGGTCACAAAACAGCCCTTCATAAGTATAAAAGAACTGAGATCATACCATGCACACTCTCAGACCACAATGCTATGAAACTTGAAATCAACCACGGGAAAAAGTCTGGAAAACCTCCAAAAGCATGGAGGTTAAAGAACACCCTACTAAAGAATGAGTGGGTCAACCAGGCAATTAAAGAAATTTAAAAATATATGGAAACAAATAAAGATGAAAATACAACAATCCAAACTCTTTGGGATGCAGCAAAGGCAGTCGTGAGAAGAAAATACATTGCAATCCAGGCCTATCTCAAGAAACAAGAAAAATCCCAAATACAAAATCTAACAACACACCTAAAGGAACTAGAGGCAGAATAGCAAAGACACCCCAAACCCATCAGAAGAAAAGAAATAATAAAGATCAGAGCAGAAATAAACAATATAGAAAGTAAAAAAACTGTAGACAGATCAATGAACCAAGAGTTGGTTTTTTGAAAAAAATAAACCAAATTGATAAACCTCTAGCCAGGCTTCTCAAATAGAAAAGGGAGATGACCCAAATAGATAAAATCATGAATGGAAATGGAATTATTACAACCAATCCCTCAGAGATACAAGCAATTATCAGGGAATACTATGAAAAATTATATGCCAACAAACTGGACAAGAGTGGATAGAAGAAATGGACAAATTCCTAAGCACCCACACACTTCCAAAGCTCAAACAGGAAGAAATAGAAAACTTGAACAGACCCATAACCAGCAAAGAAATTGAATCAGTTATGAAAAATCTCCCAACAAATAAGAGTCCAGGACCAGATGGCTTCCCTGGGGAATTCTACCAGACATTTAAATTTATTTTTTTAATGTTTTTATTTATTTCTGAGACAGAGAGAGACAGAACATGAGCAGGGGAGGGGCAGAGAGAGAGGGAGACACAGAATCTGAAGCAGGCTCCAGGCTCTGAGCTGTCAGCACAGAGCCCAATGTGGGGCTTGAACCCACAGACTGTGAGATCAATTCTACCAGACATTTAAAGCAGAAATAATACCTATCTTCTCAAACTGTTCCAAAAAATAGAAAGGGAAGGAAAACTTCCAGACTCACTCTATGAAGCCAGCATTACTTTGATTCCTAAACCAGACAGAGACCCAGCAAAAAAAGAACTACAGGCCAATATCCCTGATGAATATGGATGCAAAAATTCTCAATAAGATACTAGCAAATTGAATTCAACAGCCTATAAAAAGAATTATTCACCACGATCAAGTGGGATTCATTCCTGGACTGCAGGGCTGGTTCAACATTCACAAATCAATCAACGTGATACATCACATTAATAAAAGAACCATATGATCCTGTCAATCGATGAAGAAAAAGCATTTCATAAAATTCAGCATTCTTTCTTAATAAAAACCCTCAAGAAAGTTGGGATAGAAGGAACATACTTAAACATCATAAAAGCCATTTATGAAAAGCCCAAAGCTAATATCATCCTCAATGGGGAAAAACTGAGAGCTTTCTCCCTGAGATCAGGAATACAACAGGGATGCCCACTCTCATTGCTGTTGTTTAACATAGCGTTGGAAGTGTTAGCATCAGCAATCAGACAACAAAAGGAAATCAAAGGCATCAAAATCGGCAAAGATGAAATCAATCTTTCACTTTTTGCAGATGACATGATATTATACATGGAAAACCCAATAGACTCCACCAAAAGTCTGCTAGAACTGATACATGAATTCAGCAAAGTCGCAGGATACAAAATCAATGTACAGAAATCAGTTGCCTTCCTATATACTAACAATGAAGCAACAGAAAGACAAATAAAGAAACTGATCCCATTCACAATTGCACCAAGAAGCATAAAATACCTAGCAATAAACCTAACCAAAGGTGTAAAAGATCTGTATGCTGAAAACTATAGAAAGCTTATAAAGGAAATTGAACAAGATATAAAGAAATGGAAAAACATTCCGTGCTCATGGATTGGAAGAATAAATATTGTTAAAATGTCAATACTACCCAAAGCTAGGTACACATTAAATGCAATCCCAATCAAAATTGCACCAGCATTCTTCTTGAAGCTAGAACAAGCAATCCTAAAGTTTTTATGGAACCACAAAAGACCCTGAATAGCCAAAGTAATATTGAAGAAGAAAACCAAAGCGGGAAACATCACAATCCCAGACTTTAGCCTCTACTACAAAGCTGTCATCATCAAGACAGCATGGTATTGGCACAAAAACAGACACATAGACCAATGGAATAGAACAGAAAACCCAGAATTAGACCCACAAAAGTATGGTCAACTAATCTTTGACAAAGCAGGAAAGAATATCCAATGGAAAAAAAGACAGTCTCTTTAACAAATGGTGCTGGGAGAGCTGGACAGTAACATGCAGAAGAATGAAACTAGACCACTTTCTCACACCATTCACAAAAATAAACTCGAAATGGATAAAGGACCTGAATGTGAAACAGGAAACCATCAGAACCCTAGAGGAGAAAGCAGGAAAAAAAACCTCTCTGACCTCAGCCACAGCAATTTCTTACTTGACACATCCCCAAAGGCAATGGAATTTTAAGCAAAAATGAACTACTGGGACCTCATGAAGATAAAAAGCTTCTGCACTGCAAAGGAAACAATCAACAAAACTAAAAGGCAACCAACAGAATGGGAAAAGATATTTACAAATGACATATTAGACAAAGGGCTAGTATCCAAAATCTATAAAGAGCTCACCAAACTCCACACCTGAAAAACAAATAATCCATTGAAGAAATGGGCAGAAAACATGAATAGACACTTCTCTAAAGAAGACATCCAGATGGCCAACAGGCACATGAGAAGATGCTCAATGTCGCTCCTTATCAGGGAAATACAAATCAAAAACACACTCAGATACCAGTCAGAGTGGCTAAAATGAACAAATCAGGAGACTATAGATGCTGGCGAGGATGTGGAGAAATGGGAATCCTCTTGCACTGTTGATAGGAATGCAAACTGGTGCAGCCTCTCTGGAAAACAGTGTGGAGGTTCCTCAAAAAATAAAATATAGACCTACCCTATGACCCAGCAGTAGCACTGCTAGGAATTTACCCAAGGGATACAGGAGTGCCAATGCATAGGGGCACTTGTACCCCAATGTTTATAGCAGCACTCTCAGCAATAGCCAAATTATGGAAAAAGCCTAAATGTCCATCAGCTGATGAATGGATAAAGAAATTGTGGTTTATATACACAATGGAATACTATTTGGCAATGAGAAAGAATGAAATATGTCCTTTTGTAGCAACATGGATGGAATTGGAGGGTATTATGCTAAGTGAAAAGAGTGTTATGCTAAGTGAAATAAGTCATACAGAGAAAGACAGATACCATATATTTTCACTCCTATGTGGATCCTGAGAAACTTAACAGAAGACCATGGGGGAGGGGAAGGAAAAAAAAAGAGAGGGAGGGAGCCAAAACATAAGAGACTCTTAAAAACTGAGAACCAACTGAGGGTTGAGGGGGGATGAGGGGGGGTGGGTGCTGGGTATTGAGGAGGGCACCTGTTGGGATGCGCACTGGGTGTTGTATGGAAACCAATGTGACAAAAAATTTCACATTAAAAAGGTGGTGTTAACCGTCATGTAGACTCTGTTTTGCTTAGTAAATAATCAGGTAATTAATAAGAGGTATTTTTATAGAAACAAGAAAAACACAGGTTAATGGTTTGAGCAAAATTATAAACCAAGTGTCTGAGTATCAAGTGCTACCAGTGAGAAGATTTCTAGATTTCAGGCTTGAAGCATCCTCAGATGGAGTGGGAATGGGCAGGGAGAATCAGATAGGTTTTTCTGGTTGGTAATTCAAATGTGGTGATCCTTTTGAATGGCCCAGAGAGCAACAGGCATGAAGATTGTCTCTACCTGAGTTTTGTGACAATTTCTCTGAATTCTATCTCAAGTTGTCTAGGCAAACAACAAACATTTAAAGACAATCAGAACTAGAATTTAACATCCATAAAGGTACGTTATTGAAATATAATTTTGCTAATAACCCTCATTTCCAGAGATAGCCAAATCAAGACTGATTCATTTGTAGAACAGCCTAATCTTAATAAACTTGGCCTAATTATTTACATAAGGTCAGCAAGAACGGTGATTGGTCATACCAATCTTTGAAAATATGCTTTGCTGGAACTTTTTAAAAGGAATCTGTAGACTGAACTTTTAGTAGCCTCTCCGGGTCAGAAGCCAAGCCAAGTACTTGCCAGGAAAGAGTAGTTACTGAGAACTTTTGAGTTTCAGAGGGTTTAGGTAAAGAGAAAAGTTAAACACCTCAGTTTGTTCACAAATGAGTATTTTATCACATTTCCTTATGTTTTGAGTATCTTAAGAGAAAGTTTCCTTAATCTGAAAGGGCAAGCATTAAAGAACCAGCAATATTTCTAACAAGAGTCATAAAATCTATTATCTTACTCCGTTTAGTTAATCCCATGTTATTAATTCTTGTTCAGTTTGAATGCAGCTTTTTAATTCTGGGAATTTTTACCTATTTGTTTTATGAGCATAAAGATGTCAAATACCTGTTTGTCCTAAAAGCCCTTTTTATAAATCTCCCTGAAGATGAAACACATTTTGTGAGAGCTTCAGAACAATAACTATAAACGACAAAAGACTCAAAAACGGACGTGGTTAACAATCTGATAAGAGAGTTCATTATGATGCAATTTGCAGGGAAATTCAGTTATGTCTGTGACACATGACACTTTGATAAGCAGAATATAAAGTGATGACCTTCTACCAAAACATATTAAAACTTTAGGAATTTTATATATATATTTGAGCAGTTATAGCATTTACCCAAGCAATACAACCGAAGGTTACCATTATTTGTTTGACAGGGCTTTCCAAGTAATATACTAAATGAGAAGGCCCAATTGGTCAAAAAGATTTCATTTACTGTTTAAATCCTGGGAAGTTTGTTAAAACCTTAGGAAGTTATAAAGCACATCCTAAACAGGATTACAGATCATTAAAAATCTTAATTATTTATTTAACTAAGGTGGCAATAAGAGATTCTCAAGGCACATATATAGGTTTATATAGTTGTTAGCAAAAGCTAGCTCTTTTATTTATTTTTAATGGTTATTTATTTTTGAGAGAGAGAGCGAGCGAGCAGGGTAGGGGTAGAGAGAGACACAGAATGCAAAGCAGGTTCCAGGTTCTGAGCTGTCAGCACAGAGCCAGACATGGGGCTCAAGCTCATGAGCCATGAGATCACAACCTGAGCCAAAGTTGGACACTTAACCGACTAAGCCATGCAGGCGCTCCAAAACCTAGCTCCTTTAACACTGAGAAATTTTGACTAAGTAATCAAAGACCTGATAAAGACAAAACACAAAACTTTGGTTTTCCTGGCAAACCAAAGAGAAAAGACCTTTGTTTACAATTTTTTTTTTATCAAGAGCAGAACAATCTAAGTTGTCTTTTGAACAGACAGAAAAGCAGGATTTAAATTTCTACCAGTGTATTTTTAAAATCCATTCATTTCAACCTTAGTCCTAATTATACGTAAAGTTTCTTTCCAAAGATTTCCTTCATGAACCTTCTACAACTTTCCTTTGAATTCACATTTTATCTCAAGACATTTTTCTCCAAACAACCAGTCTAATTTAGGACAAATTTACTTTCTTTTGCCTTCAATAAAAATGTATTCCCATTCCTTATACCTTTTTTATGTATCTCCTACTTTTCTACAGAGTTGCTTTCTTTATTTCTATCAGTCTTAATTACATCTAGCAGAATTTTAACTCTTAGAAACCTTAGTCTCTAGTGACAACTGAGTAGTAACCAATTGTGAACTGTTACATCAGATTTTAAATGACAAAATTATGAACAATTTAAGCACAAAGCATGCTTTTCAACAGATTTAAATATCCTTAGTTTTTCTGCCATAAGAAGCCAAAAGCCCAAACCTATGTTTAGTAAGTAATGCTTCAGCATTCCTTTCAATTTGGAAAATGCCTAAATGCCCCAATGAATTTAATCCAGTTTATCTTCCAAATAAAACCGTAAAGTTTCAGGTTACCAAAGACCTTGAAAGCTATCTTAACAAATACCCATGAAAAGCTTTGAGATAGAATTAGCCATCATTTTTAAGTTGTCTTTTTTGTTAGCAGATTGCAACAGAGATAACATGAGCTTATTTGACCTTCAGTAAACCTAGGTAGAAAAGGTCTTATATTTAATGTTGGTAATTCTAAAGACAGGTCTATCTTAATTAAACCAACAAACTAAAATCGCTTTCAATGCCAAATATGTTCCATCTGGGTCCATTTAAAAGTCAAGCAATTTGTTTACCATGGTCAGTTTTTACCTGGGACTTTGGTGGGGAGATCTTCAGTAGGCGGTGTAACCCCAAGGGGGTGCTCTTTGCTCCTTGACAGCGAGTGGGGGAGGAGGAGCTGGTGGTGCCAGAGACATGACGATACAGGCTACACCCGAGGTGGTGCAGAAATAGGAGGAGGTGAAAGCAGTGGGTTACAGGGTGGAGGAATGAAGTCCTGCCAACCATTTTTATCAGGGTTTTCTTGTAAAGCATGAATGGCAATGTGGCCTAAGTTCCAAGTGTGTAAATGAGAGATATTTCCTGGGACAAGAGCATTTTTTAACCAGTGCCCTATGTGCTCCCAACTGGCCATTTCGAGGGACCACTTAGCAGGGTACCATGGGCATTGCTGAGAAATTATGGAAGGCAACTGGGTTAAATCTTCGTTTGGGACATTACATCCTGATGAGCGCAAAAGCATATGGAGTTCTCCTTATGTGTATTCTGCTGTTCAGATAGTGGAACCCCCATGACAAGTGAACATGAAAGTGAAGTAAAAGAAACAGGAAGATGAGGGATTCTACACACCTGAATGGAACAGAAAAGATTAGGGATACTCTTATCCTCTGGTTGCAGGCATCGAGCACCGTAGTTCCTACCTGGATGAGTGGATGTCCTTTCCCTTTCTCAGGCTTGAGAGACCAGATAGATGGTCAGAAACCAGTAGATTCTTCTGGTCTCTGTTTGGGGGCCACTAATGGCCACTTACTGAGGAAGGAATTCTCAGACACTAGATTGAGTGGACGTGCAGGACTGCCTCTGCAAGAGAGCAGCGGCAGCAGACTGCATGTAGCCTTTATTTCATGTTTTCTTAGATAGGAGTATCAAAGAATATCAAAGCATGGGAAGAGAACATAAAGGATCTTTAGACGTTAACTACACATGCACCTGGTGGCTACGTGAGGGCATGCAGGGAGTACAAGAAGTTTCAAGGAGTGTCAGGGAGTTACAGCAGATTTTGTATCTAATTGTCCTCTGGGGGATCATGGGGCTTTGTATCTCATAATGCTATTGTGCTCGACAGCCTTGAGACCAGAACATTGCTGACATTTCAGCTACTACCCCATTTGCCCTCTAGGACTTACAATACACTCTAGAAATAACTCCACATAGGGCCAGTTAATCTTTGACAAGGCAGGAAAGAATATCCAATGGAAAAAAGACAGTCTCTTCAGCAAGCAGTGTTGGGAAAACCGACAGCCACATGCAGAAGAATGAACCTGGGCCACTTTCTCATACCATACTCAAAAATATACTCAAAATGGATGAAAGACCTAAATGTAAGACAGGAAGCCATCAAAATCCTAGAGGAGAACACAGGCAACAGCCTCTTTGACCTTGGCCACAGCAACTTCTTCTTTGACGTGTCTTCAGACTCAAGAGAAACAAAAGCAAACATGAACTATTGGGACCTTATCAAGATAAAAAGCTTCTTCACAGCGAAGGACACAATCAGCAAAACTAAAAGGCAACCAACAGAATGGGAGAAGATATTTGCAAATGACATATCTGATAAAGGGCTAGTATCCAAAATCTAAAAAGAATTTATCAAACTAAACACACAAAAACACAAATAACCCAGTGAAGAACTGAGCAAAAGACATGAACAGATGCTTTGTCAAAGAAGACATCCAGATGGCTAACAGCCACATGAAAAAATGCGCAGCATCACTCATCAGGGCAATACAAATCAAAACCACAATGAGACCACCTCACACCTGTCAGAATGGCTAAAATTAATAACTCAGGCAAAAACAGATGCTGGTGAGGACGTGGAGAAAGAGGAACCCTTTTGCACTGCTTATGGGAAAACAAACTGGTGCAGCCACTCTGGAAACCAGTATGGAGGTTACTAAAACTTTAAAAATATAACTACCCTCTGACCCAGCAATTGCACTACTAGGTATTTATCCAAAGGACACAGGAGTGCTGATTTGAAGGGGCAAATGCACCCCAATGTTTATAGCAAAGTATGGAAACAGCCCAAATGTCCATCAACTGATGAATGGATAAAGATGTGATACACACACACACACACACACACACACACACACACACACTGGAGTATTACTTGGCGATGAAAAAGAATGAAATCTTGCCATTTGCAACAATATGGATGGAAGTATGGTGTATTATGCTAAGCGAAATAAGTCAGAGGAAGACAAGTATCGTGTGATTTCACTCATGTGGAATTTAAGATACAAAACAGATAAACATAAGGGAAGGGAAGCAAAAATAAGACAAAAACAGAGAGATAAACCATAAGAGATTCTTAAAAACAGAACAAACTGAGGGTTGCTGGTGGGTGTTGAACGAGGGGAAGGGCTAAAGGGGTAAGAGGCATTAAGGAGGGCACTTATTGGGATGAGCACCGGGTGTTATAGGTAAGTTATGGGTCACTAAGTTCTATTCCTGAAATTATTAAACAACCACAAAAAAAAAAAAAGCTGTAAGCGTATGGATTTAAATAAATAAAAAATAAAAATAAAATCAAATAGAAAAAAAACACAAAAAATAAAAATCTGCAAAGAACCTAAATAGGTGTATAGAATAGCCAAGGGGTACTTGAAAAGGTACTCAACATCACTAATCACTAGGGGAACGCAAATCAATAGCACAACGATATCACCTCATACATCTTAAATGGCTATCATCAAAGACCATAGCTATCAAATGCTAGATGTGGAGGGTGTGAGGACATGAAGAAAAGGGAACTCTTGTGTGCTGTTGATGGTAGGATTGTAAACTGGCATAGCAACAATGGAAAACAATATGGAGATCCCTCAAAAAATTAAAAATGGACCTACTGCATGAGCCTGCAATTCCACTTCTGGGAATATATCTGAAGGAAACAAACACCATGTTGAAAAGATAGCTGCATTCCCATGTTCACAGCAACATAATTTATAACAGCCAAGACACTGGAACAAACCTAAGTGTACATCAACAGATGCATAAGTAAAAAAGTTGTGAAACGCGTATACACACGCGCGTGTGTATATATACATACACACATACATATATATGGACTATTAATCAGAAAGAAGGAAATATGGCCATTTATAACAACATGGATGAACTTTGCTGACACTATGTTAAGTCAAGCAAGTTAGAAATAGACAAATACTTATGTGTATGATATGATCTCACGTATATGTGTAATGTAAAAAAACAAGCATCAGTCAGTCAACACTTGGGCTGTTTCCATAATTTGGATATTGTAGATAATGCTGCTATAAACATCAGGGTGTATATATCCATTTGAATTAGTATTTTTTGTATTCTTTGGGTAAATATGTAGCAGTGCTGTTGCTGGATTATAGGGTAGTTCCATTTTTAAACTTTTGAGGAAACTCCATACTGATTTTCAGAGTCGCTGCACCAGTTTGCATTCCCACCAACAGTGCCAGAGGGTTCACCTCTCTCCACATCCTTGCCAACATCTGTTGTTTCTTGTGTTGTGGACTTTAGCCATTCTTACAGGTTTTTTGAGGCGATATCACATTGTAGTTTTGATTTGCATTTCCCTGATGATGAGTGATGTTGAGCATCTTTTCAGGTGTTGGCCATCTGTAGGTCTTCTAGACTGTATATTAATAACTGGAATTTTAATAAAAACTTAAAAATAAATAATTTTTAAATAGGAAAAATAAAGAAACAAGCAAACAAAAAATTCAAAGCCAAAATAATAGTAAAAGAGATCAGATTTATGGTTAATAGAGATGAACTATTATAGGAGGGAAATTGGATAAGGTGGTCAAAAGGTACAAAGACCAGTACTAAGGACGTAGTGTAGAACATGATGAATAAAGTTAACACTGCTGTATGGTGTGTTAGGAAGTTAAGACCCCACAAAAGTTCTAATCACAATGGAAAAATGATTACTTCTTTTTTTTTGTATCTTTATGAGATGATAGATCTTAACTAAATTTGTGGTAATTTTTTCTACATATGTAAGCCAAATCATGTTGTGCCTCTTAAAGTTTAGTGCTGTATATGAATTACATCTCATTAAAAGTGGAAAAAGATAAAATTTTTCCTTAGAGCAAAACAAAACATTAAAGACATTCAGGAAGCAGAGTGGAAGAATCCTGAGCTAATCATGTCTCATAGAGACAGTAATATAACAGCTACGTCTATGCAACTAACTCTAAGAATGACCCAAGGACTAGCAGAATGGACCTTCCACAGTTAATTATACACAGAAGGCCATATCAAAAAGGGCAGGAGCATGGAGATGTGGTTGGAAACCAAACCCCTGGCCAGACAAACCACAAATGCAAGGGATGCCACAAGCACAGAGAAGTGAGAGAATCAGACACCACGTTAGGCACCTGAGGTGATAAGGACCCACACTGGAAAGATGAGGCCCCATAACACCTGACTTTGAAAACCAGTTAGGCTTAACTCACACAACTTTTAAAATGAGTGGGGTATTATCTCCAGATACTTAAAAAATCAGTGGGACTTGATTGCAAATACATTAACTTAACAGCTTAACTCTGGGAGCACTGAAGGGCAATAGGAAACAAAGTCCCCACCTTTAAAACAGGCCAGTATCAATGACTTGGCTGGAGACATAGCACAGAAGCAGTAGGTTGGAAGGCACTTTGGTATACATGAAGATTTATTTACTAATTTCAGAATGTGCACTGGAGGGCCAGGTATCTTCAGGAGATTTCCCCAACAAGAAAAGTTCTGTCACAGACCATTTCTCTTCTTCTCTCAAGCTTAGATGGCCAGATGCTTGTGGGAGCCAGCATGAACACTATCTTGCTAGAACCACGTCTCCTGCCCTGCCATTCCCCTCCAGACCTACCCATCCAACCTACCTGCCTCACTAGACAACTCTCCAAAGTGGCTACTGCCCCACCACGCCGTATAAACAGCCCTGGCAGGGACGAGTGCCATACTCCAAAGTGGCTCTGCCCTAAAGAAAGAGGAAGGTAATCCCAGGTACCGGCCCACCTACAGTTCTAGAAGCTGAGCCTTTTGCTGGCTGTGCAGGAAAATGACTCCTGCCAGTTGGTGCACCTGCAGCTGTGACAGAGATGCTAACTGCAAACATCTACTCTGCCAGCCCAGCCCTGCAACAAACGTCTCTCAGCTGGCCCTGTGGGGAAAAGGTCCTGCTGTTTGGTGTGCCGTGAAACTGTCACACACAGGCTAACTGAATGCAACTAGACTGAGGGCTGACCTCACATACCTCCTAACCTGCTGTGGCCTTAGAAGGTCTATCAAAGGCACAGAGACCAAACCCTGCTCAGTTGCACCCATGGCAGGCAATGCAGGTCACAGGAGTTGACCGAACAATAGAAGGGCACACATAGTCCATAGAGAAGACACCTCTGAAGCACCTTGTTCTGGTGACCAGAGCGCCAGAGGACGTGTTTTGTACAAGGACACTACTTTCAAGACCAGGACATATAACTCAACTCCTGAATACATAGAAGCAGAGTTAAACAAAATGAGAAGAAAGACAAATATGCTCCAAATAAAGGAACATAACAATGTCACAGCAAAAAAAAGTAAATGAAAGGGACATTAGAAATATGCCTGATGGAGCTCCTGGGTGGCTCAGTTGGTTGAGCATCTGCCTTCAGTTCAGGCCATGATTTCATGGTTCATGGGTTGAAACCCCACTTCGGGCTCTGTGCTGACAGCTCAGAGCCTGGGGCTGCTTCAGATTCTGTGTCTCAATCTCTCTGCCCCTCCCCTGCTCACACTCTGTCTCTCTCTCTCTAAAAAACAAACATTAAAAAATATATGCCTGATAAAGAATTCAAGTAATGGTCACTTGGTCATATGACCATTACTTTTCTCACAGGATTTGAGAAAAAGTAAAATACCTCTACTAAGAACTAAGAATTCCAACAAAGAAACATAAAAAAGAATAAGTCAGAGATAGAGGATCACCTTGTTGGAGAACTGTAGAGAACGAACTCATGGTTACCAGAGTGGAGGTGAGGGGGGGCTGTTGGGTTAAATAGGTGATGGGGATTAAGGTGTGCACTTGTTGTGATGAGCACTGGATATTTTATGGAAGTGTGGAATCAACTCTATTGTACACCTGAAACTAATAAATATTACACTGTAAGTTAACTGGAATTTATCATTAAATTTTTTTAATGTTTATTTTTGAGAGAGACAGAGAGACAGACACAGACAGAGCAAAAGCAGGAGATGGGCAGAGAAAGAGCAAGGGAGACACAGAATCCAAAGCAGGCTCCAGTCTCCGAGCTGTCAGCACAGAGCCTGATGTGGGGCTTGAACCCATGAACCATGAATCATGACCTGAGCCAAAGTTGGGCAGTTAACTGACTGAGCCACCCAGGCACCCCTTACTGGAATTTAAATAAAAATTAAAAAAAAACCCTAATGTATTATTTTGAAAAGTGGTAAATAAAAGGAATGAATCAAGCAAAAAAGAAAAAAACCCAAGAATAATCAGAAAATAATGGAAAAATGGCTGTAAATACATGTTAATAATTACTTTAGATGTAAATGTACTAAATGTTCCAATCAGAAGACATAGGGTGCCTAAATGCATAGAAAACCAAGATCCATGTATAGACTGACTACAAGAGACTCACTTTATACCTAAAGACACATTTAGACTAGAAGTGAGGGCTGGACATATCTATGGAATAAGGGGGGAAAAAAAGGAAACAAGCTGAATAGTAATTACATATCGGACAAAGTAGACTTTAAAACCAGGAATATAGCAAAAGCAAAGGGCATTACATAATGATAAAAGGATCAATGCAACAAGATGATATAACAACTGTAAATATCTATACACCCAACAGAGGGGCACATAAATATATAAAGCAAATATAAACAGAGATAAAATGACAGTAATACCATAATAGTAGGGGACTTTCACACCCCACTTACATTGATGGATATATCATCCAACAGAAAAGTCAACAGTGGTTTGGAATGACACACTAGACCAATGGTCCTAACAGATATATACAGAACGTCGCATCCCAAAACAGAATACACATTCTTTTCAAGTGCACATGGAACATTTTTCAGGATAGATCACACGTTGGGCAGCAAAACAAGACTCAATACATTTAAGAACATTGAAATCATATAAGCATGTCTTCTGACCACATGGTATAAAACTAGAAATCAATTATAAGGAAAAAAAAATTGGAAACACGAATGTGGAGGCTATGATCTTCTTTCACCAGAACAGCTTGAAAGTAGAAATAGTTACAAGATAAAATCTGGAAAGGACACACATACATGGAGGGTAAACAACAGGCTACTAAGCAATAAATTATTCAACCAAGGAATGGAAGAGAAAATTAAAAACATGGAGACAAATGAAAATGAAATGGTTCAAAATCTGTGGGACACAGCAAAAGCAGTTTTAAGAGGGAACTTTATAGCAATACAGGCCTATCTCAAGAGATAAGAAAAACCTTAACCTAACCTTACACCTAAAATAACTAGAAAAAGAGCAAAGCTCAAAGACAGAAGGGAAAAATATTAGAGCAGAAATAAATTAGAGACTAAAAAAACAATAGAAAAGATTAATAAAATGAAGAGCTGGTTTTTTTTTGAAAAATGGATACTCCATTAGTCGGACTGATCAGTAAAAAAAGAGAGGGTGCAAATAAAGCCAGAAATAAAAAAGGACAAATAACTAGCACCAAAGAAATACAAAGGATTATAAGAGAATATTATGAAAATTTAGGTGCCAACAAATTGGACAGCTCTGAAGAATTAGATAAATTCCAAGAAACATATCATCTCCCAAAACTAAAGCTGGGGGAAAGAGAAAATTTGAACCAACCAATTATTAGTAATGAAAGGGAATCAGTAATAAAATAAACTCCCAACAAACAAGAGCCCAAGATTAGAGAGCTTCACAAGCGAATTATACCAAACATTTAAAGAAGAGTTAATATGTATTTTTCTCAAACTATTAAAAAAAAAAAAAAAAAAACAAGAGGTAGGAAAAAGTCCAAATTCATTTTATGAGGCAAGCATTATCCGGATACCAAAGCCAGAACAAGACACATCTCTCTCTCTCTCTTTCTCTCTCTCTCTCTCTCTATATATATATGTACATATATATATATATATGTGTATATATATATATATATATACACACACACACACACATATATATATATTATATGCTCCAGTATATCTGAGAACATAGATGCAAAAAACCTCAACAAAATATTAGCAAACTAAATTCAACAATACATTGAAAAATTATTCAGCACAATCAAGGGGATGTATTCCAGGGATTCAAGTCTGACTCAAAATTTGCAAGTCAATCAATGTGATACATCAAATTAACAAGAGGAAGGATTAAAAACCTTGATGTAATCATCTTTGTAGATGCAGTAAAAGCATTAGACAAAATACAACATCCATTCATAATAAGAACTCTCAACAAAGTAGGTTTAGAGGGAATATACCTCAGCATAATAAAGAACATATATGAAAATCTCACGGCTAATATCATACTCAATGGTGAGAAAAGGAAAGCTTCCCCTCTGAGATTAGGAACAAGACAAGGAAGTGCACTCTTACTGCTTTAATTTAGTCTACTACTGGAAGTTCTCCTGCAACAATCAGACAAGAAAAAGAAATAAGGGCATCCAAATTGGTAAAGAAGTAGTCAAAGCATCACTATTTGCAGATTACAAGATAGTAGGTATTAAAAAAACCCTAAAGATTCCACCAAAAAACTATTAGAACTGCTTAATAACTTCAGTAAAGTTGCAGGACACAAATTAATATAAAAAATCTGTTGCATTTCTATACACCAATAACAAAGCAGTAGAAAGAGAAATTAAGAAGCAATTCCACTCACAATTGCACCAAAAAGAATAACACCTACCAATAAACTTAACCAAAGAGGTGGAAGACCTATACTCTGAAAACTATAAAACATGGATACAGTAAATTGTGGATGAAAGACAAGTTGAAAAGTAAAATATAGTGAATATAGTCCCGAATATTGTAAAAACTTCGGTGAAAGGTGGTGGCTACATTTATCGAGCTGTTCACTGAGCGATGTATAGAATGCTGAATAAGTATGTTGTACACCTGAAACTAATATAACATTATGTTAATTATACTTCAAGAAAAATATAAACAAAAGAGAGCTCAAATAAAATAAGAAATCAAACAGAAGTTACAACCTAGCACAGAAATAGAAATGAATCTAAGAGAATACCATAAAAAGCTACATGCCAACAAAGTAGCTAATGGATAAATTTCTATAATCCTATAATCTTCCAAGGCTGCATCAGAAAAAAAAAGAAATATCAACATACTGATTACCAGTAATAAAATTGAGTCAGTAATAAAAAAAAAAAACCCAGCAACTCCCAAGAAACAAAAGTCTAGGACCAGATGTCTTCATAGGCAAATTCTACCAAACATTTAAAGAAGAGCTGAGAGAGGGGGAACATCTCAGAGTGAGAAAAGTCTGAACTCACCGCATCTCACAGACACACCAAGGCAACAACATGTATTATAACTCACTCTGAAAATGATCTGAAAGTTGCCAGAACAGATCTTCTACAGATAATTCTAGAGAGAAGGCCACATAATAAGGGTAGGACTGACAGATACGTGAGCAGGTAGAAAATTCTGAGGTTGACTAATCAGAAATGGAGGAGACATTACAAACACAGAAGAGCAAGGGAATCAGACACCGTACTGGGCACCCCTGGCCCTGGGGACCTGAAGTGAATAGAGGGATCCCTACGTTTGGCTTTGAAAACCAGCAGGGCTTAACTCTCAAAGAGCTGAAGGGTTATAGGAAACCATGTCTCTTCCTTTAAAGAGCCAGCATGATAAATAACTGCATGAGGCACAGCCAGGAAGCAGCAGTTTGAAAAGCACCTAGGGTATACAAAAAGGAGATGTATTGCCTAATTTAAGGCATGTGCCACCATGGCAGGGAGCTTTAGATTTCTCCGGGAAGAAAAGTGCAAGTAGGTGTCATTTTTCCAGCCCTTCAAGAGATTAGATAGCCAGATGCTTGTGGAAGCCATTTTTTTTTCATTTATTTTTTCTTAATGTGTATTTATTTTTGAGAGAGACAGAGACAGAATGCGAGTGGGTTAGGGGCAGAGAGAGAGGGAGACACAGAAGTAGAAGCAGGCTCCAGGCTCTGAGCTGTCAGCACAGAGCCTGACGCGGGGCTTGAACTCACAGACCATGAGATCATGACCTCAGCCGAAGTCAGACGCTCAACTGACTGAGCCACCCAGGCGCCCCTTTGTGGAAGCCAATTGTAACAATCTCCATCTTCCTTGCAAGTTCCATCTGCCCTGCTCCTGTGTTCCTCCGTGAGCACTTCCTGAAAAAACCCCTCAAAAGTAGGCTCCTGTCCTACTAACCTCATCAGACCCCACGGACAAGACTGGTGCTGCTCCAAAGTGATTGCTTTGGAGATGCCTGAGGAGAAGAAAAGCTCATTCCACACACCATTGTTCCTACTGTTCCTGTGGACAGGCTTCTTAGCTGGCTGTGCAGGAAGCAAGCCCTGTCCCTCAGTGTTCCTGCTGCTGTGCAGTGGCTAATCACAACCAGCCAGGCAGAGGACCAACCCTGAGGGCTGCAGTACTGCCTCTCAGTTGTGTGGGGCAGTAACTCCTGTCCAGCAGCGCTTCCCAGAAGATGAAGCAGCTCTTTACAGTCAGGTGGATGAAGGCCAGACCTACTCACCGGTGTTATGCCAGGAACTATAGCTTCACCATACCAGGAGTGTGCATGCAGCCTGCACAGGAGACACCTCTAGAGCACCTGATTATGGTGACCAGGGATGTTGTGCTACGAGTCACCACACGACCTTTTTACACAATTACTCCCAAGACAAGGAGGTGTTGCTAACTTAATACATATAAACAGAGACTCAGACAGAATGAGGATGTAGAGAAACATGGTCCAAATAAAAGGACAAGATCAAATCTCAGGAAAAGTTAATCAAAATGGAGACAATCAATATGCTTGATAAAGAGGTCAACGTAATGGTCATAAAATTACTCACCAAAAACAAAAACCTCACCAGACTTGGGAGAGGAGTGTATAAATTCAGAACTTCAGCAAAGAGAAAATATTTAAAAAGAACTACTCAGAGCTGAAGAATGAAATAACTTCAAGGAAAAGGAGCATAGAGGGAATCAACAACAGATTAGAGAGTGAAGTACAGATCAACAATCTGGAGGAGAGGGTAATGGAAAGCAGCCAAGCTGAAAACAAAAAAGGAATAAAATAACAAGAATAGTCTAAGGGACCTCTAATCATCTTCGAGTGTAAAAACATTCATATATATTATAGGAATCCCAGAAGGAAAAGAGTAAAAGGCAGATAATTTATTTATTTCCCTAATCTAGGGTAAGTAACAATCACAAACCCCAGAAATCAGAGATGTCCAATGAGATAAACCGAAAGAGGCCCACAGAAGAAACTTATATAAAGATAAAGAGAAAAATTCTAAAATCAGTAGGAGAAAAGAACAATAGTTACATACAGTTGTAGCCCCATAAGGCTATTAGCTCATATTTTAGCAGAAACTTTTCAGACCAGAAGGGAGTGGCAGGATATATTTCAAGTGCTGAAAGAAAAAAACCTACAACCAACAATATTCTACCCAGCAATGTTATCATTCAGAATTGAAGGAGAGGAAAGATTTTTCCAAACAAAAGTTAAAGGAATTTCATCACCACTAAACTTTCCTGATAACAAATGTTAAAAGGACTTTTTAAAGGGGAAAATGTAAACCCAGAACTAATTATGAAATTAGTGAAAAGAAAATTATGAAAGAAACAAATTTCACTGGTGTAAGCACACGTACAGTGAAGGTTGTAGAATAAGCACTCATAAAGCCAGAATAGTGATTGAAACACAAAGACAAGAAATTTAATTATATCTACTAAAATAACCAAAGGGGCGCACAAAATAAGAAAATGTAAAATATAATACTACAAATAAAGTGTGGGAAGGGAGTCAAAATTTATGCTTTTAGAATGTGTTGGAATTTAAGTGACCATTAATCATTAACACAGATTGCTATACACATAGATGTTATATGTGAACGAATGGTAACCACAAATCTAAAATGGACACAAAAATGAAAAGGAATTCAAGCATAACACTAAATAAAGACACCAAACCACAAGGAAAAGAGAAAGAATGAAATAGAGAATAACTATAAAAACAGTCAGAAAACAAAAAAAGTCCATAAGTACATACTTAATAATTAAATGTGAATGGATTAAATGCTCCAATCAAAAGACTAGATGGTGACTAAATGGATTTAAAAGACCCAATTATAGGCTGCCTAAAGAGACTCACTTCAGATCTAAAGACACATACTACTGAAAGTGAGGGTGGGGAAAATATATACTGTGGAGAAATAGGTTCTACTTACATATATGGGTTAGGAAAAGGCTTAGGGTGGAAAGCTGCCACCACAGGACGAAAACGTCTGACGTTAGCTAATGAGATATCATAATGGGATCATGAGTAACTTGTTACATCACCTGCAGGAAATTACTTTCCATATGGTGCCAATATACCTTGATCACAAACACCACTTGTCCCCACCCTTTGCTTCTTAATCACACAAGTTAATGATTACTACCTGATTGTTTTCTTCACATTCACCAGGTGTGTAAGATCTTAAGAGCTCAATAAATACAGAGACGAAACGCCTGTTTGGGGCTCTTGTCTCCACCCAAACATTAGCCTATCTGGTATTCAGTTCTGCATCTGTTCTCTTGCTGGACAAGAGAGAAGTCCAGACTCATAGTCTGTGACAAACAATATACCATGGAGATGAAACTGGAATAAAGAAGTCAGGGTAGTAAAAAAAAAAAAAAAAAAAAAAAAAAAGAATGTATCAAGAGACAAAGAAAAGCACTACATAATGATAAAGGGACAAATCCAACAAGATAATACAATAATTATAAATATATATGCACCCAATGTAGAGGCCCCTAAATATACAAAGCAAATATTAACAGACCTGAAAGGAAAACTTGATAGTAATACAAAAATAGTAGGGGACTTTCACACTTCACACACATCAATGAACAGATCATCCAGACAGAAAACAAGTGAGGAAACAGACTTTGAATGACACCCTAGACTAAATGGATTTAACATGTATAGAACATTCCACTCCAAAGCCACAAAATATACTTCCTTTTTGAGTGCACATAAAACATTGTCCAGGACAGATCACGTGTTAAGGCAGCAAAACAAGTCTCAATAAATTTAAGAACATTGGAGTCATATAAGAATGTTTTCTGACCACAATGGCATGAAACTAGAAATCAATTACAAGAAAAAAACTTGTAGGTTAAAAACATGCTATTAAAAAAAATGAGTCAATGATAAAATCAAAGAAGAAATAAAAATACACAAGACAAATGAAAATGGAAACACGGTGATTCAAAATGGGAAACACAGCAAATTCCAAGAGGGAAATATATGCTGATACAGGCCTACTTCAAGAGATCAGAAAAACTTCAGGGGCACCTGGGTGGCTCAGTCGGTTGAGTGTCTGACTTCAGCTCAGGTCATGATCTCACAGTCTGTGAGTTTGAGCCCTGCGTCAGGCTCTGTGCTGACAGCTCGGAGCCTGGAGCCTGCTTCAGATTCTGTGTCTCCCTCTCTCTCTGTCCCTCCCCTGCTCATTCTCTGTCTCTCTCTGTCTCAAAAATAAATAAAAACATTAAAAAAATAAATCTAAAGAAATCAGAAAAAATCTAAAGAAAACAGAAAAATCAGAAAAACGATCTAAACTTACATTTAAAGAAACTAGGAAAACAGGGTAAGCAAAACTCAAAGTTAGAAGGAAGTAAATAATAAAAAAATAGAGTGTAAATAGAGACTAAAAGATATAAAATATCAATGAAACCAAGAGCCAGTTGGCTTAATAAGTAAAATCAGAAGTGAAAAGGAGAAATAATAACCAATAGAAATATAAAGTATGTTAAGAAAAGAATATAAAAATATATGCCAACAAATTGGACAACCTAGAAATGGATACATTTCTAGAAACATACCATCTTTCAAAACTGAATCAGGAAGAAATAAAAAATAAAAAAATAAAAAATAGACAAATCAGTAGTAAATTGAATCAGTAATAAAAACTCCCCAACAAACAAAAGTATTACAGCATCAGATAGGTTCACAGGAATTCTACCAAATATTTAAAGATTTAATATCTATTCTTCTTAAAGTATTCCAAAAAATAGGAGGAAAGAATTCCAAACTCATTCCATGAGGCAGCATTACCCTGATGCCAAAACCACACAAACAAACAAAACAAACCTACAGGCCAATATCCCTGGTGAAACATAGATGTAAAAATCCTCAATAAAATATTAGCAAACCAAATTAAATATCAGAGAAACTATTCACTACGATCAAGTGTGAAATTAAATATTAGAAAAACCATTCACTACAGTCAAGTGTGTTTTATTCCAGTGATGCAAGGATGGCTTAATAGCCACAAATCAATGTGATACATCACATTAATAAGAGGAGGGATAAAAGCCATATGATTATATCAGTAGGTGCACAAAATGTATTAGACAAAGTAAAACCTCTGTTCCTGATAAAAACTCTCAACACGGTGGGTTTATAGGGAACATCCATCAACATAGTAAAGGCTGTATATGAAACAGTCACAGCTAACATCATGCTCAATGGTGAAAAGGCAAAAGTTTTTCCTCTGAGATCAGGAACAAGACAGGGATAACCACTCTCACCACCTTTATTCAACGTAGTATTTGAAGTCCTAGCTGCAGTGCAGCAACCAAACAAGAACAGACACATCTACATTAGTAAGGAAGAAGTAAAATTGTCACAATTCACAGATGACAGGATGTTATGCATGGACCCTAAAGACACCACAAAAACACTTTTTTAATAAATGAATTCAGTAGATTTTCAGGATAAACAAGTCAATATACAAAAGTTGCATTTCTATACAATAATGATGACTGATCTAAGAAGAAATTTAAAAAGCTCCCATTTACGACTGCATCAAAAAGAATACTAGTAACAAATTTAACCAAGGAAGTGAAAACCCCTTACACTGACTGCTAAAAGACATTAATGAAAGAAAAAAGATGAAACAAATAAATGGAAAGATATTTTGCACTCACTGATTAGAATTTTGTGAAAATTTCCACATTAACCAAAGAAATTTACAGAATCAATGAAATTCTTATCAAAATACCAACAGCATTTCACAGAAATAGAATAAATAATCCCCAAAATTCTATGGAACCACAAAAGCCTCTGAATAGCCACAGCCATTTTGAGAATAAAGAACAAAGCTATAAGTAGCATAATCTTCAATTTCAAACTAAACAGCAAAAGCTATAGGAATCAAAAAAGGATAATATTGGCACAAACTAATACACAAACCAATGCAATTAAAGAGTCCAGAAATAAACAACATTTTTATGGCCAACTGATGTAAGACGTAGAAGGCCCAAATATAGGCTGGAAAAAAAGACAAACTCTTCAATTAATGGTGTTGGGAAAACTGGATAGCTACATGCAAAATAATCAAACTGGACCATTTACACCATACACAAAAACTGAAAATGGGATGATGACCTAAATGTAAGACGTAAAGTCATAAAACTCATAAAAGGAAACATACACGGTGAATTCTTGGATATTGAACTTGCATTATTTTTCTGGATCACTCTACCCATGTGAAGGCAAAACAAACCATTGGGACTTCATCAAATAACAAGTTTTTGCATACTAAAAGCAACCATCAGTAAAACAAAAATGCAACCTATTGAATGGGAGAGTTTATGTGTAAATGATCTATTTGATAACTAGTTAATATCCAAAATATATAAAGACATCAAGTCATACAACTCAACCCTTAAAAGACAAATAACCCAATGAAAATGAGCAGAAGACCTGAATAGACATTTTTCCAAAGAAGACGTTCAGATGGCCAAGAGACACATGCAAAGATACTCAATATCATTAATCATCAGGAAAATGCAAATCAAAACCACAATGACCTATTGCCTCTCCCAGTCAGATTGGCTAATATCAAAAAGAGAAGAAATACTTGATGAGAATGCTGAGAAATGGAACCTTCATGTACTCTTGGTGGGAATATGATGCAGCCAATGTGGTTTAAGATACTGAGATTCCTCAAAAAATTAAAATTAGAAATAGCATACCATCTAGTAAGTCCACTGCTGGATATTTACTTGAAGAAAACAAAAATAAAAATTTGAAAACAGAGATGCATTGCTATGTTTATTGCAGAAGTACTTATAATAACTCAAATGTGAAAGCAATCTAAGTGTCATTCAATACATGAATGGTTAAAGAAGATGTGGTATATATTGAGACAACATGGATGGAACTAGAGGGTATTAAGTGAAGTCAGACAGAGAAAGACAATTACCATATGCTTTTATTTATATATGGAATCCAAGAAGCAAAACAAATAAATGAACAAACAAAAGCAGCAGAAACAGACTCAAAATACAGAGAACTGGTGGCTGCTAAATATGGCCTAAATATGTGAAGGATATTAAGATGTATGATCTACCATTTACAAAAAAATAAGTCACAGTGATGAAAAGTACCAGGGAATATAGCCAATAAGATTATAATAACTTTGTATGGTGACTGATGGTACCTATAGTTATCATAGTGAACATTTTGTAATGTATGTAATTGTCAAATCACTACATTGTACACCAGAAACTCATATATTTCAGCTATATTTTGATTAAGAGTATAATAAAATTTGAACAAAAGAGTGTAGGCAAGTGTGCACATCTTTCTCAAATGTCCTTTATACAATGGGAAATTGAAATTCCCCCCTTTAAATCAAATTAATGTATACATATAGCTTTAAAAATCTTTTAGAGGCTTATAATTGGAGGTAAATGAAAGATGAAATATTACTTCTTACATAAATGATAAAACATAGGTTTATGTATACAAAGACAGAAAGATACTGATGCCACTCATAGAGCAGTGAAATGCAGTTAAAGCCATGCATAGAGTATAGTTTATAGCCTTAATTTTATGTTTCTAAACAACAAGATCTGAAAACAAATGGGCTAAGCATATATCTCAAGTTAGAATAAGAAAAAATAATTCAACTTCATGAAAGAGAAGAAGGAAATAGTAAAAGTAAGGGAATAAAACAGAAAAAGATCAAGAAAGATGATCAGTAAAGCTAAATGTTTGTTCTTGGAAAGGAGTAATGAAGTTAATAAAATCCAAAATAGATTGAAAGAAAACAGGTAGAAAACACAAATATCTAATATTAGGATTACAAAAGGAAACAACTTTATAGCTCCTGTTGCAAACTTTTGAAATATTAAAAGTACATTATAAGGAGGTTTAAACAGAGTTTGATGAGTTAGATGAAACTGACACATTCTGCAAAAATGTCAGTGGTGACTGACTTTAACTGGCACAAGAAGAAATAGAAAAATCAGAATAATAGTAAATAAATTGGATTTGTAATTAACAGTCTTCCCATAAGGAAAACTTTAGGCTCAGAAGGTCTCATTCTTGAGTTCTTCCAAACATTTATAAAACAGAATTAACACTAAATTAGACAATTCTTTCAGAGAATTAGAAATTTAAAAAGAAAATCCCTAGGCCCTAAATAATCTTGAGGCCAAAACATGACAAACATTATAAGAAAAACAACAGATGAGTCTCAAAAATTCTAAACAAAATATTATCAAACTGAATTGGGCGATATGTGAAAAGTATAATAAATCTTGCTCTTACTGGTTGGAGAATGCCAGCTTGGTCTAGTATTTGGAAACTAATCAGGGAAGACTTCAGCTCAGGTCATGCTGTCACGGTTTGTGAAGTGAAGTCAGTATTATTGTGATACGAAAACCAGACAAGGAAATTATAAGAAAATTGCAGACCGATATTGCTGAGGGAACATAGAAGCAAAAATCCTCAATAAAATATTAGCAAACCAAATTAAACAATACAGTTGAGGGGTGCCTGGGTGGCTCAGTCGGTTAAACGTCCAATTTCAGCTCAGGTAATGATCTCATGGTTCATGGGTTCGAGCCCTGCATCTGGCTCTGTGCTGACAGCTCAGAGCCTGGAGCCTCTTAAGATTCTGTGTCTTCCTCTCTACCCTTCCTCCAGTCACAGCCTGTCTCTCTTTCAAAAATAAATAACCATTAAAAATTTTTTTAAACAATACAGTAGATTGGGAACAAGACAAGGATCTCTGCTCTCACCACTTTAATTCAATATAGTACTGGAAGGCCTAGCTGCAACAATGAGCTAAGAAATAAAGGACATCCACATCGGTAAAATGCACTGTCTCAGATGACATAATATTATATGGACCCCAATACACTACCCAAAACAACGGTTAGAACTAAAAAGTTCAGTAGAGTTGCAGGATACAGAATCAGTACATAAAAAGTTGCATTTCTGGGGCACCTGGGTGGCTCAGTCAGTTAAGCATCCATCTTTGGCTCAGGTCATGATCTCACGGTTCACAAGTTTGAGCCCCATGTCGGGCTCTGTGTTGACAGCTCAGAGCCTGGAACCTGCTTCGGATTCTGTCTCTCCCTCTCTCTCTCTCTGTCCCTCCCCAACTCATACTCTGTCTCTCTCAAAAATAAAACATTAAAAAAATTAAAAAAGTTGCATTTCTATACAATAATAATGATCAGAGAGAAAAGTCAAGAAAATATGCTCATTTACAATTGCACCAAAAATAATAAAATACTAACAATAATTTTAACCAAGGAGGTGAAAAACCAGTACATTGACTACCAAAAGACAGTAATGAAACCGAAGGTGACACAAATAAATGGAAAGATTTTTCATGCTCATCAATTAAAAGAATATTGTGAAAATGTGCGTATTACTGAAAACAATGCACAGATTCAATACAATCTCTATCAATGTTCCAGGTGACATTTTTCACAGAAATACAACAGTTCTAACATTTGTATGGAACAGAAGCAACAACAAAAACCCCCCAAGCCCCCACAAACCAAAACGAAACCAAAACCAAAACCAAACCCAAACCCAGATAGCCAAAGCAACTTTGAGAAAGAACAAGGCTAGAGGCAGGATACTCCCTGATTACAAACTATATTACAAAACTATACTTTATCAAAAGAGAATGGTATTGGCATAAAAATAGATATATAGAATAACAAGACAGAATAAAGAGCCCTAAGATTAACCTACACATATATAGACAATAAATTTATGACAAAAAGGTCAAGAATATACAATGGGGAAGTGATAGTCTTTTCAATAAATGGTGCTGGAAAAACTCGATACCCATATGGAAAAGAATGGCTGTTGTACATTATACACAAAAATTGACTCAATATATATTAAAACCTGACTATAAGGCCTGGAACCAAAATACTCATAAAAAAAGTTTTAGGAGTTTAGCTGCTTGACATCAACTTTACTAATGATAATTTGATTTGACACCATAAAGACAACAAAAGCAAAAACAAACAACCTAGGGTTACATCAAACTAAAAAAATTCTGCATACCAAAAGAAACCGTCAACAAAATGAAAAGGTAGCCTACAAAATGGGAGAAAATGTTTGCAAACCACACATCTGATAAGGGACTAATATCCAAAAGGACAAAAACAAAACACATACAATTCAATAGCAAAAACAGAAACAATCTGAATAAAAGTGGGCAGAGAAACTGAATAGGAATCTTCCCAAAGTCATACAAATGGTCAATGGGTACATGAAAATGTGCTCACATCACTAATCATCAGGAAAATGTGAATCAAATCCACACAATGAGATATCACCTCATACATGTTAGAATGACTATCATCAAAAAGACAGGAGAGAGCAAATGTCGGCAAGAATGTGGCAAAAAGGGAACACTTGTGCCTTGTTAGTGAAAATTTAAATTGGAACAGCCACTATGGAAATCCATATGGCGGTTCCTCAAAGAAAGAGAACTCTGCAATGTAGCAATTCTACTTCTGAGTATTTATACACAAAAATAGAACCCCTGAATTCCAAAAGATAAATGTACCTGCATGGTTCTTGCAGCATTATAACAGCCAAGACAAGAAAGCAACCTAAGTGTCTATCCAAGGATGAGTGGAAAAAGAAAATGTGCACATGGATGCACACACACACACACACGCATGTATGCACACAACATACATATCATAAAATATTCAGCTACAAATAAGAAGGAAATATCTCTATAACAACATGAATGAAACTTGAGGACATTATGCTAAGTGAAATAATTCAGACAGAGAAAGACAAATATCATATAAACTCCCTAATATGTGGAATCTTAAAAAAAAGCAATTCATAGATATAGAGAACAAATTAGTGGTTGTCAGAGGCAGGGGTGGAGAGTGGTGAAGAAGTGCAGAAGATAAAAACTTCCAGTTATAGAATAAGTCACAAGATATACAATGTACAACATGATGAAGAGAGAGATCTTAAAAGCTCATCACAGTAAATAATTATAATCATGTGTGGTGATAAATATTAATTAGCCCATTGTGATTATCTCATACTATAGATTCAAATATTGAATTGTGTTGTACACTCGAAAGCAATAAAATGTTATATGTGAATTATATCTCAATGAAAAAGGCCATTTAAAATAAACTAAAAGAAAACCCCTAGGAATAAATTTAACCAAAGAGATGAAATATCTGTACACATGAAAACTAGGATATTAATGACAAAAAATTGAAGGCACAAATAAATGCTAAGATATTCTGTGCTCATGGATTGGGAGAATATGGTTAAAATGTTCACACAATCCAAAGTGATCCACAGATGCAATGCAATCCCTGTCAAAATTCCAATAACTTTTTCACAGAAATAAAAGAATCCCAAAATTTGTATGGATCCACCACAAAAGGTCCAAAATATCAGCCAAAGCAGCTCTGAGAAAGAAGAAAGTGGAGGAGTCACATTTCCTGATTTCAATCGATGAGTACAAAACTATATTCATCAAAACAGTATGAAATTGACATAAAATCAGATAATACAGAGCCCATAAAGAAACCTATTCCTATATGATCAATAAATTTATGACAAAGAAGCCAAGAATATACAATGGTAATGGATAGTCTCTTCAATTACTGGAAAAACTGGACAGCCACATGCTAAAGAATGAAATTAGACCCTTGCCTGTCACTGCACATAGATACCAACTCAAAATTAAAAACTTGAATAGAAGACTCGAAACCTTAGAACTCCTTCTAGAACACTAAAATCAAAGGCATCAAAAACAAAAATATACAAGTGGGACTACATCAAACTAAAAAAGCTCTGCACAGCGAATGGAAATCATCTTCAAAAGGAAAAGGTAACCTATAAGACGAAGGGAATATTTACAAATCATACATCTGATGAGGGTTTAATAATCAAAATACATTAAGAAGTTCATATACTCATGGCAAAAATAAATCCAATTGAAAAATAGGCAGAGAAACTAAGTAGACTTGTTTTCTAAGCCAACAAATACTGCAACAAGTGCTCAGCATCACGTATCAGGGATATGCAAATCAAAATCACAATGAGAGATATTTCCCTCTTAGAATGTCTGTCATTAAAAAGATTGATATCTTGCAAATCAATGTGATATAGGACATCAATAAAAGATAAACATCATATAATCATTTCAATAAATGCAGAAAAGTATTTGACAAAGTACAACATCGATTCATGATAAAAGCCAAAATAAAGTAGGTTTAGAGGGAATATACCTCAACGTAATAAAGCCATATGGAAAAACCCACAACAAACATCATAGTCAATGGGGAAAAACTGGGAGCTTTTCCCCAAGGTCAGGAACAAGACAAGGATGTCCATTCTCACCACGTTTGTTCAACATAGTATTGGAAGTCCCAGCCACAGCAATTAAACCAAAAGAAATAAAACCCATAAGAAGTATTTTTCACTATTGGCTAATGACATGATAGTATTATACAAAACTCTATAGACCACCAAAAAACTACTAGCACTGATACATGAATTCAGTAAAAATCACAGGATAACAAAATCATTGTGTGTAAATAAATCTGATGCATTTCTATACACTAATAATGAATAGCACAAAGAGAAATTTAAAAATCCTATTTACAATTGCACCAAAAAAAATAAGATACTTAGCAATAAACCTAACCAAAGAGGTGAAAACTGTAAAGTTATAAAACACTGATGAAAGAAATTCAGGATGACATAAAGAGATGAATGGAAAGATATTTCACACTTACAGATTAGAAGAATGAATACTGTTAAAATGTCTATACTACCCAAAACAATCTACAGATTTAATACAATGTCTATCAAAATACCAACAGCATTTTCCACAAAACTAGAACAAACAATCCTAAAATTGATTTGGAACCACAAAAGACCCAAAACAATTCTGAGATATAAAAAAAAGCTGGAGGTGTACCAGTTCTAGACTTCAAGTTAGATTATAAATTTGTAGTAATCAAAAAAGTAGTACTGGCACAAAATAGACACACAGATCAATGGAGCAGAATAGAAAATTCAGGAATGAACCCACAATTATATGGTCAATCTTTGACAAAGCAGGAAAGAATATACAATGGGAAAAAGACAGTCTCTTCAACAAATGATGTTGGGAAAACTGAATAGCAACATACAATAATGAAACTGGATCACTTTCTTACCCCATACACAAAAGTAAACTAAAAATGGATCAAAGACCTAAATGTCAGACCTGAAACCATAGAAATCCCCAAAGAAACTGCAGGCAGTAATGTCTCTGGCATGGGCCATAGAAACATTTTTCTAGATATCTCTTTTGAGGCAAGGGAAATGAAAGCAAAAATAAACCATTGGGACTACATTGAAATAAAAAGCTTCTGCACAGCAAAGGAAACAATCAACAAATTAAAAGTCAGCTGACAGAACGGGAGAGGATATTTGCAAATTAGATATCCAATAAAGGGTTAGCATCCAAAATATATAAAGAACTGATCAAACATGACACCCCCAAAACAAAAAATTAAAAAATGGGCAGAAGACATGAACAGACATTTATGCAAAGAAGACATCCAGGTGACCAATGGACACATAAAAAGATGCTCAACATTACTCATTATCAGGGAAATGCAAATCAAAACTACAGTGAGAGATCTCACACTTGTCAGAATGGCTAAAATAAAAACCATAAGAGAGAAGTGTTGGTGAGGATGTGGAACAAAGGGAACCCTCTTGCACTGTTGGTGAGAATGCCAACGGGTATAGCCACTGAGGAAACAGGATGAAGGTTCCTCAAAAAGTTAATAGAACTAACTACCCTATGATTCAGTAATTTCACCACTGAGTATTTACCTTCCAAATACAAAAACACTAATTCAAAGGGATACATGCACCCCTATGTTTATAGCAGCAGTATTTACAATAGCCAAAATATGGAATCAGCTCAAGTGTCTGTTAATAGATGAATGAATAAAGAGGTGGTGTGTGTGTGTACACACACAGGAATGTTATTCAACCATAGAAAGAATGAAATCTTAACATTTTCAACACAATGGACGGAACTAGAGTGTGTAAGTTAAGCAAAATAAGTCAGTCACAGAAAGACAAATACCATATAGGTTCACTCCTATGTGGAATTTAAGAAACAAAAAAAATGAACAAAGAAAAAAAAAAGAGACAAACCAAGAAACAGACTCTGAACTATAGAGAACTGATGGTTGCCAGAGGGGAGGTGGGTGGGTGGGTGGGTGGGGGGATGGGTGAAATAGGTGATGGGGATTAAAGAATAAACTTATTACTATGAGCACTGAATAATGTATAGAATTGTTGAATCGCTATATTGTACAGCTAAAAGTAATAGAACACTGTATGTTAACTATGCTGGAATTAAAATAAAAAAGTTAAGAAAAAGAAATACAGAGTTTTGTAAGATACTATACAAAAAATCATATGCCAGCAAACTAGATAACTTGGAAGAAATTGATAAATTCTTCAAAACACACAATATTACAAACTGAATCAGGAAGAAATAAAAAGTATGGAAAGATAGACTTCTTGTAACAAAACTAAATTGATAATCAAAAAACTTTCAACAATAAAAGTTCAGGAGTAATGGATTTAGGTGTATTCTACCAAACATTTAGACAAAGTTAATACCTATTCTCAAACTGTTCCAAAAAAGTAGGTGAAGAAATACTTCCAAATTCATTCTACAAGGCCAGTATTACCCTGATACAAAACCAGACAAGAACACTAAAAGAAGAAGAAAAAGAAGAGGAAGGAAGAAGAAGCAAGAAGGAAGAAAAAGGAGGAAGGAAGAAGGAGGAAGGAAGGAGGAAGAAAGGAGTAAGGAAGACAGAAGAAGGAGGAAGGAAGATGGAAGAAGGAGGGGGGAGGAAGGAGGGAGGAGAAGAAGAAAGAAGGAGAAGAAGGAAAAGATTATTACAGATAAATATTCCTGAGGAATATAAATGCAAAAATGCACAGGAAAAATTAGCAAACTGTTCAACAATACTAGACAAAAATCATTTACTACGATCAAGTAGGATTTATTCCAGGGATGCAAGGATGGTTCAATATCACCAAAGCCATCAACATGATATACCACATCAACAAAATGAAGGGTAAAAACCATGTGATCAGGGGGAGGACTCAAAATGGCAGAGAAGTAGGGGGGCCCAAAGTTCCCTCCTCCCTCAAACACAGTAGTATTGAGACCAGAAGACTTGGAATTCCAGGAATCTGGGCAACAGAGTGACAGAAACAGCTCCAGGAGACCACGGAGTCAGCTTGGTGGGACAGAGGTAGATGCTTGTGAATTGGGAGAGTTAAAGTGGGCAGCAAGTGGGGGGAACCCTTCAGTGGAGAGAGAAAAGAGAAAGAGAGGCTGTGGAAGTGTGGGATTGTATTTTGACAAGAGAAAAACCTCTGGGCCACAGACCAGGGATCAGAAAAAATGGAGAAAGCCAGTCTCTAACTTGCAAACAGTCTTAGGAGTGATGAGCCAGGCACAACTTTCTCCAGACCTCAGCTGCCCTGGGGAGAGGGGAGACAGCCCCAGGCTCAGTAGCCAGCTCAGAGGTGCATTGAGAGAGCAGTCCCTTCCCTCCAGTGCTGTGGGAAGAAGGTATATTGCTGCTCCAAGGACAAAAGACCCTGCAGGTGCCAGCCAGAGGCCCTTTGTCACGACCCCCAGAAAAAGGGCCCATGCAGAGCAAGATCCTTTAAGACATTGGGGTTTGAATTCCAGCTGAGCACCTAGAAGGAGTGAGAGACCGTGGAGTGGGACAAACTGACCGGGATGTGCTTGCATGGTACTATGAGCACGGCCCAAACAGTGTGGTTTGAGACACCTGGTCTGGGGAAGAGAGACTGGAGTGTCATCATTTTTCTCCCCATCACCAACATGGTGGCGTTCCAGGGAACAGGACAACGGGCCTCAGTGGAAGTAGGAACCACTTACACCAAACCCTGCCCCTCCGTGCCTGGCAACTGTATATCTACATGAGCGAGATTGACACTGACTGGATCCCTCCTCCAGACCAGTACAGCCACCAGTTCCAAGGCACCATCAGACAACAGCCCAGCAGTTTTGCATTTTCTGATTTGATTTTTAGTCAATTCATAAACACACACACACCAACACACACACACACACACACACTTAAAAATTTTTTTTTCTTCTTTCTTTCCTTCTCTATTCTGGTTGTTGGTTTAAGCAGGAATTTTTAATCTATGCTTTTTACACCTCTTCTGTATCTCCTTTATTTTTTTTTCTCTATCTCTGTAGATTATGTTGTATGGTTTCTCTGATTTTCTGCCTGGTAATTTTTTTTTCCTTCCCCTTCCCCTGTCATTTCTCTCTTTGTATGGTATAAGGCTTCCACCACCACTATCCCCCCTTTTAATTTTTTTCCAGGGTAACTTCACTGAACAAACCAAAGCACACCTGGTGGAAGGTCCAAACCACCACTACAAGTAGGGAGATAAAGTCACAACAGAGAGCATGCAATACACTCCAAAAACACTTCCTGAAGGGCCAGGCCCTGGACAGAATATGACCCATTTTTAACATAGTAGTACTCACAGGGGCAGGACACATAACAAGTTATTAAAACAAGTAAAAGACATAAAACTAGCCAAAATTATAAAACAGAAGAATTCTCCTCAAAAGAAATTACAGGAAGAAATGACATAGAATTGCTCAAAACAGATATAAACAATATATCTGAACAAGAATTTAGAATTATAGTCATAAGACTAATAGCTGGGCTTGAAAAAAGCATAGCAGACAGCAGAGAATCTATTGCTGCAGAGATCAAGGACCTAAGAAACAGTCACAACGAATTAAGAAATACAGTAAATAGAATGCAAAATAAGCTAGTTGCAGTGACAAGGACGGAAGAAGCAGGGGGAGAATAAGTGAAATAGAAGATAAAATTATGGAAAATAATAGCCAAAAAAAGAGAGTAAAACACTAGACCACAAGGGAGAATTAGAGACATAAGTGATTCAATGAAATGTAATAATATCCATATCATAGGAGTTCCAGAAGAAGAAGAAGACAGGGAAAGGGGAAGAAGGTTTATTTGAACAAATTATAACTGAGAACTTCCCTAATCTGGGGAAGGAAGCAGACATCCAAATTCAGGAGGCACTGAGAACTCCCTTCAGAATTAACAGGAACAGGTTAACCCCATAGTGTAATAGTGAAATTGGCAAAATACAAAGATAGAGAATTCTGAAAGCAGCTAAGGACAAATGGGCCTTAACCTATAAGGGTAGACACATAAGAGTAGTAGCAGACCTAGTCACTGAAATGTGGCAGGCCAGAAGGGAGTGGCAGGAAATATTCAATGTGCTGAATAGGAAAAATATGCAGCCAAGAATCCTTTATCCAGCAAGGCTGTCATTCAGACTAGAAGGAGAGATAAAGACTTTCCCAGACAAACAAAAACTGAAGGAGTTCATGACCACTAAACCAGCCCTGCAAGAGATCCTAAGGGGGACTCTGTGAGGGGATGGTGAAAAGACTACAAAGGACCAGAGACATCACCACAAGCATGAAACCTACAGATAACACAATGACACTAAATCCATATCTTTCAAGGATCACTTTGAATGTAAATGGACTAAATGCCCCAATCAAAATACATAGGGTATCAGAATGGATAAAAAAAACCAAGATCCATCTATATGCTGTCTACAAGAGACTCATTTTAGACCTGAGGACACCTGCAGATCGAAAGTGAGGGGATAGAGAACCATCTATCATCTACTGGAAGTCAAAGGAAAGCTGGAGTAGGAATACTTAGACAAACTAGATTTTAAACTAAAGACTAACGAGACTGTAACAAGAGATGAAGAAGGGTATTATATCATAATTAAGGGGTCTATCCATCAAGAAGAGCTAACAATTACAAATGTTTATTTCTCAACTTGGAAGTGCCCAAATATATGAGTCAATTAACCACAAACATAAGCAATCTTATTGGTAAGAATACTATAACTGTGTGTGACTTTAGTACTCTATTTACAACAGTGGACAACTCATCAAGGCAGAAAATTAATAAAGAAGCCGTGGCCTTGAATGATACACTGGGCCAGATGGACTTGACAGATATAGTCAGAACTTTTCATCTAAAAGCATAGGGGCACCTGGGTGGCTCAGTCGGTTGAGCATCTGAATTCAGCTCAGGTCATGATCTCACAGTCTGTGAGTTCAAGCCCCGCATCGGGCTCTGTGCTGATGGCTCAGAGCCTGGAGCCTGCTTCCGATTCTGTGTCTCCCTTTCTCTCTGTCCCTTCCCTGCTCATGCTCTGTCTCTCTCTGTCTCAAAAATAAATAAAAACATTAAGAAAAAAAATTTTTTTTTAAATAAAAGCATAATACATATTCTTCTCAAGTGCACATGGAACATTCTCCAATATAAATCACATACTGGGTCACAAAATAGCCCTCAATAAATATAAAAGAATTGAGATCATATCATGCATATTTTCAGATCACAACACTATGAAATTTGAAATCAATCACAAGAAAACATTTGGAAAGCCTCTAATGCATGGAGGTTAAAGAACATCCTACTAAAGAATGAATGATTTAACCAGAAAAGTAAAGAAGAAATTAAAAATACATGGCAACAAATGAAAACGAAAACATGACAGTCCAAATCCTTTGGGATGCAGCAAAGGCAGTCCTAAGAGGAAAATACATTGCAATCCAGGCCTATCTCAAGAAAGAAGAAAAATCCCAAATACAGAATCTAACCTCACCCTCAAAGGAACTAGAAGCAGAGCATCAAAGAAACCCAAAAGCCTGCAGAAGAAGATAAATAATAAATATTAAAGCAGAAATAAACAATATAGAATAAAAAACACAGTAGAACAGATCAATGAATATAAGACCTGGATTTTTGAAAGAATAAACAAAATTGATAAACCCCCAGCCAGACTTCCCAAAAAGAAAAAAGAGAGAACCCAAATAGACAAAATCATGAATAAAAAAGGACAGAACACAACCACCACCACAGAAATAAAAATAATTATCTGAGAATACTATGAAAAATTATATGCCAACAAAGTGGACAATCTGAAAGAAATAGACAAGTTCCTAGACAAACACACACTACCAAAACTCAAGTGGGAAGAAATAGAAAATTTGAATAGACCCATAGCCAGCAAAGAAATGGAGTCAGTTATCAAAAATCTCCCAACAAATAAGAGTCCTGGGCCAGATGGCTTCTACCAGACATTTAAAGCAGAGTTAGTACGTATTCTTTTCAAGATGTTCCAGAAAATAGAAATGGAAGGGAAGCTTCTGGACTCATTCTATGAAGCCAGCATTACCTTCATTCCCAAACCAGACAGAGACCCCACAAAAAGGAGAATTACAGGCCAAGATCCCTGATGAACATGGATGCAAAAATTCTCAACAGGATACTAGCAAATCAAATTCAATAGTATATTAAAATAATTATTACCATGATCAAGTGGGATCCATTTGTGGGCTGAAGGGCTGGTTCAATATTCACAAATCAATCATGGTGATATATCACGTTAATAGAAGAAAGCACAAGAACCATAAGATCCTGTCAATAGATGCAAAAAAAAAAAAGTATTTGGCAAAATACAGCATCTTTCTTTAAAAAAATTTTTTTACATTTATTCATTTTTGAGAGAGAGGGAGAGCGCGTGTGCACGCACAAGTGGGGGAGGGGCAGAGAGAGAGGGAGACACAGAATCAGAAGCAGGCTCCAGGCTCCAAGCTGTCAGCACAGAGTCTGATGCAGGGCTCGAACTCACAAACCACGAGATCATGACCTGAGCCAAAGTGGGATGCTGAACCAACTGAGCCACCCAGGTGTGCCTAAAATACAACATCTTTCTTAATAAAAACCCTCAAGAAATTTGGGATAGAAGGAACATACCTTAACATTATAAAATCCATATATGAAAGTCCCACAGCTAGTATCATACTCAATGGGGAAGAACAGAGCTTTCCCCTGAGATCAGTGACATGACAGGGGTGTCCACTCTCACCACTGTTGTTTAACATATTGTTGGAAGTCCTAGTCTCAGCAATAAGACAATAAAACGGAATAAAAGGCATCCAAATTGGCAAAAAGGAGCCAAACTTTCACTCTTCACAGATGACATGATAGTCTACGTGGAAAGCCTGGAAGACTCCACCAAAAAAACTGCTAGAACTGATACACAAATTCAGCAGAGTTGCAGGATATAAAATCAATGCACAGAAATCATTTGCATTTCTATATACCAACAATGAAGCAACAGAAAGAGAAATCAAGAAATCAGTCCCATTTACAATTGCACTAAGTAGAATAAACCTAACCAAAGAGTTGAAAGATCTGTATGCTGAAAACTATAGAAAACTTATGAAAGAAATTGAAGAAGATACAAAGAAATGGAAAAACATTCCATGCTCATGGATAGGAAGAACAAATGATACTACCCAAAGCAATCTACACATTCAATGCAATCCCAACCAAAATTGCACCAGCAGTCTTCTCAGAGCTAGAACGAACAATCCTAAAATTTGTATGGAACCATAAAAGTCCCCGAATAGCCAAAGTAATGTTGAAAAAACAAAACAAACAAACAAACAAAAAAAACTGGAGGCATCACAATCCTGGACTTTAGCCTGTGCTACAAAGCTGTAATCATCAAGACAGTATGGTATTCGCAAAAAAAAAAAAAAAAAAAAAAAAAAAAAAGACACATAGGGCAACGAAATAGAATAGAGAACCCAGAACTGGAACCACAAATATATGGCCAACTAATCTTTGACAAAGCAGGAAAGAGTATCCAATGGAAAAAAGACAGTCTCTTTAGCAAATGTTGCTGGGAGAACTGGACAGCAACATGCAGAAGAATGAAACTGGACCATTTTCTTACACCATACACAAAAATAAACTCAAAATAGATGAAAGACCTACATGTGAGACATCAAAACCCTGGAGGAGAATACAGGTAACAACCTCTTTGACCTCAGCTGCAGCAACTTCTTACTCGACACGTCTCAGATGGCAAGGGAAATAAAAGCAAAAATGAACTATTGGGACCTAAGATAAAAAGCTTCTGCACTACAAAGGAAACAGTCAACAAAACTAAAAGGGAACCGATGGAATGGGAGAAGATATTTGCAAATAACATATAGGATAAAGGGTTAGTATCCAAAATCTATAAAGAACTTGCCAATCTCAACACCTGAAAAGCAAATAATCTAGTGAAGAATGGGCAGAAGACATGAAGAGACACTTTTCCGAAGACATCCAGATGGCCAGCAGACACATGAAAAGATGCTCAACATCACTCATCATCAGGGAAATACAAATCAAAACCACATTGAGATACCACCTCTCACAGTCAGAGTGGCTAAAATTAACAACTCAGGAAAGAACAGATGTTGGCAAGGATGTGGAGAAATGGGAACCCTCTTGCACTGTTGGTAAGAATGCAAACTGGTGCAGTCTCTCTGGAAATCAGTGTGGAGGTTCCTCAAACAATTAAAAATAGAATTACTTTAGGACCCAGCAATAGCACTACCAGGTATTTATCCAAAGGATATAGGAGTGCTGATAGAGGCACTTGTACCCCAATGTTTATAGCAGCACGGTCACCAATAGCCAAATTATAGAAAGAGCCCAAATGTCCATCAACTGATAAATGGATAAAGAAGATGTGCTAGGGGCACCTGGGTGACTTCAGCTCAGGTCATGATCTCGCGGTTGATGAGTTCACACCCCACATCTGGCTCTGTGCTGACAGCTCAGAGCCTGGAGCCTGCCTCAGCTTCTGTGTCTCCCTCTCTCTCTCTTCCCCTCCCCCGCTCATGCTCTGTCTCAAAAATAAACAAACATTAAAAAATATTAAATAAAAAGATGTGATACACACACACACACACATGATGGAATACTACGTGGCAATGAGAAAGAATGAAATCTTGCCATTTGCAAGAACATGGATGAAACTGGAGGGTATTATGGTCAGAGAAAGACATATATGTTTTCACTCATGTGGAACTTGAGAAACTTAACAGAAGACAATAGGGGAAGGGAAGGGGAAAAATAGTTACAGAGAGGAGGCAAACCATAGAGACTCTTGAATACAGAGAACAAACTGAGGGTTGGGGGGAGGGGAAAGTTGGTGATGGGTATTGAGGAGGGCACTTGTTGGGATGAGCACTGGGTGTTGTATGTAAGTGACGAATCATGGGAATCTACTCCCAAAGCCAAGAGCACACTGTATACACTGTATGTTAGCTAACTTGACGACAAATTGTATTAAAAGAAATAAAAGTTCTTGGACCGGAATGGGGCGGGGGGGGGGGGGAGAAGAAACAAAACAGATGGGCAAAAGAGGAAAATAATGAGAGGGGTAAACCAAGAAACAGACTCTTCTGTATAGAGAACAAACTGAAGGTTACCAGAGGGGAGGTGGGGGTGGGTAGGTGAAATAGGTGATGGAGATTAAGGGGGGGGGGGGGTACTTGTTGTGATGGTCGCCAGGTGTTGTATGGAGTTGTTCAATCACTATAGGGTACACCTGAAACTATGTTCCACTGTCTGTTAACTAAGAGGAATTTAAACAAAAACGTAAAAAAACCCACGTGATCATTTCAATAGATACAGAAAAAGCATTTGACAAATTTCAACATCCATTCATGGTAAAAATTCTCACCAGAGTATAGAGGGAACACACATTAAAATATTAAAGGCCAATATAACAAACCCAAAGTTAATATCAGACAATAGTGAAAAGATGGTGACAAGGCAGGGATATCTGCTCTCGTCCCTTTTATTCAGAATACTGGAAGTCTTAACCACAGCAATCAGACAAGAAACAAATAAAAGGCATCCAAACTCGTAAAGAACTAAATCTGTCACTCTTTGCAGATAACGTAATTCTGTATATAGAACACCCTAAGACTTCACAGAAAAACTATTAGAAAAAATAAATACACTTACTAGAGTTGGAGATACAAAATGTATAGAAATCAGTTATGTTTTCATACTAATAACTAGCAGAAAGTAACATTCAGAAAAGAATCCAATTTATAATTGCATCAAAAAGAATAAAATGTGTAGGAATAAATTTAACCAAGCAAGAAACCCATAAATCAACAACCAGAAAGTATTGACGAACAAAACTGAAGATGACATAAATAAATCAAAAGATGCACCATAAACCGGAATTGGAAGAATATTCTTACATTGTCTATATTACATTGTCCATACCACCTATTACGCATAGCAATGTACAGATTGTATGCAATTCCTATCAAAATACCAACAGCGTTTTTCACAGAACTGGAAGAAAAACTCCAAAATTTGTATGTACTCACAAAAGAGCCTAAATAACCAAAGTGATCTTGAGAAAGAAAAACAAAGATGAAAGGATCACAGAGTTCAAGCTAAAGTACAAAAACTACAGAAATCAAAATAGCATGGTACTGGCACAAAAACAGACACCTAGATCAATGGAACCGAAGACAGAGCTCAGGAATAAATCACACTTATCTGGTGATTTAATCTATGACAAAAAAGGGAAGAACACAAAAGAGGCAAAATACAGTCTTTTCTGTAAACAGTGTTGGGAAACCTGGACAGTTATATGCATAAGAATAAAAGGAGACCATTTTCTCATACCATATGCAAAAATAAACTCCAAATGGATTAAAACTAAATATAAGATTTTATCATAAAATATCTAAATGAAAATATAGGACATAAATTCTTGAACATAAGTCTTAGCAATATTTTTTTTGACTGTTTTCTCAGGCAAGACAATAAAAGCCAAAATAACTGAGACTATGTCAAACTAAAAAGGTTTTCTACAGTGAAGGAAACCATCAACAAATTAAAAGTACTGACCAGGAAAAGATATTTTCAAGTGATATATCCGATGAGGAGTTCATATACAAAATATATAAAGAAATCATATAACAACACCAAAAGACAATCTGATTTTAAAATGGGCAGAGGACATGAATAAACATTTTTTACAAGGACATATAGATGGCCAATAGACACACGAAAGGATACTCAACATCTGTAATCATCAGGGAAATGCAAATCGAAACAATAATGAAATATCCCCACAACTATCAGAATAGCTAGTATCAAAAAGAACTAAGTATTTCTGAGGATGCACAGAAAAAGGAACCTCTTACACTATTGGTTGAAAGGTAAATTGGTGTAGTCACTATGCAAACTGTGAAAATATTTCAAAAAATTAAAAAGAGAAAAATCTAATGACTCAGTAATTTCACTTCTGAGTATTTACCCAAGGAAAAGGAAAGCTGTAATTCAAAAAAATATATATGCATTCATATATTTATTGAAGCATTATTTAGAATGGCCAAGATACAAAGCAACGTAAGTGTCCATTGACAGATGAATGAATAAAGATGTGGTATATACATACAATGGAATATTAGTTATAAAAAGTAAGATGTTGGCATTTGCCACACATGGATGAACACACAGTGTATTATGCTAAGCCAGCGAAAGACAAATACCTTAAGATTTCTCTTGTACATAGAAACTAAAAAAACAAAACAAACAACAGTAATAGAATCATAATAAAGAAAACAAACTTGTGGTTGCCAGAGAGTAGGGGTGTGGGATGGGCAAAATGGGCAAAGGGGATTAAGAGACACAATATTCCAGTTATAATATAAATAAGTCATGGGGATGTAAAGTACAGCAATGGAAATATAGTCAATGTTACTGTAATAATTTTCTAAAGGTAATGGATGGTAACTGTGGTGATTGCTTCATAATGTAACAGAAATGTTAAATCACCATGTTGTATACCTGAAATTAATATAATATTGTATGTCAACTATATTTCAATTTTTTCAGAAAGCCAGTATGTTACTGGCATAAAAGTCAACACATGAACCAATGGAACAGAATAGACCAGAAATAAATCCATGCATTCATAATCAACTCATATTTGATAAAGTGGGGAAAGGATCTTCAGTAAGTCATGCTGGGAAAACTAGAGAATATATGCAAAAAAAAAAAAAATGAAATTGGACACCTAATTTATACCATTCACCTAAATGAACTCAGATGGATAAAGACTAAAACAAGACCTGATGCTGTGAAACTCCTAGAAGAACACACAGTGAAGAAGTTCTTGGACATTGGTCTGGGCAATGGTTTATTGAATAGGATACAAAAGCACAAACAATGGAAGCAAAAATCAATAAATAGTATAAAACAAACAAAAGTTTATTCATAGTGATGGCACCAACATGACAACATAGGTCATGGCCGATTTGACTTCCTTTCACAAGAAGAGTAAGCAGCTATTAATGGACAAGACACAGCTGAGAAAATTGAGGACATGGGGTGAGGTCAAAGCATCCCAGAGCCACGGAGACCAAAACAGACGACAGTAGAAGATTAAGGAGTGGCTACTTGCTGACCACATTTCCCCACCCCGTGCTGGTACAGTTCCTCACAGAGAAGTCTTCACTGAACATATGGTTCCTACAAGTGAGAAAAGAGAGCCTATAGTGGACATTCAGCTCTCCTATCATTGTGGGTCACTTCTTGGGAGCTCCCAACTCCAATCTTGGCCCTTGGCCCAGGGGTTGTGTAGGAATCTGCACGGCTTGACCACTGAGAATGTTATAATGGAGAAAGGGCAAGAAGCTTGCAGCCGCCAGCACTTGGCTCTTGACTGAGTTCCTACCCGCAGTGCCAGAGTAGTAGTCCCAACCGACATCTTTGCTCATCTGCAAAGACAGTGGCTCAGTCTGACCAAAGAACTCAGTGTAGTACAGGTGTGCCTAATTCATGACCTCAAATGAAGAGATTTTCTAGCCCTGGAAAGTGGCCTGCCCCTACCCAGGCAGGACAGCTGAAGTATAGATGGGTGCACTGCTGAATACAGCTCCCAGCCTCACCTGACTGCAAAGGCTTTTCCCAAGACCTGAAAGTTGGGTAGCTCAGCAATACTAGAGCAAAGAGTAATGCGGGCAGAGCTGATCATCTGTAGTGTAACGCCAGTGGCACCAGCAAGGGAACCTGGGAAGTATTTCAGCTTGAGTGAAGACTACAAAGAGCCTTTCCAGGCTTCGAGTGATTCCCCCACTCCACCCAGGCAGGGGAGCTAATCCACAGCCACACCAATGAATGGGTTGAGTTTTCAGTCCCTTCTTGACCAGAAAGCTTGACTAGAAACACTCAGGAGGTTATTTGGAGCTAGTCCTCCCCCTGCCCCCCCACTTCGGCAGGGGACCTAATTCAGAATGCCCTGACTGATAAGAACTCTTGGCCAGAGCACCTGAAAGCTGTGTAGCACAGCATCCCTCCAGGAGGCAGACTGATCACCCACAGAGCAAAGACATTGACTCCATCCGGCCAGGGAACCTGGGGAGCCGGTCAGCTTGCATCAAGACCATGAATACTGACATCATGCAGGCTTGGAGTTGGCTCCCTAGCTTCACTCATGCAGGGGAGCTAATTAACAACCCCACCCACTGTCTACTGTACCTCTTGGTCCCTCCTGACTGGAAAGCTTGGCCAGATCATTAGGAAGCTGTGTGCATGACCAGGGAGAACAGCACTTAGATCTGATTGTCTGCAGAGAGAAGCCGGTAACACTGTTCAGCCAGAGAACCTGAGATGTCAAGACAACAAATAGACTTTCTGGCCTGGCGTACAGTTTTCCCATTCTTCCAGGGCAGGGAGACTAATTAGTAGTTCTGCCCGTGCTGAATACAGCTTTCAGCCTGCCCAGCTAGGGAACCTAAACAGAGCACAAAGGAAGCTACATAGACCATCCAACAGCCCTGCTGTGGCACTTGCTCACTGACACTTGAGCAGAGTTTGAAGGCCATGGCTTTCCTTGTCTGCAGAGCAAAACCAGTGGCCCCGTCTGGCCATGGTATTCAGTGCACAGTTTTACTTGATTCAGGTCTCCAAACAATGGGCCATCCAGGCCCTGGGACTGTCCTGCTGACCTACGAGGGCAAGAGGCTCATTCATGGGCCCACATAATGCTGAGTATAGTACTCAGTCCCAACCATCTAGTAAGCCCGACCAGAAAATCCACGCAACTGTGAAGCTCATCCTAAACCTTGCTAGGGCAGGAAACAAATCCAGCAGTTCTATCAAATTGTTCCCGGCTTCTGGCACCCTCCTTTCCCCTCAGAGCTCAGGCAGTGGCTTCACCCCAAAATAAGCCCTTAGAGCAAGACCCACCTGCCCAAAGATGTTATCAGCAGACATGTTCAGAAATCCAAACTGAGCTGACTACTCTGAACAGTCTGCCAAAGCAAAACTGTGAATTCTGAAAGAGATGGTTTATTCAATTGTGTAGATACCAATGTAAGGAATCAAAGATCAACATAGATCTGGTAAACATGACACTACCAAAGAAAACTAATAAAGCACCAATAACTAAGATGGAGATCCATAAACTATAATAGAAAAAATTTAATTTAAAAAAAATTTTTAAATTTTATTTAAATCCTAGTTAACATATAGATCATTAATGATTTCAGGAGTAGAATTTAGTGATTCATCCCTTACATGTAACACCCAGTGCTCATCCCAGGAAGTGCCCTCCTTAATGCCCATCACCATTTAGACCATCCCTCCCATCCAACACTCCTCAAGCAACCCTCAGTTTGTTCTCTGTATTTAAGAGTCTCTTATGGTTCACCTCCCTTTCTCTTTTTATCTTATTTTTCCTTCCCTCCCCCTATGTTCATCTGTTCTGTTTCTTAAATTCCACATAGGAGTAAAATCAGATGCCATTTATCTTCCTCAGACTTATTTTGGTTTCATCCATGTCATTGCAAAAGGCAAGATTTCATTCTTTCTCATCACCAAGCAATATTCCATTACACACACAAACACACTCATCAGTCGATGGGCATTTGGGCTCTTTCCAAAATTTGGCTATTGTTGAAGTGCTGCTATAAAATTGGGGTGCATGTACCCCTTCAAATCAACATTTTTGTATCCTTTGGCTAAATACCTAGTAGTGCAATTGTTCAGTTGTAAGGTAGTTCTATTTTTAATTTTTTGAGGAACATCCATACTGTTTTCCAGAGTAGTTGCACCACGTTGCATTCCCACTAGCAGTGCAAAAGGGTTTCCTTTTCTCTTAATCCTCACCAACATCTGTTTCCTGAGTTGTTACTAATCTTTCATAAAGCAGGAAATAACATCCAATGGAAAAAAGATGGTCTCTTCAGCAAGTGGTGCTGGGAAAACTGGACAGAGACACGCAAAAAAACGAACCTGGACCACTTTCTTATATACCATACACAAAAATAAACTCAAAATGGATGAAAGACCTAAATGCAAGACAGGAAGCCACCAAAATCCTAGAGGAGAACACAGGCAACAACTTCTTTGACCTCAGCCATAGCAACTTCTGACTAGACATGTCTCCAGAGGCAAAGGAAAAAAAGCAAAAATGAACTATTGGTACCTCATCAAGATTAAAACTTTCTGCAAAGCAAAGGAAACCATCAACAAACTAAAAGGCAACTGGTGGAATGGGAAGAGATATTTGCAAATGACATACTGGATAAACTGTTAGTATCCCAAATCTATAAAGAACTTATCAGACTCAACACCCAAAAAAACCAAATAATCCAGTGAAGAAATGGGCAAAAGACATGAACAGACATTTTTCCAAAGATGACATCCAGCTGGCTAACCTACACATGAAAAGATGCTCAACATCACTCATCATCAGGGAAATACAAATCAAAACCACAATGAGATATCATCTCATGCTTGTCAGAATGGCTAGGGTAATCTTTTTTTAAAAAAATTTAGTGAGCCACAAGAGCACACAGAGAAGTAAATTAAATTAGGAAGACAATGCGTAAAAAATGAGAAGTTTAAGAAAGAAATGGAAACTACCAAAAACAAAAGAACAAAATGGAAACTACCAAAAACAAAAGAAAAAGAAAACAGAAGTCCTAGAGAGAAAAAGTGCATTGACTGAAGAATTCAATAGAAAGCTTCAAAACAGACTTGTCCATGTAAAATCAAAAATCCATCAAAAAGAGAAGAAACAGCAAGTATTGTAAAGCTCAAGAGAAAAAGAAACCCTTGTGCACTGTTGGTGGGAATGTAAATTGGTACAGCCACTTTGGAAAATAGGGTAGTTTCCTCGAAAAATTAAAAATAGAAATGCATATGATCCATTAATTCCACTACTGGGTATTTACCCAAAGAATATGAAAATACTAATTCAAAAAGATATTTATGATATTTATGCCCTACATTTATGGTGGCATGATTTACGATTCCCATGATATGGAAGGAACCCAAGTGTCCATTAACAGATGAATGGATAAAGGAGATGTGATACACACACACACACACGAATATTACTCAGCCATAAAAAGAGTAAGATCTTGCTATTTGCATAACATGGATGGACTAGAGGATATTATTGCTAATTGAAATAAATCAGAAAAAGACAAATACTATATGATTTCACTTAATATGTGGAATCTAAAAAACAAAAGAAATGAACAAAAAACTCAGACTCTTAAGCACAGAGAGCTGGTAGCTGCCAGATAGAAGGCAGTGGGAGGATGGGAAAAATAAAGAGGATGAAGAGGTACAAATTTAAGGTATAAAGTAAATAAGTCACAGAGATGAAAAGTACAGGATAGAAAATATAGTCAATAACATAATAACTTTGTATGGTGACTACGCTTCTCATGGTGAACACTGTATGATGTATAAAACGGTCAGATCAAGATGTGGTATACCTGAAATGAATGTTGTATGTTAATTATACTTTAATAAAATAAATAAGATAAATGGCAAGAAGACAGTGTATTCAGAGAGTTTAAGTGTAGGGTCTCCTTGAAAATGCAATCTTGCCACAACTTTCAGAAAATGCATAGCTTTTCACTATTACTAGCCTTCTATGTTAAGAAAATAAAGTGGTTCAAAGTATCAAAAGCAAAACCCACAGGTGAATAAATAAGTTATGGTATACATATGCAATGAAATATTATTCAGTCATAAAGAAGGAAACCTTCCCATGTGGGACAACAAAGTTGGAACTTGAGGGGATCATGCTAAGTGAAGTAAGTCAGACAGAGGTAGACAAATATCTTATGATCTCACTTACATATGAAATCTAAAAAAGACAAAAACCAAACTCACAGAAAGACAAATCATATTTATGGTTAATAGAAGTGGGAGGTTGTGGGAGGGGTAATAGGATGAAGTGGTCAAAAGGTACAAGCTTCCAGTTATGAGATAAACAGATACTAGGGATGTAATGTACAACACAATAACAAACCTTAAGTCAGACAGAGGTAGACATATGAAAATTTGTTTTCATATGAAAGTTGCTTAGAGAATACCTCCTAAGTGTTCTCAAGGAAAAAAAGTTTTTTTCTGGTTTTTTGATAGATCTATGAGATGGATGTCAATTGAACTTGTAATCATTTCAAAATAAGTGTAAGTCAAATCATGCTGTACGCCTTAAACTTATACAGTGCTGTAGGTCAATGATCTCATTAAAACTGGAAAAATTGGGGCGCCTGGGTGGCTCAGTCAGTTAAACATCCAACTCTTCATTTCAGCTTAGGCCATGATCTCATGGTTCATGAGTTCAAGTCCTGCAAAGGGCTCTGTGCTGACAGTATGGAGCCTGCTTGGGAGTCAGTCTCTCTCTCTCTCTCTCTCCTCTCTCTCTCTCTCTTTCTCTCTCCCTCTCTCTCTTTCTCTCTCCCTCTCTCTCTTTCTCTGCCCCTTCCCTGCTTGTGCTTGCATTCCCTCTCTCAAAATAAATAAATAAACTTAAAAAAAAACTAGAAAAGTTAATAAAGTAATGAAAAGTCTCTTCATGGCAAAAAGAAAATCAAAAATTGGAAAGGCAATCAACAGAATGGGAGAAAACATTAGCAAACGACATATTGAATCAGGGGTTCAAAACCAAAATATATAAAGATGTCGGACAACTCAATGACAAAAACCACACAATCCAATTTAAAAATGGGCAATTAAACATTTTTCCAAAGTAGACATTTAAATGACAACAGGTACTCGAAAAGAGGTTCAGCATCACTCATCATCAGGCAAATGCAAATCAAAGCCACAGTGAGATATTGCCTCACACCTGTTAGAAGGGCTATGAGCAGGAAGAGGGGATAATAAGTGTTAATGAGGGTGTAGGGAAAATGGAACCCTTGTGCACTGCCAGTGGGAATGAAAATCAGTTCAGCTACTATGGAAAACAGTACGGAGTTTTTCTAAAAATTAAAAATAGATCCAGCAATTCTAAGTATCTACCCAAATGAAAGCAGAATATCAAAGAAATACACGCAGTTACCATGTTCATTGCACCATTATTCACAATAGCCAAGATATGGAAAGAACCTAATGCTTCCAATGGATGAGTGGATGAAGAAGTTGTGGTATCAGCCCACAACTGAACATTATTCAGCCAAATGAAAGAAGGCAATCCTGCTGTTTCTAACAACACGGATGGACCTTGAGGGCATTGTGCTACGTGAGAGGAGTCAAAGACAGATACTGTGGGAGATCACTTTCGTGTGTAATGTAGAAAGACCAACTCCTAAAAACAGGGTAGAATGACGGTTACCAGAGGTTGGGGGTTTGTGGACTCGGGGAAATGTGATTTTGGGTACAAAGTTGGAATGTGTAGATATAAGTTCTGGAGATCTAGTGCACAGCATAACGATTTATAGACAAAAATACTGTATTATAAATTTCAAAGTTAAGAAACTAGATCTTAATTGTTCTCACCACACACATGTAAATAAATTATGTGACAAGAAAAAAGGTGTTATTTAATAGTATGGTGATAATTATATTGTACTATATAAATGTATCAGATCAACACATTGTGTACCTTAAAGTTATATAATGTTACATCAACTATATGTCAATACAAACTAATAAGGGGTAGTTGAGAATTGGTACTACTGGATACCTAGCATTTAGAGTTGGAAGGAGACAGAGATTTTTATCATTTGGCTTCTTTGTTTGGCAAAGGAGGAAATGGAGGTCAAGATAGGTAAGTCACATAATTAAGTAAGGAGAGGAATCTTTATTAGAACACAGTTTTCTTGACTCTTAGACCTGTGTTTTCTTCATTGTTCATGCTATGTCTTGAGAGACTCAGCACGGTTCTCTTTTGGGATGCACCTAGATAAAAAGTCTCTCCTTTAGCAGGGATGGTAACAACTCAATTGAATATCTAAGGTGAGTGGGTTACTAGGGAGGCCCAACTCCTGGAATGGGGGCGCTCTAGGTGGCCTCCTCAGTCATCAATCTACATGTTGTCCCAAAGAGCACAGGGCACAACTCCAGGACGAACTTGGATCTTGGACAGTGAGCCCTCTAAGGGCAAGGGCCATGACTTCTGGGTCTTTCTGTCCCACAGAAAGGGCAGAGATGCCCTCAGTCAATGTTGACTGCATCAATGAATATAGGCAACCAGCTCCCTTTCTGAAAAATTGAACATCTATGTTGCTTCTTTTATTCTTTGGTGAGATTCAGTTGACCCAGTTCTTCTGCAGACCTGCTCTTGGAGTCTAGGGGCTTAACCCCAGAATTTTCATTTCTCCCTCAGTTCTCCATCCCTCCCATCTTTGTTTTATTTCAATGAACTTGAAACTGCTGTGTTACCTGTAATCAAAAGACACGTTTTTTGTTTTCTTTGGAATTTACAATGGGCAGATGTCATTTTCATGAAAACATTTTAAAAAATAATAAACAAGTTACTCTTGCATAACTGGTTAAAAACATCCTCCACATCTGGCTTTCCTTAAATGCTGTGATAAACAGCGGGGCAGTTTGAAGTTTTGAGATTGAGATTCAGACACTGCTTCTCCCATTTCTTCATTGCAATCTTATGAGCACATGACTTGGTGTTTTATGACTCACTTTCCCATTACTAGCAAATGCATTAAAGAGTGGAGTTAAGGTGGGGAGACATGTGTGCATATAATTAAGCTCTTCTTTGAGAATTAATGAAATATAGAACAGTTTGACCACTTTTGTCCTGATGGCCCTGGATAGAGGTTTGTTTTTCATAAGGGAAGGTCACGTGGAAGGCAGGAGGAAGCCCTTGTCGTGACTTGCTATTTACAACCTGGGAAGAGGTCCTCTGTCAGTAAGACCTACTCAGCCTGGATACAGTGCTCCCATCCTGGAGGTAAGCACAGTCGGGCCATGGGAGGCCTGAGGTTTGTTTCCTGATCCCCCTGAACTCCAAGGTAAGTTGGACCCTAGATGGAGGTTCAGCAAAACTGCTTTGGGAGTTTTCCTAAGTAGGGTTGAAGGACTCAGCTGCAGAGGTAGGGGTGGGTCCCTGGGCCTGAACACTGGTTGAAGACCTTCCCAGGAATCTGGGGTCTGAGGACTGTGAAACCCAGCTTAGCCCAAGGCAGCCAGGAAGGAGCTCTAGCTCTGGGTAAATGGAGAAATAGATCAGCAGATCCTGGTTAAGGATCTGGGTTGGGGGTAAGGGGACAACGCACTGGACACCAGACTCAGAAGACCTTCAAAGACCCAGCTCTTCCCTATACTGCAACACACAGCCCTCAGCTCACACACTTGGGTGCTACCTGAGAAAGAAAAGTGGGCAAAGGGAACATATTAGTTAGGGTTCTCTAGAGAAATGGAACCAGTAGGAGATCACTCTCTTAGTCTCTGTGTCTGTCTCTATCCACCATTGGTTAGCTGGAGACCCGGGAGAACCGATGGTATAGTTGTAGTCAGAGTCTGAAGGTAGGAGAAGACTGATGTCCTGCTCAAAGACAGGCAGAAAGAGAATTTTCTCTTATTCAAGTCTTTTTGTCCCAGTCACGCATTTATGAAATTGGGTGAGCCTACCCACACTGTTGAGGACAATCTGGTTTGCTCAGTCTACTGATCAAGATGTTAATCTCATCCAGAAACACCCTCACAGACACACCCAGAATAACATCTCACCAAGTCTCTGGGCACCCTGTGGCCCAGTCAAGGTGGCACATAAAACTATCACAGGGAGCCATCAAGAAACAGCAGTTTTCCTAAAGGAGAGTATTAGTTGAAGGAACTATTTATGTGACCTGATTGGACTAAGTTTAATCAATACTGGAGACTTAGGGGTTTTTTTTGTTGTTGTTTTCATTTCATCCTACTAAATGAGATGAAAGGGAAGAGATGAGCTCCAAGAAAATAAAATTTACATTTCCTCTGCACCTTCAGTCACAGATAAAGACCACGCGTGTGGTCACGCTATTCCTGTTGCATAGTCGGTTTTTCCCATACAAACACAGATCACGGACGGCTTTCTGGATTAATAAGTATGGATCTCCCTAAAAGCTATTTTTAATATTTGTTTAGGATTTCACGGTCTGTAAATATCACAATTTGAATACCCAGGCTCCTATTGATGGACATTTAGGTTGTTTCTAATTTTTCACCCTTCTAGAAAATGCTGTGATGAACATCAACGAGGTGGATTTAAATACACATAGCTCACCCACAAAAGCTTTCAGATTCCCAACAAAAACAGGGTTTTTTTGCTATGTGACAGAGAAAAATATTTACATTATAAATATTTAGATTAATATATTAATATTACAATAAAATATTGTATTTATTCTTCATACATGAAAGTATGGTAGTAAAAAGAATAGGAATTTGACAACGTGGTTGTGGGGACGCACAGGATCGGGGGTCTGTGCACGCCTCACCACTTCTCCCTGCCCAGCCACCCTGGTGAGATAATGGAGCATGAATTGGTGATCATTCATGCCTCTCAGAAAGTTCTATTCACCTGCCATGCACGGGGTTTCCACCCTGCACTTGCCATAGCCGACTCCCAAGGGCTCGCTTGGGGCAGACAGACAGGAAGAGGGCGAGGCTGCGCAGGAAGCATGCTTCTGCCTTCCTACCGAGATAATGAACCTGAGGCGGCCAGAGAGGCTGGGGCCACCTGAAGAATGGCCAGCAGCCCTATCTAAAGCATCCAGAGTGCAGGCTGCCACGGGCAAGCTCTGTTTATCGAGAGCCACATGCTCTCGATTGCAGGCTACTGTATGGCTTCAATTAGACTTTTTGACTGATGGCCAGTTTAATGAGCCTATTTAGGGAGGGTCATTCAACATGGCAATTACACCTATAAATCTATTTGCAGCAGGACTCGAATAACCTTCTGCACCTAGCCCTGTATAAAACTGCTGTCTGATTAATTAACATTAATTTCCCTGCCGTATGGAACCAGCTGCAGTTGGTGTGAATGCTTCCAGCTCCTCTCTGCAGGCCCTGTGTGAATGGCAGAGGTGCTCTGGGGGGGTGGGGGTGGGGGTGCGCTTCAGGGGCTGGGGGGTGGGGAAGGCTGGTCGTCATGTAGTTGCTATTCCAAAGAAGTTCTTGGTTTTTCTTCCAGCACTCCATTCTTTCTCTGGTCCTATTTGATTGATGTTCCAGGGCAGTGTCATATATAGGGGGCAAAATTCAATTAATTGGATATGAAATATTTATAACCCTGCTGTATGTGTCTATCAGAGAAGAGCCCTTAATAGATCTTCTCATTAGTATGAGCTGGTGACTCATTTTTCTGCTTTCACAGTCATTTGGAATTAAAATCCAATTAATCTAATATCCCTGTGAATGTTATTAAATTATTGGAAAAACTGCATACAGGAGATAGGGTGAGGGGAAGAAGCTGGCCTCGCTGGTACTCATTTCCTTTCTGCAAAAGCACACAATGCTGGGGGGACCAACCCCCTTCCCCGGGCTCTTTTAGCATTTGAGTTGTGTCTACTCTTGGCAAATAAAGCACAGGATTATGAATCAGGAGCTCGTGGCTGCCAACATGGAGGCTTCCAGAGCTTATACCACCACCACCAACCAGGTTCTGAAACTGCCAAAGCATTTGCAGGATTGTAATTAAGTGAAAAGGTAAGACTTTGCTGTTTTAAGCGGCTCTAGAGGACTCTTTTTAAGATAGAAGCAGTATGGAGAATGAAGAGTAAATCAGAAGCTTCGAGGGTCCACGTAGTTCTAGAATACTGTGATTTTATGAGTTCTCAATCTGGGTGCCCTGAAGAAAAAAAATCAGTAATAACCACCTATGATGTCATAGGAATGCTAAGTAGACCAAAAAGGCAAAGGCTCCTCCTTATACTTGGAAAACCAGGGACCATCATGGTCATTAACAAATGTCCATGTCACAGGGCAATTTGTCCAGTGGGTATGGGGGCACTTTAAATTTTGGGGGGGGGAGGGGGAGAGGCAAAGGTACCGGCAAACAGTGTTCTGAGGCTTTGCCAATTGATGGATATTATAAACTCTTGGTGCGTTATTTGGAGGTTGCAAACTCCAAACTTTAGTTGTGCCTGTGACGTGATTTTAAACACCAGCAACAAGGCTCTCAAATCCCTCCCTCCTTGCTAAATCCAACGCCGCAACTGGGTAAATATGGAGTTCCTACAACACGCCAGGCTCTGTGCCACGGGTTCCAGGGCTGGGTATTACTTATGCATATTTACAACCAGAAATGTTCCCCAAAAGATGCGATGATAAAGAATTGGCCCCTGACTGGAGGAGCTTCCTGAGATGAAAATACATAATTTAAAAAGGATGGGTTTCACCACTCTGCTAGAGGAGTGCAGCAAATAGACCTGGAGTAGAGCTTCCTGGAGGTGGTGAGTGATTGGATGTGTTCCTAATTTTTATCAGGTTCCTGTATGTGTCTTGTCGCCCCTCCTACACTATAAATTGAGGGATAGGACTGCCTCTTCTACTTTCTATCGTATCTCATCTGAAGTAAACGCTCTGCTAAAGAATGTAGTTGATACCTGATAAAAATTTGTTGAAGGAAAGGTTACCTAGCTTTTAGTTTCGAAGCAAATACTTTTCCAAATGTAATCTATTCCATGGCTTTTCATTTCCTCTTTGCTCTTGGCTCTCAAAAATGGCTTCTCTGATTGTAAACATCGCTGGTGGGAGTGTAAATTCATAACCCTCTATGGAGGGCCATTTAGCCGTATCTATTACAATTTATGGATGCATTTACCCTTTTGACTCAGCAATTGCATTTCTGGGAATTATTCTATAGATAAATTTGCACATATGTGAAATTCTATATATACAAAATTATTCATCACATTAATGTTTTTAGTAGTAAAAGTTCAGAAACAAACCAGATGTCTGCCATTAAGGGATTAAATAAATTATGGTACATCCATACAACAAAATATTATACAGTTATATAAAAAAATGAGAATGTTCTCTACGCATCGATATGAAAAGGTCTTCGAGATAAATTAAGTGAAAATGCAAAGTTCAGAACAGAATCGATTACGTAAAACTACGCTTTGTGGTAAAAGAGGGAGGACTGATAAATTTTTTGGTTGTATAGGTATAAAGATTTTGAGACATAAACTAGTAGTTTCTTCTGGGCAATGACAAGGGATTAGGCAGAAGTTAAAGAAGAGAAACATTCAACTATGCTTCAGTTTTTAAAAAATGAGAAATGTTTTCCATTCTATCATTTTTTTTCAGTACTTAAACATTTTATTTAAAAGCTAACAGACAGTAGGAAGGGTGCCTGGGTGGCTCAGCCGGTTGTGTTGGACTCTTGATTTCGGCTCAGGTCATGATCTCAAGGTTCATGAGATTGAACCCCATGTTGGGCTCCACGCTGACAACACTGAGCCTGCTTGCGATTCTCTCTCCCCCACTCTCTCTGCCCTTCCCCGACTAGCATGCGCGTGCGCACACACACGCACACATGTGCTGTCTCTCTCTCAAAATGAAGTTAAAAAACAGCTAACATTAAGTTGACTTTGGGGTGTATGGTTCTATGAATTTTAATACATGGGACCATCACGTAACTATCACCACGCGAAGGATACAGAGTAGTTTTATCCTCCCCTCCAAATTCCTTTTGTAGTTATATCCTCCTGCCCACAACCACTGGCAACTACCGGTCAGTTATGCATCGTTATAGTTTTGTCTTTTCAAGGAGGTCTTATAAATGGAATATTGCATTCTGAGAAGGACTTATTTTCCTAGCAGGAGGCTGTCGATTCAAGTTGTTGTGTGTAAAAGTAGCTCGTTCCTGTTTATTACTGAGTACTATTCCATGGCATGGATGTGCCATAGTCTACCCATTCATCTGTTGAAAGACATCTTGGTTATTTCCATTTTTGGCAACTGTAAATGAAGCTGCTCTAAAAACATATGCACGTTTTTGTAGGAACGGCTTTTCATTTCTATAGGGCAAGTACTCAGAAGTTGGGTTCCTGGGCTCTATCGCAAGTGTATGTAGACGTTTGTGAGAAACTGCCAGACTCTCTTCTAAAGTAGCTGTATTCTTTCTCCATTCCCGCCAATAATGTAGGAGAGTTCTAGTTGCTTCACCGTCTCCACAGTACTTGGTAAGGTCAGGATTTTAGATTTTACCCATTTTAATAGGTCATTGTGGTTTTAATTTGAATTTTCCTAGTGGACCACAAGGTGCTTATTTGCCATTCTTATGTCCTTTATCCTTAAAAAAATTGCTTAATAGTTTATTTTTTGAGAGAGAGAGAACGCACAGGGGAGGGGCAGAGAGAGAGAATCCCAAGTAGGCTCCACACTATCAGTGAAAAGCCCAACGTGGAGCTCGAACTCACGAACTGGGAGATCATGACCTGAGCCGAAATCAAGAGTTGGATGCTTAACCAACTGAGTCACCCAGACGCCACTGTCCCTTGTCATTCTTATTTCTTCTGTCCTTGGTGAAGTGTCTGTTTACATTTTACATAGATACCTATAGCTTTTAAACGATGTGAATATATTGCTTCTCTGAAAATCAATTTTTGGAAATGGCTGCCTTATCCTCAAGTCCCCAAGGCCTATTTCCCTTTTCGGGAAGAGATTCCGGGTAATGTAAATCACTTCATAATGACCTGGCTTTTCTCCATTTTGAAAGTGAGAGTGATAATCCTTAGTCCACTGACCCAGAGATGCCTCTCGTGGGAAAGGTATGTGACCAGGACGTCACACAGCAGTCCTTCGGTCCCATAGCCGCTGGTCAAAGAGCTAAAACAAAAAGTGAAATCTTGGATTCTGAAACACTGTTTGGGTAACGATCCCATGAATGTCCCTGCTTCTGACTGTGGTGCCCAAACCCTCAGTGGACGACCGGAACTTTTGCCCAGATACACGTAGCCATTATTTTATATATACCTTTCTGGGTGTTAAATTCACACTTGGCAGAAATTTACGTAAACAACCTGACGTTTCACGCTATCACTAGAAATTTGCAATTCCTTTCGGACCATCCTGAGGACCTTCTCTGGAGCCATTCTTTCTCTTTTTTACTGGCGGGA